>NC_088684.1:263732266-264036662 GCF_028017835.1 Emys orbicularis | reverse complement strand
GAATGGTTCAGAGAGGGGATTGTGATGTGTTCCCC
This sequence comes from Emys orbicularis, assembly GCF_028017835.1. Taxonomy (NCBI): domain Eukaryota; kingdom Metazoa; phylum Chordata; order Testudines; family Emydidae; genus Emys; species Emys orbicularis. Next base: position 264,036,627 of record NC_088684.1, on the reverse strand, counting down.
CCAGGGTGCCACCTAGAACTGGGGTACCACTGAGACCCCCTGACCCACCAGCCTGGGCTCCCTTTACATTGTACTGCTGTGACCAGCCTGCATTTTCACCAGCACAGATACAGGTGTGGACACACCCAGCTGCAGTTACATGCAGACACTGTGATCAGTTCTGCCTGGGAAGGCTCCAGCTAAGGAACTTCCCAGCTACTGAGGCACTCACCCCTCCCTGGAAGGTAAACCTAAAATTATACAGTCTTGCACTGCACAGGGAACTGTATAGCATAAGCTCATGTATATTCCCCTCCACATTGAGGGAGGGGGCAAATTTCAACAGCTTTCTGCCCCAAGTTTGACTCCCACACGCTGGTTTTAGACAAAGCAAAAAAAGTCTATTATCTACAAAAGATAGACTGTAAGTGATTATAAGGGATAGCAACCAGATCAAAGCAGATTACCTAGCAAATAAACAACACACACAAACTAAGCTTAATATACTACATACATCAGATATGAATAGCAAATCCTCACCCTAAGTGATGATACAAGCAGGCTGCAGATTCTTAAGGGGCAAGCTGCACTAGCTTACAGCTTGGAATCCCCAGGTGTTCCATTCACAAGCTAAAAATCCCTTTAGCCTGGGTCCAGCACTTTCCCCAGTTCAGCCTTTGTTACTCAGGTGTTTCCAGGAGTCTCTTTGAGTGGGGAGTCAGTGAAGAACCATGATGATGTCACTCCCCTGCCATATATAGCTTTTGCATATGGTGGGAACCCTTTGTTTCAAAGCTTGGTTTCCACGCCAGCCAGTGGAAAAACACTGATATCCCAAGATGGCGTCCAGCACCAGGTGACCTGGTCACATGTCCCTGTAGTGTCACAGCAGCCATGAGTCAGAGGCTATCTGCAGCATCCCCAGGAAGGCTCCGCAGTGGGAGATAAGGTTTTTCTAAGGCCTATTGTTTTCTCCTAATGGCTCATTAACCTGAATGGGCCCTTCCCAGCCAGCCATCTAGACTAAGAGCCTTTTGCCTAATGGGCGTTCCCCAGGTGTAATCACATTTGTAATACAGATATGTAGTCAATATTCCCCAACTTCAGCTACAAAAATGATACATGCATACAAATAGGGTAATCATATTCAGTAAACCATAACCTTTCCAATGACACCTCACATGACTTATCTTGCATAAAATACATTATGATTATGTCAATCATATCATAATATTGTTGTGAATAATATAGGGTGCAGTGTCACAGGGATGTCAGGGATAATTATCTTAACATTGATGAGTATGTAATTTGTGTCCAATTTACATTTTATAATAGCCCAATCCTAGTCCTATTAAATGCATTGGCAGTTTTGCTACTCACTTTTAAATGAGTAGAGTCAGATCCTAGCAGGCAGTGCCTAGAACTTACAGTAATACCTAGCACATATATAGCTCTTTTCAGCCACAAATCTCAAAGTGTTTTCCAAAGGTGGGTCAGGGACATTATCCCCATTTTACAGAAGGAGGACCTGAGGTTAAATAACTTACTAAGAACTCAGTGGCAGAACTGAGAATACTGTATAGAGTCGTTAAAAAGGTAGTTTCAAAGCAGTCTCCAAATATGCCTTAATTTTAAAGTTAGAGTTCCATTTTATTGCTTGCACTTGTGTCTCTGTGATAGGACTAATGTGGTTTTAGATACTGCAATTTCATTTATATGGTCTCATTTAAAACGTGCAATTGATTCACACTCTTCTTTTCCAGAATCCATATGGTATATTGCACTTGGAAAATGAGAAAAGAAGATTTGTCAGGGGGGTAAAGGCATATTTTATGTAAATTATTTCCAATGAGTAATTTGTCACCTTTATTATTTACAAAGGAAGTTCAGCATCTCTTTAATCTGTATTTACAAAAATGATAAACTGCTTTCTGATCAAAAGAATGGGTTGACTATTAATTCTGGAGACATCTGCTCCAGTGTCTTATTGGAAATGTACAATAATCTATGTCATTTATATCTAAATATATAACCTCAAAGTTGTCTCCATCATTTTTAGGTTTGCAAAATACTTGAGAAATTGACACAGAATCATTCCTATCCCCTACAGGATCCAACAACATATGGGAGAGCACACTCAGAGCAGCCACTGCCACCATAGTAGCTAGAATACTATTAGTTTTTCTCCTTTGAGCTGCTACATTCTCAGTTTGGGTTTAGATATCCCCCTTTGCCCTGCAGGGCTCTCTGCTTCCCCTTGGAGGCTGTGTATAAGGATGCCGTTGGCAGCATGATGCTGACTCATAAACTTCTGTTTCCAAGTTTGTGTCTGCTCAGACTTCCTGTGACAGAAAGGCATATGGATGCCAATCAAGATCCATAGAGTCAAAGTCCAATTTATACTACTCACAAAGGGGTGGCTGCAATGGAGTCAGCACCTGCCTCTCTTGAGCACCCCCTTTTCGCTGGCCGATATACCTGCAATCACAGTTCTTTTCACAAGGAGAGAGAGGGGCACCCACCTCTCGTGGATGGCCCCCTTTCTCTCAGTTATGTATGAACCTGCTTCTCTTTTTTGATCTTACATCAGGGTGGCACCTGTCTCTTGCAAGCACCCCACTCCGCCCCCCCCCCCCGCTAGTCTTTGGCAGCTCAGCCCTCCGGCTGAGCCACACACTCTGTCCCCCATTCCAGGGTATACCATCCCAAGTTGTTATCACAGCCCTGGTATGGGACTTAGGCTTCTTCCCCGAGGCACTGCCTTCTTCAACCACCTAGCTGGGGCCCATCTCAGTACCCTCAGATGGTGTCCTTTTCAGCAGCCCTCCCTGGGCTCAGTCTTCAACCAGGCCAGTAGGGCTCATCTCGGTACCCTCGCTTGGTCTGGGCAAGTCCTGAGCTCAGTCCCCTTGGCTCAGCCTGCCCACATTGACCTTTTCATGGACCTGCTGCTACTCTATGCAGCCAGCCAGGCACCTGGTCTTTGGCAGCCTTCCCTGGGCTCAGTTCTGCCCAGTGAGCTCTCTGCGGTGAACTGTCTGTAGCCTGCTGCTCACCTAGCTACCCAGGCACCCAGTCCTCCCTTGTCAAGCTCCACACAGCAACTAAAGACTCAGCTCTGCTGCTTTCCTTTATCTGGCCCTTCTGAGCCCTCATTGGCGGCTCCATCAGCCCCTCTGATTGGCCACTCCTCTGCAGCCACTCTAGACTGCCTGGAGGACTTCTCGCTGCTTTTTTCTGGGCAGCGTGATGCAGGGCCACAAGGCCTCCAGCAGGGGGCCTCCAGACCTAGTCCACCCTGCCACAGTAGCCCAAGTATTTGTGCCTAACATTCTTCCCCTTTGTCCACTAACTCTCCCATTTTGGGGAAATGTGTTGGATTACGTACAAAAACTACAAACAAAACTAACAATGAGTTCTTCTTTATTAATATTTAAATCAATCAGTATTACTGGAAAGGCTCGTCCCAGTTATATGTCAATAACAGGGTGGAAAACATCCCAAAAATTAACATCTGATCTGTGATACCCTTTTGATTCTGAGTTGGCAGATACCTCGGCAATGCTACTTATTTTCATTGTACTTAAAAAAAAAAAAAAGCCACAGCTAGCTATGATTTCCTGCCTATTCCTATACTCCAGAGCACTTCTCGAAGCAGAGCAGTTGGGGTAGTAGGCGTCCAGTAGCCAGCCTGTAAAAACTTGTGATACTTCTGAACAATACGATTTGTCCATTTTTCTTTCTCTGCCATGAACTGAACTGTTAAAATACTGTGAGCTGTGGTACAGTTAACTTGCATTGCCTAATACTACATGCATCTCCCCCCTTTTCCAACAAATATGTTCTGCAACCCCATTAATGGACAAATGTATAAAGAATTCAAATTCATCAGAAGGAAAGTAAGAATAGTGGGTTACGCTCTGAGTCTGTTGTAGTGGGGAATCATTAATACACCAGTACCATGAGACTGTTCTCTCCCTTTGCAACAACTTTCTCTTCAAAATATGCTTCTGCCTATCTTTTTACTAATGCCATATATTAATCACTACCCTGGGTGTTGGGCAGCGACTGTTCCAGGTTCAGAACACACAAAACAGTACTTGATGTGCTTAGAGAATGAGTTGGGAGGCAGCCATTAGAGAAAGCCGCTCACAATAGAACTATAGAATCATTTTATTTCTGGCTACCATTCTCTCTCTTTCCCACATGCAGACATATTTCTATGGTTTTCTCCAGTGATTTAATTAATTACTCTCTAGGCAAGTGAGTTTATTCACAGAGTGGATTTTCCCCACATCTTGCCCAGATCTAGTTCATGTAATGTGGTTCTAGCTATCTCTTGCCAGCGTCAGATCTCACTATTACTTTGTAGCTAACATGCATAGTTTTGTACAGCATAATAAGCAGTAGGGGAAAGTCATCCAAGAACAAAAGTTTATAGGTCAAACTGAGGTCATGTCTTTCTCTGTCCATAATAAACAGCCTTCCAACATGACAGCCTAACTTCTTTCCAGATGAAAAAGCTTATTTTTATGGCTACCCTTTGTTTCCTGCTTTGTACCCAATTATCAGTCTAATGAGCCAACTTTCCACTTATTCCATTACTCTTTACCGTAGATGTTATACTCTGATGTGAAGCTTTGCCAAATGCTTTTTAAAAAATCCATTGCGTTCCCTTTCTATACCATAGCATAAATATCTTCAAACAATTCCAATGCATTAATGAGCTCTGACCTTTCTTCCCTAACACTATGGTTGCTTTCCAGCCTTCTGCTCCTGGCTCTGTTAGTTTTCCATCACTTCTTTATTTCTCTCTTTTTCTTACAATAGTTTGTAAGAATTTCTTGACCACTTAGATTGGGAAGTTATAGATCAGGGTTTTCAATCTTTTAAGAATTTAATTTGAACATCAATACTGTAATACTTCCTGCATTTGCAGTTACAGCTCACGTCCGGCAGGTGGCACCACGCTATGCAGCACAATGCAAGTATAATAGCATTCCAACTTGAAACTAATTAATAAGATACCATTTTCTTTTTAAGACAAAGTGACTTTGCTGAGATGTATTATAACTATAAATACCCAACATCACAGAACACTAAATAATCCCACTTCAAACCTTGCTCTCACTGTGGACACTCAAGGGCAGTGTGTTCCCTCCCCAGTGGTGTCATTCAGACAGGGATTTTAGGGTATGAAGGGGAGGACCTGGAGAAATGGGCAGGGGACCAGTAGAGATGGACCGGCACGCACAGGAAGAAGTGGCAGAGCCCTGGTCTCAGAATGAGCACTATACAATACATACAGTAACCTTTAAAGTCTACAAAATCCTCATAAAAAGAGGCTTAAGACATAGCAAGCTGTTGGTACCTGGTATCAGAAGTGGGCACTCTAGGAATGTGCTGGTAAGTATTTAGTATAGCTCTTAAGACTTGCTGTAGCCAAGTCACACACCATGCAAGTATAGCTAAAGTTTTACTGTATTTGTGTGCCGTGTTATATCCTACAGTGCTTCCAAACAGCAAGTCTAGGAAGGCTAGTTACTAACCACTCCTAGCATGGAGTAATCGGGTTCAGACCAATGGATGCCTAGCAGGATGCCAGTGCAGTGCACTCCTGCTGGATCCAGCAGGTTCACACAAAATGGCTGCTGGCTGGTGTGAAGGAGTAAGGGATAACATTCCTCTGGGGTCAGAGGCCTGCAGCTGACCTGGCTGCCTGATTAGCCCGCCTCCTGCACATGAAGAAAGAGGTGGAACTGTATTAGTGGACCCTTATAAAAGAGAGCAGCAGCAATAAGGGGAGTGCAACATCCTCCAGGAAGCAGAAGTACATGGGTGGTGCCTGCAATGGACTGCCACGGTAAGAGACTCTGCCAGGAAATCTTGTTACAGGAATTACTGGTGTGAGAGAAAGATTTGGGGTAGGGACTGCTGTGCTTGCTCAGAGTTTGATGTCAAAGTCAGCAAGGGGTGGGATTGTGTTTAAGAAGGCTCAATTAAAGAAACTACCCTGGCTAAAGATAAGAAATCCAGGGAAAACTGAGAGGCACAGATGAGGGTTACCCTGGAGAGTGAGCTGACCCTCCAGAATAAAGGTTGGTTGGACAGGAGGAGGGAGCTATAAAATAGGCCTAATCTATTACACTGGGCTGCTGGCTATAGGAAAGGGATGGGCAGATGGGAGATTTCTGAGGCTCTTCATAGTTTAGGTGGTCCCTGCTCTCTGACAAATGTGTGTTTTGTTTTTTAATTAAAAATAATTTAGTGGCACTTTTGCCTCAATTGAAAGACCCCCATCTCTTGTTGCTAACATCAGCACTGGGAGCCTTGCTCTCATGTTCCTCAAACCCTGAACCGGTCAAGAGCTGCTAACTAGCCTGGGATCAGTTCTCCTTTCTATACTCAGCCTGGGTAGATACACAGTCGAGAGGCAAGCAGCACTTCATGTGTGAGCGGCACTCCCAGCAGACAGTCAGTGTCAGGAGGCAGCTTGGGGAACACAATACTGAATCTAAGGCACACCAAGAGAATTACATGTTTTGGTTGTTGTTCCCCCTCCGAAAAGGGGAGGGAGAGAAGTCGAAAATGATTAGACAAGATGGGAGAAAGAAGGTACAGGAGGGAGCACAGGGAAGATGGGCAGAGAGAGAGTGAAAAAGGAGGGAAAGGAAAGGCACGGTGGGATGGAGATATAAACATAAAGGGGACATAGGGTATGTCTACACTACGGGATTAATCCGAATTTATATAATTCGAATTTAGGAAACCGATTTTATAAATTCGAATGTATTCGGCCACACTAGGCACCATTAATTCGGTGGTGTGCGTCCAAGCTACCGTAGTAGCATCGATTTCCAGAGCATTGCATTGTGGGTAGCCAATAACATTGAATTGCCAATAACATCGAATTGCGGCCACACTAACCTTAATTCGGATTAACAATACCGATTTTGACGCTACTCCTCTCGTCGAGGAGGAGTACAGAAATCGAATTAAAGGGCTCTTTAATTCGAATTAAATAGCTTCGTTGTGTGGACGGGTCAAGCGTTAATTCGAATTAAAGCAGCTAAATCCGAATTAAAGTCGTGGTGTAGACCAGGCCATAGGGTAGGAGGACAACTTCATTTCCCTTCACCCCTTTCTATTAAGTGTTGTAGAGTTTAAATTTACATTACATATGTAAAACTGACTCACCCATTTCACAAAACCAACATAAAATTAGCTAGTAAATCTACAGAGATTATCATTGCTATTGTTACCTACCAAGAAGGTGTGTTCTGAAAATATTTTAAAAATCACAAATTAAAGAAAATTGGGTATTCAGCTGAAACAAACTACTAAAGAATCATCCACTGTGATCAATTTCTTATTCCCTAAGCAAAATAATTATTGTGGTGTACTGAGGACTGTGACAGAATTGCAAACTAGCACTTTAAGAAGGGGGGGGAGGGCATTCCTGGGCCTGTTTGCAGACCCTGGTGCTCTGTAGGGAAGCATCTTGGAGCAGTCAGTTCTGGAGCTAGTCAGCTTTAAGCAAGGTGGTGGTGAGTTGTGCCTCTCTGCCTTAGGGAGAAACCTGCTTTGTCTGTTTCTTTTGGGTGTTCTGAATTCCAAGAAATAGAGCAGTGTTATGTTGCAACCTTCCAGCAAGAATATTTATATTTGCATCAAACTTGTATGTATGCTGTGAATCTAACAATGATCGTGCACTTCTAGCATTATGCCAGCATGAAGATCAAGAGACAGGCAGGGGTGAAAGTAGAAATTGGGACTTACCGGTTCGGGGCTGGGTTGGGGCCGGCTCTGGCCCCCAGAAGGGGCAGGGCCTCGGGCGGAAGGGGCGGGGATAGGGGGGGGTCAGAGCCAGCTCCGGCCCGCCCTGTACCAGTAAATGCCCTCCCCTTCCCCCGCCCCCGCTGGGGTAGCAGTAGCAGCCGGGGGCTCCGGCAGCAGTTTAAAGGGCCCAGGGCTCGGCCGCCGCTACCGACCCGGGCCCTTTAAACCGCTTCCAGAGCCCCCGGCTGCCGCTGCTACCCCAGGGCTCCGGCAGCAGGGCTCCGGGGGCTATTTAAAGGGCCCGGGCCTCTCCTGCCTCTACCACCCCAGACCTTTAAATAGCCCCCAGAGCCCTGGGGTAGCGGCGGCGGGGCTCCGGCGCCTATTTAAAGGGCTGGGGCCATAGAGGCAGCGGGAGCCCTGGGCCCTTTAAATAGGCCCCGGAGTCCCGCTGCCGCTACCCCAGGGCTCCAGCAGTGGGGCTCTGGCGGCAATTTGAAGGGCCTGGGGCTCCAGCTGCTGCTGGGAGCCCCAGGCCCTTTAAATTGCCGCCTGGGGAAGCCAGGCCGCCTGGGTACAGTGCACTGACTCTTGCTGGTACGCCGTACTGGGGCGTACCGGCTTACTTTCACCTCTGGAGACAGGTAGATCCTGAGACGACAAGATTTTATTTGAAACCGAGTGAGCTGAGTGTTATGGTCTTTCATCCACACACACCCTCCCTTTTCCCCTTTCAAATCACTGTTGAATTCACAAATCTCTCTCATTCATATTTGTTTTTCTCTTTTATTCCTTGTGCAGGATTGGGCCAATGTTGTTTTTGCTATGTAGTGATGCTGCAGATTGGGAAATCTCTAAGTATGTATCACAACATAACTGAAATCCTTAGGTTTCCTTCTGGAGTAAGCTTCTTGGCTTAGTGAGAATTTCTACATTACATGACAAAAGGGAAGATTAAAAGTGTCCCCCTGAATGTATATCTTGTCTTCTTGCCTGTACAGAGCTTGTGGTACCTTAGAGACTAACAAATTTATTTGAACATAAGCTTTCGTGGGCTAAAACCCACGAAAGCTTATGCTCAAATGAACGTGTTGGTCTCTAAGGTGCCACAAGTACTCCTCGTTCTTTTTGCTGATACAGACTAACACGGCTACCACTCTGAAACCTGTACAGAGCTTGTGACTCATAGAGACTATTTAAGAACTCTCCCTCATACCTTCTAATGCTTTGTCTTGTCACCTTGCAAATTCAATTATTAATTTAGGGCATAGGCCATGCCCTTTGGGCCTGAACTTTTAAGGTGCTGAAGAGCAACTAAAAAGTGGTAAGGGACTTCAACTCCCACTAAAATCAACAGGAGTTATGGGTGCTCAGTATTTTGGAAGGTCAGGACTTCTTAATGAAGATGCAAATCAAAACAGGCTTTAATACTTCTGCTATTTTCTTATTTTCCCATCAAATCCCTCAAAGTTAAAACTTAATTTTCTCTTGACAGTCATCTGCCTAAGCAGTAAACTCTGATCCAAAGATGTTACTTGATGCACACTTATTTTCTCTTATCATTTGTTTATTTGCTTTTACTTGCTATTTCTTGACTTCTCTCAGATCTTCCCAGCCTTTCACACTTTTGCTATGATTTGAACTTTCAATATTGTTTCCTACTGCTTTGTTGAACTTGTCTAATAACTCTGGTCATTTCTTGATGCTTACTCACAAACTGGCCTGAACATGCAATAACATAGTCATTACCACTCCTGATGATCTGTTTTGACTAAGCTTTGTTTTTCATGGTAGATTTGGGGTGGTGGGATAACCGTTCATTTCTGCTTTTTCATCTTTTCCTATAAATCTGGACATTGTGAAGCTGTTGTTTTTGAACTTTGCTAAATGTAGCAGTCCCATTCACCAGGCACCCTCCTGTGGCCAGAGGTGTTTCCACAAGGTCCTCCCTCTGCTCCCTCTCTTCAGAGGTCTTTGCGAACACAGTATAGTCTTTCTAGGGCTAACACCAGCCCTCCCCTGAAACTGGCACTTGATTTTTGGTCCTGGCTAGAACTGAGAAGTGCAGAGAGATGAAAACATCTCAAAAGTTGGCTTTTTACATATTATAACCCACTTTTGTAATATAGCGTTAAATTTACTCTACAGAGGCTGATTTTAAATTCTTCTGCAGGAAAGGAGTAGAGAATTAAAAAGTTATGCTAAGATGACTTTATGATAATGGATGACAGTGAAGAATTTCCATGCATTACATAGACATCTGCTTTACAAACACAAAAATTACCAAGGTGGTTTCAATGACACTCCAAACACCACTGCTGCATGGATGATTTCTCCACCGTCCTCATCTCTGTCCAGTAAAAATGATGTATTTACAAACTCTAACTATGTCTAATCCAATTGCGCAAAAAGGAAAAAAACCTGAATACAACAGTGAAACTGAGGTGTCAGCAAACTCATTAAGGGAAAGACATAGGCAGTTAAAGGAAAGAAAATCAATTTCTGCCTTTGTGGTTCATATTAATAATAACCATCAGGCCCAACAAATTGTCAGCTTAGTAGCAGCAGAAGTGCTTTTAGGCTTTTCCACTGATAGTTTTGGTTTATGAAGAGTTCAAAACCGAAGCACATCATCCAACTAATACAGGCACAAAACTCTTGGGACTGAGAAACCCTGCACCTGCTCCATTTGAAATCAAGGGAAATTTGGCCTTTAAACTTGGTGGGAACAGGATCAAGGCCAAAAAGTTAACCTTCATCTCTTGCACTCAGTGCTGCAATCTGAGTTCACAGTAGGCATGCCTACAGAGCAAGCAGGAGCCCCAACTGTAGCAGATGTAGGCATAACCAAACTAGCTTTGATCAAGACAACTACCTCCTCAGCTCTCAAAGCCTGGGGTCCAGTTAGGGTTGCCAAACTTCCAGGATTGTCCTAGAGTCTCCAGGTATTGAAGATTAATTAAATATTATGTCATGTATTGAAACCTCCAGGAATATGTCCAACCAAAATTGGCAACCCTAGCTCCAGCCCAAGCACAGGCCGCATGGCAAGAGACGATAAAAGGCAGCTGCATCTTCTCCATTTTTTGGATTCTGTTTCTTACCTCCAGAGGAACCTTGCTACAAATTGAAGCTCTGAACAATGGACTGAATGACCCATCCAAGCTGTGAATGTATATGTGCATCTTCCTGAAAAAACAGTTCCTCTCAACAGCAAAGATGGGGATAGAATTTATCTAGTTTTTAACTATTTTGTTTGACTGTAAGCAGTTGTCTGTGTGTAACCAAATTTACTCCAACACTGCCACCTTTTATGTAAATGTTTTTACTGTGAGCTCAGGTGAAGGTAACCCCATAACTTGTGCAGAGAATGTAAAAGTCAATGGGAAAAGCTGTTTAGGGCAAATTACAGCTTCTAACATCACTCTTGTTAAAACAGATTTTGTCAAAGAGGAAGATTATTTAACAAATCAGAGTGTGAATATTGTAATACTCTGAGTTTACTGTAAGTATGCCTTTAGCCAGAATCCATCTTGAATGGAATGGTGTTAAACATGAAGTTATAGCTGGTGTAAAGAAGTTATTGCCTAAGGATCTTTTGATTGGGAATTATATTAAGGCTTTGTTCAGTCAGGTTGACATAAACCAGCCACAGGAAAGAAATAATCCTGAACCTGTGTCTACTAGGGGCAAGGATTTGCCTATGGAGGGTTTCTCCAAATATTTGTATGAGGAAAATAGCTGTTTGTCTGTGCAAAGAAGTGGTGCATATGTGGAAAAAATTTCTGAGTGTCTGTCTGGTATCTCAGAAGTGAATCTGGCATTCGATAAGGCTCAGGAAGATGTTTCTCTAGAGCAAATTAAAATTGGTGATCAGGTTAAAGCCCTAACTGAGGAAGGAAGGGGTAGAGTCTTGGTGAGTGATGAATTGTTGGCAAGTAAAGTTTGTGAAAGTAAGCCTGAAAAAGGTAGAAATGGTTTGTTTAAAGCAGCTCAGTGTAATGAGACTATCCGTAAGAAACAGCCATTTATCTGTTAAGGGAGGGGAAGGCAAAGAGAGTTTAGATGAGCATAGGCAGCCTTCTGAGCTGATGGCTTTGTCTAATCAGCAGTTTGGGAAGGCAAAGTTAGTGGAATATGAGTATCCCTACACCTTACCTGTTACCAGTATGGAGAATTGTGACAGTGAAGGAAATGTTCCTGTTATTATTAGGGGTAATGACTTGCCCATGAAGGGAGCTACCCCAATCTCCAAGTAGTTGTCTGTGAATAGCCATATGTGCTGAGGAAATCTCAAATTGTTTGTCTGTTAAAGGGGAATGTTTCTCCAGCTCTTTTCTGCTTGTAGAGCAGACAGAAGAAGCCTGTCAGCTTATGATGGTTGAAAATGTATCAGTTGACCCAAAGTTGGTTCTGGATATAACTAAAACCCAGGAAGGAAGTGGTCCTAAATCTGTGTCTGCTAGGGACGATGACATTGTAACTAGGTTGCATCCAGTTGATGTCATAAATAGCTCCCAGAGACCAAGCGATTCTGGTGCTTCTATTTTGCCTGTTGCTAGTGTGTTGCTGGGTAAAGATATGACAACCTTTTGTGATCAGGGTGATATCATAGCCAGGGCACAAGGGAAACATGAAGGTGATTTGACTGTTACCCACTGACAGTGTGGAAACTTCTAACAAGGAATAGAATACTTCTAATCAGGGACGGCTCTGTTTTTTGCCGCCCCAAGCACGGCAGTCAGGCAGCCTTCGGCGGCATGCCTGTGGGCGGTCCGCGGTCACGCGGATTCGGCAGCATTTCTGCGGGTGATCTGTCGGTCCTGCGGCTTCAGCGTACCCGCCGCCGAAACCGCGGGACTGGCGGACCTCCCGCAGGCATGCTGCCGAAGGCTGCCTGACTGCCGCCCTCACGGCGACCGGCACGCCGCCTCCCGTGGCTTGCCGCCTCCCGTGGCTTGCCGCCCCAGGCACGCGCTTGCTGCGCTGGTGCCTGGAGCCGCCCCTGCTTCTAATCTTATGACTATGAAGTCTAGCAGTTTACCTGAAAGGGGGGGGGGTTTGTGAAAATCCTCCTGATGGGACAGAGGTGATTCTGGATTTAAGTGAAACCCAGAGAGTCTGTTGTTGCTCAGGAAAATGTTCCTTTAGAGCAAGCCCTAGGTGAAAAGAATAAGGGCAGAAACTCAGTGAAAAATGTGTTGTTGCTTAGAAAAATTCCTGAAGAGAAAAATCTTCAGGGTAGTTTTTGCAAGCAGTTTGCTGCAACTGAGGGGTGTGGAAGTGATTTGATTGAGTTAACTCAGGGTGAATCACTGTATAGAGAAAGCAATAGTTTGTTTGAGAGACTTGTTCCAGTTCCTAACTACCAGGGTCTTTCAGAGGTGTATAGATCCACTAACTTTGCTTTAGAAAGACCCAGTGTGAATAGCTTTGAGAAGGTTTTAGATGGAATGAAAATTGTCAGGGAATTTGAACAGCCCTATGAACAAGTGGCTGTGTTTGACCAGCTTGTTGGTTGAGACAATGGTGTTGGGACAGGACTGTCTCCACGTTGATTCTTTGAGTAAACAGTCTGTATCTCAGTTTCAGAGGGAAGACTGGACAGCTGAATCTGCAGAGCAGGAGGACAGTTGTGCAGTTAATCTCTCGAATACAGGGGATGGCAAGTAAATTCTCATCTCTAGACACTTTGGATAGGTCTCGTAGTCTCTTAGTGGACTTGACATCTGATTCCATGTGGAAGGGGAGGTTGGTAATGGAAGGACAAAAGAACCTTGATGTGAAAATGGTAGTGAAAATGGATGGTAGCTCTTTAAGACAGAGTCCAGCCTTGGAATTTGTAGCCTGATTTAGGGTGTACTGATAATATTAATTTGGATAATATGGGAATTTAATTTATTAATGTAATCTTTATTTAATTTTAATATTTTTTATTATTATTAATATTAATTAGTATGGGTTTAGGCTCGCCAATCTGTTTGATCAGAAGATAAAAGTTCTTGTCCTGAATCAGGCTCCACAGAATTTATAAAGGACCCTCGGGGGTATGACAGGAAGCTCACACTGAGACAGATATAGTCTTAAAGACTTTTTATTAAAATCAATAATAGTAAGTAAATGGTAAAATACCCAGAGTTACAAAGTTACAATTGCATTACTGCTATTCAAAAGATACATATGATAATATAGTATTACATGCAACAAAGCTTTGGTTAACATACTCACACCCTTCCTTGATAACCTGGTGGTAAGAGACACAGGACCAGCCTTGCAATTCAGGTTTCTCAATTCTTGAGTGAGGGATGCAGTGCTTAGAAAATGCTAAGAGCTATCAAAGCTGACTAGGGTTTACTTGACTAACTTAAACTTAAATCAAAACCTAATAAACAAACTAAGAATAAAACTTAGGGAAACCAAGCTTAGCCCAGTTCCCTTGAAACTTAAAGTTTAAGAAGAACAAGTATAGCCTACGAATAGTAGCAGTCATCGTAGATAGATAGAGTGGAGGAAGTAAATGAGAATAGAGTAAAGTGAGAACGGAGATAGTGAGAAATGGAGATGGAGTAAAGTGAGAACGGAGAAATGGAGAGATGGAGAATGGAGATACTCTATTGAGATGGGTTACCTCTTTTATAGGGCAAATGCCGGACCTCCTTCCTCTTATGCCCAAATTTCATTCCTCACCCACAGAAATGTTCGGGTACACTTACCCCATAGGCTAGTATGTATGTGCGTATTGATGACAGGTATGTACGCACATCAGTCTCTTGTGGTGTACTTGTTAAGTCTGTGGGGAAACCCCCTGTTTCAACCCTTTAAGGCTATTGGTCCAGGTAAAGGTCTCTAGACATCTGCATGGGTGTTTTGTCTAATTTTACTTTTCTGAGTGAGGGTCTCAAAAGGTGTTAACTTCGCATTAGCTTAACATACAGGGTTTTGGCCTGTAGGTAGATCTTGCATTACAGCCAAACTTACTTTAATATAAATCTATAAACCTATTACAATACATTAAATACTTAAACTATAAGAAAAGATATATATATATATATATATACAAGCAAGCAGGTTAGTCTTATAGGCTACAAATTGGTAACAGTTAAGGAACTGAAAACTAGTAAACAAGCTAGTGTCTGTGTTGATGCAAATTACCTGACTGACTGGGGGAGAAAAATTAGCCTGTAGCTGTTAGCAAAAAGGATACACCCAGCCAGACAATGGATTCTGTTAAGCAAAAGAGCTCAGATTTTGACCCTCTGGAACAGGGAAAAAGGAACAAAGTTTATCATGATAATGAAAGCCACAGGTTAACCCTAAAAAGCCAAAACCCCAGTGGTATTGAGCCAAAGGTGTGGCATAACAACAAAAATGATTGTAAATGTACACCTGCAATGAATTTGATATTAATATTAATGCTAATACTAACCCTTGCAACTAATGTGTTGCTTGTACCAAAAACTGTAAAAATGTACAATGTGCCTAATCTTCTAGAAAAACCCTTGAACATGTTGGGAGTAATACATAAGAACTCATGTTGTAAAAACCTTCCTGGTTATACTGTTTCATTACATGACAACACACACTATGTTAAAAGGCCTGGTGATACTGACATTTCACAGTTAGTGCCTGTATCTAATCTTGAAACTGAACACAGAAGAAAAGACATTACACACCTAATGTGCTGTATGAAATGGGAAACTGAGGCACGCTATCATATTGCTTTCATGGCTAAATGCCAAGATTCCTACACTATGGAAGAACGTTAATATCTACATTGATTTGATGTTAATTGGTTTACAAACATTTGCCAGAGATTGTATAAAAGAAAATAGCTATTTTCTTTAGCTCTTGGCAAGATCACATGAAACATACAGGAATTATGCTGCAAGAGCAGATCCAATCCACTACTGGTCTAACCAAGTTTTACCTTGGGTTTGTAGAGGGATTCAACAATATTGTTAAACATGATTTTAATAAACCATTTTGGTTATACACTGATACTTCTAATATTGGGTTAGAAGCTGTAGTAATACAGAACCAAGAGTGGGAAATTCCTGTGATGCATTCAGCAGTGTCTGGGACACCACTTCCTGCATAAATTTTGCATTGGGGGTGTGACGTTATCTGATTAAAATATGACCCTATAGACCACTGTTATATATTTGCAGCAAATATTGTACAAAGGTTGTCGAGTAAGATGTCTATGAAAAGGTTATGATTTGCTGGTTGTGATTATGCCATCTGTATGCATGCATCATTTTTGTATTTAAAGTTATAAGTATTGGCTTTATGCCTGGATTTCAAATGTTTGCTCCTGGGGTAATGCCCACAAAGTAATCAGTCAGATATGCCATGTAAGATATCTGTAAAGATGTCATAATTTGCCAGATATGATAATCTTGTTTAGATGTTTGTATCACCTTTGTATTATGAGTTATAGATATGTATGTCTGTATTTCAAACTTGTGCTATGCTTCCGGGTGACACCCCCAGACAGTTTGGCATCAGCACTGCCTAGCCTTCTTGATGGCCCATTAAGGGTCATCAGCCATACAGTTGACCCATTGAGAGAAGGCAGATACACCATATGACTCAGCAAGGCATGCAGAGAAATGCCTATGGAGAGAACTCTAAGGCTTCCAAGCCATTACTAGGCAGCTTGTGTTTGAAACAAAGGAAGCACAGGCCGCATGGCAAGAGACTATAAAAGGCAGCTGCAACTTCTCCATTTTGTCTTCAGTCCTGCTTCTTACCTCTGGAGGAACTTTGCTACAAACTGAAGCTCTGAACAAAGGACTGAATGACCCGTCCAAGCTGTGGATGTATTCCAGAGACTTGACTTAAGCCAGCAGTTTATTCCATTACTGCTACAAGCCTGAGCCAAGAACTTTGCTATTACTGTATGTAATTGATTCCTTTAAGCAATTTTAACTCTCACCTTTCTTTATTTTTATAAATAAACCTTTAGATTTTAGTTAATAAGAATTGGCTGCAGCGTGTGTTTGGGTAAAATCTGAAACATTGGTTAACCTGGGAGGTAATGTGTCCGATCCTTTGGGATTAGTAGAACCTTTTCTTTTATATGATGAAATAAGATTTACAAAAATTTTCATCATATTTGACCTAGATGGAAACCTGAGACTGGATCACTTTAAGGGAACTGTGTTGTTTGGACTTCTGAGTAAGCAGTAAGGTAATAAAGAAGCTGTGTTATGCTGGCTTGGTGAATCCGCCAGCTTTTGGGGGGTTGGCTGCCCCATTCTTTGCAGTTCACCCTAATTGAGTGACTACGGAGTCCCCCTAGGACCCTGGTCACAGTGCTATTCATCTCAGTTCTGCACCCACAGTAGTTTAATATGTTGCAGGCAGGGCCGGCTCCAGGCACCAGGCAACCAAGCACATGCTTGGGGCGGCACCTGGTAAGGGGCGGCCAATCTTGGGGTGGCGGGGGGGGCAGCGCGGCGCGGCATTCCGCGGAGGTGCGGGGGGCGCTCCGGCGGCGCGGCGCTCGGCGGGGGGTGCTCCAGCGTTGTGGCACTCGGCAGGGGGGTGGCGCGGGCCGCGGCGCTCGGGGGGGGGGTTCCGGTGGCGCGGTGCGGCATTCCGTGGGGGGGGCACTCCGGCGGCGCAGCGCTCGGCGGGGGGGGGCAGCGCGGCATTCAGGGGGGGCGCTCTGGCGGCACGGCACTCGGTGGGCGGGCTGCGGCGGCGCGGTGCTTGGCGGGAGGGGCTCGGGGGGGGGGGCGCTTTTTTTTGCTGCTTGGGGCAGCAAAAAAGTTAGAGACGGCCCTGGTTGCAGGCTTGTACCTGAGTAGTATTTTGCCTGAATTTCTTTATTTTAGGAAATGAATAAGAGTATTTTGTTTTTAACATGTAAAAAGTTACAATAAAGCTGCCAAAAGAAATAAGGGCTGGGGAAAGACAAACTTGTAAGTTTCCTTTCCTCCCTAGATATAAATGAACTATGAAAAATATAAACTCCCCTGAAAGCTGTATGCTTTTTCAGACATCTTTAAAGTATGCAAATGAAGATTGTACTACCTGCAAATCTTCATCTCATAGGCCATCACAAGCCTTCACTCCCTCCCCCCCCCCCCCCCCAAAAAAACAACAACAATATATTACTCACACCAAAGCTAAGGGACAGTGTGATTTGTGCTCTTGACTTCAGCGCTCTGGATCTGAGAGAACTTTCTGGGTTTTTTCCCTAGGTTAAAGCAGAAATGATTCCAAGCTTGTAGTTGACAAAAAGCCTGCTCCAACAGCATACAGCACTGTTGATCTAACATGTTGTTTTCCTGAGCTGAAACAGCCACATATTCCACATATAAATTAACATGGGACAACACTGATTTTTTGAATAAAATTTTTAAATTAAGTGCATTTCTGTTCATTAAATTGCAGTGTTTCAGCCTTTCATGCAGAACCCCCCCCCCAGAAGTGCTGTAAAGCCTCATCACTAATAAACTTCTGTTAGGGATGCCATCTTGTGGTAGAGAGCTGGGATTCTAGCATATCAAAAGCAAATGTTCACTTGGAAAACACCATTTCTGCAGAAGTCATCTTATTTTACCATTAAGAGCTGTTTTTTATGCCTTTACAGGTCATTTATGGAAGAAAAATGGCCGTGAATATGGTTTCCTAATACCCTATATGTCTAATTTTTTTTTATGTCAAAAAGAAAAGGACACAGGAAGAATGGTGAAAATATTGCCCTCCTCTTGGGGGATTAGGTCCCAAACATTAAAGGACTGTTTATTTTTCAGTTGTATGTATGCGACTGCTCTGCAGTGTTGACCTCTTCTAGCAGTTTAATCAGTGTAGAGTCTTGCTGGAAGCATTGACTGTCCAAAGCCACATTCTGGTTGGCCAGGTATCCCTTTCTGATGATGTGAAGTGCTAAATCCGAGCATGGCAAGGCTAAGACTTCATTGCCAAAACAGTTTACAAATTCCTATGTTAAACTGCAGGAGGAACAGGCAGCCAGGAGAGGGTAGGAAAGTTTTTGAAGAGAAGCAGCTGAGAGGAAAGAGCTGGAGAAGAAAAAGGGCCAATTGAACTTCCCGTATCCCCAGAGTGCTACACTGCCCTTCAGCAGCTGTTTATGACCCATTCAGGCCCACCTGTATGAGGAGAGAGACTCTCACAGCTGAGCAGGGTTTGGGGTTGTTGTTTTTTTACACTATACTTCTTGCCACCTGCCAAGGGAAGCAGAGTGGCTGCTGTCTCCTATTTAGCAGCAGGCTGTCTCTGGCTCTGCTGGATGCCTCCCCCTTGGTGAGCTCTGATCATCTTATTGCCAGGGGTGATGGATGAAGAAAGAGAGAGGCTGGAAAGGAACTGAATAGCCATGGAGTTATTTGAGCTGATGGTGCTGAAGGGCTGTTGTATGGTTCTCGGGAGGCCGACAAACTATAGTGTGTTCTTGGGGTGGGGTGAGAGATAATTTGAAAGTAAGAAACCATAAGAAGTAGGATAGAGCTTCAAAAGGGGAGACTCTCAAGTTGGGAGAATTGATAGAAATCCAACCCCAGATGGGGAGAGGAAGGGGCCCAAAGGCCTCTCAATGGGAAGGGAAAGACCCAAATTGACACATGGGCCCTGGGGTGGGGCGCAGAGAGACAGAGCAGTATTGCCAACCCCAGGACATCAAAAATCATTCAGACCCTCCCCACTCCCAAAATCATGAGTTTGGCCCCCAAAATCTTGTTTTTTTTAAGGATCTGTTGTCTATCTTTGATGGTTGAACTCCCCCACCCCATCCCCAGGGTGTGACAATTCAAGTTGCCCACTCTCCCAAATGTATTGGGTGAGAGAATTCTGGCCCCTGCTCCAGTACTTCTCAGCCCCACATCTGCCCATCCCCTGCTCAGCAGTTAATTCTGTCCTCACCCCATCAGTTCAGCCTCCCTCAGTACCAACCCCGATCAGTTCAGTACCCAGCCCCCAAGTTCAGCCCTCCCTCAGTTTACTCAACCAACTCCCAACCCCTCAGTTCTGCCCCCATCTGTTCTGCCCACCCAGCCTCACTGCTGTTCCTCCTTGGGTTCTTCCCCTCCCCAGACCTGGAAGAGGGAATCCCACTGCCGCCCTCCCCCTTCCATGCTGGGGGGAAGCTCCAAGGGTTCTTCCCTCCCCTTACCAGGCCCGATGCTGCAGACAGAGGGTCCATCCTGTCTCCATTGCTCACAGGAAGTGGGAGGGAGCAGAGCCACCCTGATCTGCTGCTCTGTTTAACTCCCTCCTCACCCCCGTCCTCCTGTGAGAATTGCTGTGGGGAAGGACAGGGGGAGAGGTCTGCCTGCTGCAGCTCTAATTAGTTATTCTGACCCAGGATGCAGGCAAATGGGGCAGGCAGCCAATTACAGGCCTCAAATTAGGTAGAGGGCTGGAGCCTCTGTCATTCCAAGAGTTGGCAAGGCTGAGAGAGGATTACAGAAATGGGGAGAGCAGGGGAAAGGAATCCATGGAGGTTTGGAAAGAAAGAGAGAGAAGACACAGAACATCAAGAGCAAGAGAGATGCCAGGGAGATGAAAAAGGACCAGGAAGGGAGGAAGAAAGAAAGGGTTGGGGGCAGACTCCGAGAAGCAAGCATAGAGACCCAAAAGAAAAGAGACTGCGAAATTGAGATGAGATGAGATGAGAGGACAGAAAGATCAGAGAATGAGGAGAGAAGGGAGGGGAAACCCAAGGGGAATGGTTAGAAAATGGAGCAATAACAGGGGTTCAGTTGTGGGAGATAGGTAAGAGAAGGAGCAACAAGGATGGATGTAGCAAGAAATCAGAAGGTTGAGAGTAGTAAAGTTAATCAGAGGGGAAAGAGAAGCAGAGAAAAATAAGTGAAGAAAGAGAGAGCTAAACAATAGACTAGGCAGACAGTACATTCAAATTCTAACATTGTTTATAGAAGGTTAGGTGCCAAAACATGTACAAACAACTAGGGCTGTCAAGTGATTACAAAAATTAATTGCGATTAATCACGCGATGAAAAAAATAATTGTGCTGTTAAATAATAGACTGTTTTCTAAATTTTCAAATATATTGATTTCAATTACAGCACATTGTACAAAGTGTGCAGTGCTATCTTTATATTTATTTTTATTACAAATATTTGCACTATAAAAACAAAAGAAATAGTATTTTTCAATTCATCTAATACCAGTACTGTAGCGCAATCTCTTTATCATGAAAGATGAACTTACAAATGTAGAATTATGTGCAAACAAATAACTGCATTCAAAAATAAAACAATGTAGAACTTTAGAGCGTACAAGTCCACTCAGTCCTACTTCTTGTTCAGACAAACAAGTTTGTTTACATTTGCAGGAGATAGTGCTGCCCACTTCTTGTTTACAATGTCACCTGAAAGTGAGAACAGGGGTTCACATGGCACTGTTGTAGCCAGCGTCACAAGATATTTACGTGCCAGATGTGCTAAAGATTCATATGTCCCTTCATGCTTCAACCATCATTCCAGAAGACATGCATCCATGCTGACGATGCGTTCTGCTCGATAACGATCCAAAGCAGTGCAGACCGAAGCATGTTCATTTTCATCATCTGAATCAGATGCCACCAGCAGAAGGTTGATTTTCTTTTTTGGTGGTTTGAGTTCTGTAGTTTCCACATCGGATTGTTGCTCTTTTAAGACTTCTGAAAGCATGCTCCATGCCTCGTCCCTCTCAGATTTTGGACGGCACTTCAGATTCTTAAACCTTGGGTCACGTTCTGTAGTTATCTTTAGAAATCTCACATTGGAACCTTCTTTGCGTTTTGTGAAATCTGCAGTGAAAGTGTTCTTAAAATGAACATGTGCTGGGTCATCATCTGAGACTGATATAACATGAAATATATGGCAGAATGTGGGTAAAATAGATCAGGAGACATACAATTCTCCCCCAACGAGTTTAGTCACATATTTAGTTAACTCACTATTTTTTTAACGAGCGCCATCAGAATGGAAGCATATCCTCTGGCATTGTGGCCGAAGCATGAAGGAGCATACGAATGTTTACCATATCTGGCACATAAATACCTTGCAATGCCATCTACAAAAGTGCCCTGCGAATGCTTGTTCTCAATTTCAGGTGACATTGTAAATAAGAAGCAGGCAGCATTATCTCCTGTAAATGTAAACAAACTTGTTTGTCTGAGTGGCTGAACAAGTAGTAGGACTGAGTGGACTTGTAGGCGCTAAAGTTTTACATTGTTTTGTTTTTGAGTGCAGTTACATAACAAAAAAAATCTACATTTGTATGTTGCACTTTCACAATAAAGAGATTGCACTACAGTACTTGTATGAGGTGAATTGAAAAATACTATTTCTTTTATCATTTTTACAGTAAATATTTGTAATAAAAAATAATAATGTAAAGTGAGCACTGTACACTATGTATTCTGTGTTGTAAGTGAAATCAATATATTTGAAAATGTAAAAAAACATCCAAAAAATTACTAAATTTCAAATGGTATTCTATTGTTTAACAGTGTGATTAAAACTGATTAATCGCGATTAATTATTTTAATCATGATTAATTTTTTGAGTTAATCGTATGAATTAACTGCAATTAATTGACAGCCCTACAAACAACACACAATCCATGTGTGTTTGATTTTCACTATTGCTAGATACTAGGAAACTTGATTCTGTGGGATGAGGATGGTGGTGGAGCCACAGAGACAGAGGGCAGAATAGTCGCATCTGGTTGTGAATGGGAGGTGGGGAATAGAATCCCCGAGTTCTTATGCAGGGGGAAGGGAATATACAATTTTCATTTTAGTTTAGGGTTTGGGGGGCATTGGTTTTACAGTGTTGATTCTGGCATTTTTAATGTTTTTATAGTTTCCATATTCATCTGATGGAAGATGCACGAGAGTGTTTGGAGAGTACTGTGGTTTTACTGGGTTTTGATGACATTTGTTGGTATTTTAAGGGAACTTGAGTCCCACATATAGCTTATCCTAATACAAAATTTCAGTTCAGTGCCAGGAGAATGACAGGTTGCCCCCTTTAAGATGTCACCTGAGGTGCTGAGATACCACTGAGTCCAACTGTTCTGCCAGCATTGGCCCCCTTTTTACCTGTCTTGCTGAGCCAGGCTCTTAAGCCTCCTCCAGCGCACACACAGGCAGGGCCATACCCAACTGCAGAAGAACACAAACACTCAGATCAGCTCTGGAACGACTCAGCTTAAGGGACTTGCCCCAGTACTCAGGTGTTCGCCTCCCTTGGAGTGCAGACCCAAAAGTATATTATGAAACCCACTTCGTCCCTCAATGTGGAGAAAGGTATACACAGATGGAAATGGGTTTACAGTTTCTTATGTATGGCCAGAACCCCTTCTGATATTATTACAAATTTTGTAAATATATAAATCATCAACTTGCTCCATACTGGGATGGAATTCTCTGGCTAGTTCTACACTACCCGCCTGAATCAGCGGGTAGAAATCGATCTCTCGGGGATCGAATTATCGCGTCTCATCGGGATGCGACAATCGATCCCCGAATCGACGCTCTTACTCCACCAGCGGAGGTGGGAGTAAGCGCCGTCGATGGGGAGCTGCGGAGGTCGATTTTGCCGCCGTCCTCACAGCGGGGTAAGTCGGCTCCGATACATCGAATTCAGCTACGCTATTCGCGTAGTTGAATTTGCGTATCTTAAATCGACCCCCCCCCTGTAGTGAAGACCTGCCCACAGATTATAAGGCCAGAAGGGCTTGTTGTGATCATCTAGTCTGATCTCCTGAATCCAACACAGGCCATAGGACTTCTCTGAATGAATTCATCATGTTTGAACTATTGCAAGTCTTCTAGAAAAAATCCAATCTTGATTTTAAAGTTTCCAGTGATGGAGAATCCACCACAGTCCTTGACCCAAGTGGTTAATTATCCTCACTGTTGAAAACGTGCACTTTGAGTCTGAATTTGTCTAGCTTCAGTTCCAGCCACTGGATCTTGTTATATCTTTGTCTGCCCAATTAAGAGTCTTCAGTTATCAAATTCTGTTCCCTATGGAGGTACTTATAGATTGCGACCAAGTCCCCCCATAACCTTTTCTTTGTTAAGCTAAACAGAATGAGCTCCTTGAGTCCATCACTATACGGTATGTTTTCCAACCCTTTAATCATTTTCATGACTCTGAACTCATGACTCTAACTTATCAATATCTTTCTTGAATTGTGACACCAGAATTTGACACAGTACTCCAGTGGTCCAGAGGTAATAAAACTTTCCTATTTCATCTCAGTATTCCCTGTTTAGATATCCAAGGATTGCATTTGCCCACACTAGCTGACTTGGGCTCACTGGACTCAGGCTAAGGGGCTGTTTAATTGCTGTGTAGACCTGTGGGCTCAGGCTGCAGCCCGAGCTCTGGGACCCTCCCACTTCGCAGAGTACTCAAGCCCGGGCTCCAGCCCAAACTCAAAACTCTACACCACAATTAAACAGTCCCTTAACCTGAGCCTGGCAAACCAAAATCAGCTGGCATGGGCCAGCCAAAGGTTTTTAATTGCAGTGTAGACATACCCTTAGTCACACCCATTGCACTGGGAGCTCATGTTCAGCTAATCATCCACTATGATCCTCAAGTCCAGAGTCACTGCTTCCCAGGATAGAGTATGTATGTTTGGAGTATGTAAGTATGGTTTATAGTCTTTGTTTCTAGATGTAAGACTATATTTTGCCATACTGAAATGCAAAGTTTGCTTGCATCCAGCTTCCCAACAGATCCAGATGATTCTGGATCCATGACATGTCCTCTGCAGTATTTTTAGGCTTCTCATAATTTGATTTTTTAAAATCACTTTGATGGATGGTACTGATGCTTATTTTTAAGCATTTTTTTTTTTTTAGATTTTTATCACTTTCATTTTTCACAGTTGCAGGATATTATTGCGGGGAGGTCAGTTATTTAATGACAGTAGACGTTAAACCTTTATAATCATTAAAGCACAAATTGTCATCATCACGTCATAATATACAAACGAATAAGCTCTCAAGCAGCATTTTCTTATTTTGCCTATCTGTAAATTTTGATTATTACTAATGGAAATATGTTTTCAGCAGTTTGTGTGTGTGTGGTGAAATTGTGTATGAACAAAAATCCAATCCTTCCAAGCCTAATTATGTACCATTCCTCCAATCTTTGTGTCAGCTGCAAACTTTATCAGTCATGATTTTATGTTTTCTTCCAGGTCCTTGATAAAAATGTTAAATAGCATAGAGCCTGCTAGTAATACAGCCACTCAATGATGATTCCCAATCTACAATTACATGTTGAGATTGTCGTTTAGCCATTTTTAATCCTCTTAATCCATGTTGATTTTGTATTGATTTGGGGGATGGGACTATGCTTGTTTTCGTAGCAATACTTTACTTCATATGGAAGAAATCTAAAGATATTCTAAATATCAGTGGCACAATTTGTAATTAGAACACTGGGACCACTATTTTCCATGTAATTGATTTTGTGACGTATGGGATACTCTTACAATGAGAAAAATATATTCCCATGAAAAACACGGGAAATGTTCATTATTTTGCTGTTTAGTTTCATTTTATTAAACATGCTGATATGTAAACAGCTAATTCATCTATTTCATTATCCTTTGTTTAATGACTTTCCTATGTAACTCTTATTTAAGCCTTGTTTCCTGTGTTTCATACCTGTAATCAACATCTTAGCCCCACTCTAGTTCCCACACCTACTGCTTTGTGCCACTCTGGCCAAGCAAAACAGCCAGAAAGCTGGTTTCACCAGTAGCTGGGAAATAATCTCAGAGTCAGGTTTGGGCTCTACATCACACTCCTCCCAGCTGCTAATATAGACGACACAGGGGGGAGGAGAGAAAACAATTTGTCATAAGTCACCAAGGTCCAGCCATTCACAGCAGCTAGAATGGACCCTAAAGGCCACCAGTAGCTGGTCATAAATTAGAGCAGCTTTTGTGCTGCTATAATTGATGCAAGGGACCAAACCAGGCCCAGAATCTGGTGGCCACAAAGGCAGCAAAATGGAAAGGGCTAAGAGGGTAGCATTAAAGTAACACAAGTTAATAAAACAAACAAAATTGATTGGGTTTGGAAAGCCTGTTGTATGATTTCTATTACTTTCTCTGTATGATGTTTTTAGACTCAGATTTTCAGAGCACAGCATCCAGCATGCTGGGGGTTCAATCCTAGACCAGGGCCTAGCTGCTACTATAATACAAATAAAATAATAATAATATATTTCTATGAAGTGTCTTGCACACTTTTGACCAATATGGAAAAACATAGTAAAATTTAATCCTTTGCTCTTGGGTGAGACGCCTAACACATGTGCTAAAGTTGGTGGCTTTTGTGATGAGTATATCTGTCTACCACGAACCAGACTGAGACCGGCAACTCATTTCACAAGGTCCATTCAACCACTGTCAGATACAACAACTTTTGGTCACTACTGATCTGGGCCAGTTTCAGACCAGTGACCGTAAGACAAAACATTCCATATCACCTGCATCATTCATTTCCCATAAGATTGTTTAAGAGCAACCAGTTCCCCTCCACAAGTAGTAAATAGATAGGTGGGGAGGTTAGGTAGGCATGGATTTGCTCATTATTTTCACATAGATTGTGAACCCCTCAAAGAAGAAACCGTTTATATCTATACAGCACCATATAAACCTATTGTGCAATATAAATATGTTTAGATACATTCTGCATACTGCTAGTGATTTTTTATATTCTTTCTACAATAGGGTGAGAGATTTCTTTTACTTCACTCACACGGATAGATATTCATTATTAGATCATTTAGTATATACCCACTATTCAATAAATCTGGATAGACTGCTTATGCGGGCCATATCTTTCAAATCCTTTTATCCCTATGAGAACTATTCTGAAACCATAGTTTACTTAGATTTCATTTAGCTTTAAAGCATATTGATGAAGGCTTGACAAGTAAGACAGAGCTGGGACTAAGTTATAAACTGCAGCTTATGATTATGTTAGCATAGGCTGAACTTTAGGTACAGTTTGGAACTATACTGCATGTTTGACAGTGGAAAAAAACAGATGTGGCAGGAAAATTTAAAATAGATGATCTCCCAATATTTGTTGGGGACAATATATAGTGCAGGGGTAGGCAACCTATGGCACGCGTGCCAAAGGCGGCACGCGAGCTGATTTTCAGTGGCACTCACACTGCCCAGGTCCTGGCCTCCGGTCCTGGGGGGCTCTGCATTTTAATTTAATTTTAAATGAAGCTTCTTAAACATTTTAAAAACCTTATTTACTTTACATACAACAATAGTTTAGTTATATATTATAGACTCATAGAAAGAGACCTTCTAAAAACGTTAAAATGTATTACTGGCACGCGAAACCTTAAATTGGAGTGAATAAATGAAGACTCGGCACACCACTTTTGAAAGGTTGCTGACCCCTGATATAGTGAATAGGAACAGCTATGTAGACAGTACAGGAAAAGTAGAGAATATAGTGTGGATGAATAATTCTAACACTTACTTATGTTCTTGATGTCCCTGAATAATGCAGAGCTGACATTTTTTGGAAAACTGATGAATGTTCTATTTAGAGACAATTGTGCTAAAATATCACAATTTGTATAATATATATATTGTGACGGGTTGGATCACAGAAACCCCCTTGGGAGCTGCCACCTAATGTGCAAAGACTACCCCTGCTCCTGTTTTCCCTGCCAGCTCCGGACTCCAGCACCCTGTCTTGCTGAGTCAGACACTCCTGTCTGGCTCCAACACAGACCAAGGGTCTGAATCACTTGTCCTAAAGCTGCAAGTTTACCCAAAAACAGCTCACAGGAGTGTGCTTGTCTTTAGCACTCAGATGCCCAACTCCCAATGGGGTCTAAACCCAGATAAATCCGTTTTACCCTGCATAAAGCTTATGCAGGGCAAACTCATAAATTGTTCGCCCTCTATAACACTGATAGAGAGATATGCACAGTTGTTTGCTCCCCCAGGTATTAATACATACTCTGAGTAAATTACTAAATAAAAAGTGATTTTATTAAATACAGACAGTAGGATCTAAGTGGTTCCAAGTAGTAACAAACAGAACAAAGTAAGTCACAAGCAAAATAAAATAAAATGCGCGAATCTATGCCTAATCAAACTAAATACAGATAAGTTCCTCACCAGTTCCAGAATGCTCCCTTTTACAGGCTAATCTCCCTTTAGCCTGGGTCCAGCAATCTCTCACAACCCCTGTAGTCACTGTCTTTTGTTTCAGTTTCTTTCAAGTATCCTGGGGGGGTGGAGAGGCTCCTTCTTTAGCCAGCTGAAGACAAAATGGAGGGGCCTCCCCCAGGTTTAGACTCTCTCTTGTGGGTGGAGACCTCCCTCCTCCCTCCTATGCAAAGTCCAGCTCCAAGATGGAGTTCTGGAGTCACCTGGGCAAGTCACATGTCCCTGCATGACTCAGTCTTTACAGGCTGAAGCCATTGTCCACATGGTATCTTGCATGTCTCCAGGAAGACTTCTTATGTGGATTGGAGCATTCCAAGATGCATTGTTCCCCAAGTGTTTCCTGATCAGGTACTTAACCTGGCGAATTCCTTCCTAAAGAAGCTGACCAAATGCCTCCCAAAGCTTACTTAGAAACCAAGCAAGCATACAGCCCATATTCTTAACCTCAAGTAGAAAATGATATATATATGTACAAATAGGATGAATAGATATAGTAGACCATAACCTTTACGGAGATATGTTACCTGGCACAGGCAGCACAAAACATATTCCAGTTATGTCATACATACATTTATAAGCACCCCCTCCCCATAAAGCCTTATGGGGTACACCGTCACATATATATATCATGATATATGAAAACATCTGCATTTATTACTAGCGACATTGAATGAAATCAGGACTGCCCCTTAGAAATTCATTTGCTTCTGCTGTTCATTTTTTTAGTCAAGTCTGGTATCACAGGTAGTTGTTGGTAACAGAAACAGAATTATGACTTAAGGTGACTTATGAGCAACTGGTCAGTTCCTAAGCAACACAGATCATATTTGCATGCAAATATCCATAGGTAAATATCTATATATAAATACAGAAATTATATAAGCAGAACTCTTACAACAATTGTCCTTTAAAGTTCTCCATGAGATAGCAGTGCGTCAGCAGAGGCTCATCTACACTCAGAAGTTGTAAGAGTTTAACAAAAGATGTGATGCTACACCAGTTTAGGGAAACTAGTGTAGCTTTATATGTGGACACTCTTACACTGTGTAACCCTGGCTTACATCAAATTAACTTCCAACACCACACCTTTATTTAAACCATTGCAACTTGTGTGCAGCCCTGGCCCAAACAGTATTGATAGTGTCCACACATCACAATGCTGATGTTATGTTTTCCTGCAAATACTATACATGTATCATTTTCCTGGTAAAAGTAAAAACATTATTGCATAGCACTAATAGTGCAACACAGTATTTGTAACACTAAATAAGTTTTGGTATACGTTGCATGAAATGAAAGTGTTAACACATTGTTTTAAAAAAAATTGATTGAATTTAGTCGTCATGAAAGGTATTGGACAACTTGAGAAACTAATTAATTAAGGCTATGGCAACACTACGACACTTTTAGCGACACTAAAAGGCATGCAGTGTAGCTGCTCTTTGTTGGCAGGAGACTGTTATTTTGTTGTGCCAACAAAAATCCCCCCCCCCCCAAGTGGCAGTGGTTTTGTCAGCAGGAAAGCGCTCCTACCGACAAAGCGCTGTTCACACCAGCGATTTTCATCGGTAAAACTTTGTCGTTCTGGAGGGGGGGGGAAGAGAGGTGTTTTTTAAAAAAAACCCTGAACGACAAAAGTTTTGCCGACAAAGTGCCAGTGTAGACAAAGTCTAATAGTTATCTAGTGCCAGGACAGGTATAACACGGACAGTAGCAGTGGAAAGCTTCCCAGGCATTGCCTTTATGTGTCTCTCTTCCTTAGCCTTAGAATTCCAAGTCTGAGGCTATGTATTCACTAGAAATGCTGCAGCTCCACCACTGTAGCACTTCAGTGTAGACACTCACTCCAGCAATGGGAGGAGGTCTCCCATCGCTGTAATTAATCCACCATCTTGAAGGGCAGTAGCTAAGTCAACAGAAGAATTCTTCACCCCCCTGAGTGACATAGCTGGATCAGCCTTTTTAGTGTAGACATAGCGTAAGCATGAGAGAATTAAATGTTCAGTTTCCAAATCCATTCAGTTCTTAGCCTCTCCAACAGTGCCAACTATGATTGCCTTCATATCACAGGAACGGTCACCTAGGAACCCGACTGAATTTTTTCCTCAATAACCAATCAAATTTGAGGTACTTCAGTGAGCTTTGAAATATTGGTGTTAGCCACACTACATTAAATCCTTCTACATAAAATATTGCTCTTATGAGTATAGTTCAGCTGTTGTCTTATTCCCTTATAAATCAAATACACCACTCCTACACAGGCCATTGACTTTTAGCCTAATCTTGTTTAGATTCTGTTTTCCTTTGCTCTATATTGTTCATTAAATCAAGTTTCTCTTCTTAGATACCTTAAACCGTAATGTAACCGTGTGTAAGTTTTAATACTCATGAGAGAGATGGCAAATAGCAATGGTCTGAGTTTCAGTGCTGCAACCCAGCCCACCCTATCTTGAAACATCCCTATTAGCGTATTGCAGGACAGGTTTTGTAATGAGCACACATGGTAAGACCATCACATTTATTGTTACTTGGGACCAAAAGGAAGAATTCAAACTCAGAACTCCAGAAGTGAAAGGGTAGTCGTGTACTAACATGATGCACCATCAACCCTTTTCAGTAATAAACTCGTAATACCTTTTTCTACGCCCCAATGATGTACTGCATTAAATTCCAGCATTTAGCATTTCATTACTTATTTTTAGGCCTCATTTCTGAAGATAATACAAAATGTGATTCTAGCATTACTGTGGCAAAAATATATATGTGTGATAGAGATAAAAACAGCAGAAAAAATAACCAGAGATGTCCTGAAAAGCTATTAGAGAATAGCAAAGGCAAGGAAAAGAAAACTGCTACATATTACACATAACTTTGTAGTGGGATACATCTTTAATACACAGAAGAAGATATTATTTGTAATCATTATCACACAACATATACAAACCATTCTTATTTCAATCAGCTTATACCAGGGATCAACAACCTTTGGCACATGGCCCGCCAGGGTAAGCACCCTGGCAGGCCAGGCCGGTTTGTTTACCTGCCGCGTCCGCAGGTTCGGCCAATCTCAGCTCCCACTGGCCGCGGTTCGCTGCTCCAGGCCAATGGGGGCTGCGGGAAACGGTGGCCAGCACATCCCTCGGCCCGCGCCACTTCCCGCAGCCCCCATTGGCCTGGAGTGGCGAACCACGGCCAGTGGGAGCTGCGATCGGCCAAACCTGCGGACGCAGCAGGTAAACAAACCGGCCTGGCCTGCCAGGATGCTTACCCTGGCGGGCCATGTGCCAAAGGTTGTCGATCCCTGGCTTATACTGTCACCAAGCACATTATACCATGTAGCGGGTACTTAAACTTTACACCTTTGATTGCCAAATACAATCTACAATTAGTAGATATAAGGTAATCTGATCTAAGGCAGTTTTGCACTTTGACATCCAGATCTATTATTTTTGATGCAAAAAACCTATTAAATCACTAGTCAATAGCTGATACAGAAAGGGTATTTTGACCATGTGACCTAAAATAGATTTGCCTTAGCAAGGAGGGATAAGGTGCAGTAGAATCCGATTTTAGAAGCTTTAAAAAAAAAATTGCCTCAATCTTCGGCTAATCATTTTCTGTGGCTTCTCAGTTACATAAAAATCACTCAAAAATCAAGGGGAGAAAATTAAAGATGACATGAAAATAAAAGTAATTTTGAATATCCCCCCCCAGCCCGGGGGGTCCCGAACACAAACATAAAATTTGATACAAAGGATGGGAATTCAACAGTTGAATATTTCCATTTTCATCCAAGAAGGCTTCTGATAGTAATATCTTCTACTATTTGGTAAGATGGTGCAATAAACTTGTGAGCTCAAATAGAAAAGCCTCAGCAGAGGCTAATGGAAGTTGCAAGCACATTCAGGGAAGAAATATGCTTTAAAAGGTGATAATAAAACATACAGACTGGAGGCTTTTATTTTATAAGGCAAAATACTGTCTCCTACGGTAAGAAAAAAAATGTTTAACAGTGAACAAGAATACGTGATTATATAGTCAATACAAAAACAATATATACAGAGAGAGCATATTAGAATATGTAGGATTGTATGGATACGATGATATAGGTAATTTAACTTCAAGGATTCCAGTTTAATTGTATCCCAGCTGATGAGAAGATGAAAGCTGTTACTACACCTGAAGGCTTTTCAATGCCCTGTGTGAGATTAGTTTAATGTTTAGCTAAATCCTCTGTGGACAAGTATTCACAGCACATACCACATACACAACAACACACCTGTAGCACTTGTTAGCCGTTTCAGACAGGATTACCCTTTCACCTTAGAAGTGCTCGCTCTTAGGTCAGGATTGAGGCACACAGCCAGGGTTGTGTGGGGAAGCGTGCACTACTGCTGTCCATACTATACTATTTCTGTAAAACAGCCCCTCAGTCTCTTGGGCTTTCAAGCAAGAACCGTTCACCAGCATTAGAATTCTCACATGCATGCAAACATTTTTAAAATCAATGTTAAAATGTTTTAACTGAACATGAAAATGAGAAAGTATACTCAGAATATAAACTTACCAAAGACCTTGTGTACTATGCATTTATTAAAACATGACTTTTTAGTGAAGAAAATATTTAAATTGGTATAATAAACACCATTTACTTAGAGTTTACTTAGAAAACTTTCATAAACTGATTTTGTATTACAGTTTCTATATGTGCCATCATGACATTCACATCAGCAGCACAGATCTGATGTTTCTGCTTCTCATTCTCTTTCAATGTCTCTAATAGGCCCCTATGGACTGGAGGCAAAGGACTGTAAGAACTCAGTAAGTGAAGCTGACTTAATGGATTCTGTTTTATTTCTGCAATCCTCAAAGCCCGCAAGATAGCAGGTGCAAACTTGGAATAATGAGCTGTAGATGAAATGATAACTGGGCATGTTCTATCCTGTAATCGATCTGCAACTACTTTAGCAACAGCGGTATGTGTGTCCAAAATATACCCTGTAGTACTGTATACAGAGTGGATAGCAGCTAGGCAGTCCTCCTCAGAGCACCACCCAGCCACCAAGTCTTGCTGAAGCTTCTCAAGTAGATCTTTCTGCAACTGAAAGTGACACTGCTTTTCCAGCTCACTAAATAATTGTGTCACCAGCTGTCCATCACCACTAGCAATCAGATGCAAATGTCGTTCAAGGTTGGAAGACTTCAAAATATCTATTGCTGGTGATGAAGTCTGCAATAATCTTCTTCCCCTTAAATCATAAAGACCTGTTCTTATGAAATCGGTCAAAACATTATTTTCATTGGATGCACAAATACATTTTCTGATAGGGATTCCCATCCTTTTTGCATATAATGCAGCTAATATGTTGCCAAAGTTTCCTGTAGGAATACACACATCTATTGGGCTTCCAAAAGTAATAATATCTTGATGAACAAGGTCAAGGTAGGCAGAGGCATGATAAATAACTTGGGGAAGTAGTCGAGCCCAGTTTATAGAATTTGCTGCACTTAAAGCTGTTCCATATTCTACAGTAAGAAAGCCAGAATAATCAGAATTGGTAAATATTTTTTTTATAGCTGTCTGGCAAAAATCAAAATCAGATTTGACACCCACTGACCACCCATTTTCTCTTTGGCAGCCAATCATTTGTGATTTTTGAATCTGGCTTACTCCATCCTCAGGAAAGAAAGTGACCACAGCAATTCTTTGCTTGTCAGTATCACTAAGACGACTAAAACCATCTAGAACAGCACTCCCTGTGTCTCCAGAAGTAGCTACTAGGACCAAATAATTGCATCTTTTGGGAATACAGTATGCAAATAGATGAGGCATCAACTGTAATGCCAAATCCTTAAATGAGGCTGTTGGTCCATGAAACAACTCAAGGAGAAACTGGTTGCCTGTCAGATACCTAAGAGGGGCAATTTTAGAACAAGTAAAGTTTTCTCCATAAGCAATCTCAACAATTTCTCCCAGCTTGAAAGCAGGTACATCAGCAGGATGTATAAATCTTTCCAGTATAATCTGAGCTCTTTCAATGTAAGTTGCTTCTACTAAGCTTTGCCATTCTCCAGCAGAGAATGTTGGAAGCCCCTTCTCAGGAACAAAGAGTCCACCATCAGATGCTAGGCCCTCAACAACAGCTTCAGTAAAATATTTAACAGAGCCTTTTTGCTCACACATTTCAGACCTTATATGTCTGGTTGAAATAAAAGTTTCTGATTCTGAGTCTTGATATCTCTTAACTGCATCAAGTACTTTATCTGCTACAGCCTCTGCTGTAAGTCCACCTTCACAAAGAACACGGATATCATACCATTTTTTATAAAATTGCTTCCTAAACTGAAGTATGTCTCTCACAGAAACCCCAGAATCCTGCCCCACAATACGATCCACTTTCATTAATTCCAGCCTATCTATTATGTCTCTTGTGGGTACATCCAGATACACAACAATCCCATTTTTCTTCACATGCTGCATGCTGGCAGCATGCATTGGATTGGACCCAGAAAGGGAAATTACACTTCCAGATGCTGAAAACTTTAACAGGGCTTTTCCTTTCTCTTCTATAAATTGCTGACTACCAACATCCTGCAATTTTTCTGACACGCTCATATTCCAGGTTGTTTCAAGGACATCATCATCCACATCTATGACACGACAGCCGAGTTTGTGACCTACTATTCTCCCAACTGTTGTTTTCCCAGATCCAGGAGGTCCCATCAGGACAATATTCTGGTCTCCAACAAGAGAGAGAGTTGAGAGCCATGACTTCCACAGCTGTGCAAATGCAAGAGTTCTTGGAAAAATCAACTTTAGATGTACACTAGAACCAATGTTCTGGGTTAATTTTAGATGCTGATACCGAACAACATGAAACATCTTCTTTCCACTGCTTTTTCAAGCCAACTTGACAAGTAACTTAAATACTATAAAGAGGAAAAAAAGTAATTAGTAATTCATAGGAACATACCTAAAAAACCTTGTAGATGTGAAATTAAAAAAAAAAAAAATCAGTCTCTTAGAATACAAAGCTAATTATGACAGTGTCTCTCATAACGCCACAGGGGTAAATATTTATCAATGAAATAATACATCCTGACCTTTTACAGAGTACCATCTCACTTTTAGTGACAAATCTTTCAGCAATGCAAGATTTTAGTAAATAACTTCCCCCATACTACATCTGCATACAACATTTAGTTTAATTTTTTAAAAAATGTTGAAAGTTTGCAGGATTTCTAAAGATGTTACCAGACACCACCAAAACTCAATTTCTCAGATCTGATGTCTTTCTGGCGCTGTCCCAAAAGGAAGGGGATCTGTATTACACAACTTAGAGGAATGAGTCTCTTTCTGTGTGTCCTAACTCTGTCAGTAGGCTCAGCTAAGGGTTGTAAGCTGAACTACTCGCAATTAACTGCAAAACAGTAGGTGCTGGATGGACACTCAATATTAACTTTTGAGGCCAATATCCTCGGGATAAATAAGAATTGTTGGCTGTTAAAGAAGCCCTCAAAACCTAATGCTATAATACTGAAATATATACTAACATATTTATTTGCTACTTGTTAGTATATAAATATTCAATGATAGACTGTTTCCTTAATAGCACAGATTTATTTTTTAAACACAGACAGCCCCTTAATGACTGACTAAATGTTTATCTTTTCACAACCTAAAAACTTGTTATAAAATATCTTCCCTACATGTAGATGTTTTGGGTTTTGTATTGTTCTTTAAGACAACAAAGTAGGAATGCTACACAACCCACTTAAACTCATAGGAAACTCATGAACCTACTGTAGCAATTCTGGCTCTAGCTCATCCAATTCCCTTCTAGATAGACATGATACCGAACAAACAGTATCTCAAGTATTCCTAAGGTGGAATCATATTTGTTTTTACATTTGATGTAGATTGAACAGAATTAAAGAAAGAAAATAGAGTGAAGTGGATCTCACAGAAGTGATTTTACTCTCAGAATAACCTTGGTGTGAGAAAGCACTCAAAAACTGATAAATCAAGCTGTTCTCAATAGCAGTGTCCCATTTTGCTTGTTTTGGGAAATCAGCGCCAGTGTCAACATGAATTGCAGAGCAGAAATTCTGTGTGATGTTTAGGGGTAGTCAAAATCTGCACACAAGAGGAAACGATCAGCACAAAACTGCACAAAAGCCTTACTGAGCCTCTTTCCATTTTATACTTGAAAAAAATCTGCTGCTCTGTTACTGTTATTTACTAATGACTATTAGCTAAAAAAAAATATTATTTAAAATAAACAGGGTTGTCACAGTTTCTTTGGGAAATTAATCTATAATAATCTAAAAAATAATCATTTACATACTGCTGGTTACTAATGACTTTTTAAGGTCATTCCTGCCATGCAAGACAGTGGCCATACTGGGTATTCACAATTGCTATGATATCATTGACTATGTTTGGGATAGCAATATTAAAACTGCCAAGAACATTTTAAAAAACAACTACAAAATGACCAGTGTTTATTTTCCAGGCCAAAAATTTAACTAACTTAACTCAGGATCACATTTTAAAAAATTATCCATAACCTGTACAGTTACAGTAAAAGCCATGAAAACAAAATGTCCTTAAACCTACATAAAACAAAAATAGCAACAGTTTAAAATATTCACTTTTAATTGCTAAAAAAGCCACTGTGCTGGCACAGGATACGTGGGTTCAGCTGTGGTTTTTTGGAAGGATTTTGCACAGATTTCTTGACTCAAAAGCAAAATTGGACCCAGCTGTTCCTAATAATTAGATTTTAAGGATTCAGTCTGGGTGCCAGTATTCTGCCTACTTGCTTAATGGCATTATATTTAAACACTTCATTAATTTTCAGACTACTAATTTTTGTGCCTTTGCATAATCTAGAATGCCAGAAAATTTCAGA
This sequence comes from Emys orbicularis, assembly GCF_028017835.1. Taxonomy (NCBI): domain Eukaryota; kingdom Metazoa; phylum Chordata; order Testudines; family Emydidae; genus Emys; species Emys orbicularis. Next base: position 263,999,737 of record NC_088684.1, on the reverse strand, counting down.
TGAAAACAATGCTTTACTATTACTAACTAATAATATGGGGAAATAGATATAGTAATAAATTCTAGTCCTGAACAAAGACTTCATGAAGGCAGTTAAGATTGTGATAACAAATTATAAAATCAGGAAGTAAACATAATAAAATGTTGTACCTGAAAAAATTAAAAAACCCTAACATTTGAAACTCTAGAAATTCAAAAATAAAGTTTACACAAACAGGTTACAAGACCAGAAATAAACTTATCATAAACTGTGAATGAGCCATTTTGTGGCTATAATAAATATTAAAACTACTTTTCACATTCTAAAATAATTAACAATTAAAAAGCAATACATTGCATGCACACAACTCCCCACTGTCCTTCACACAAAGTTGCATAGCATACATTGCCTGTTTTACAGAACGAGATATTCTGATCTATGTCTAGTATTTGTAGACAGGATGAAGTCTGAGTAGGTATCTGTTGTAGGCAGATGACAACACTACAGACCTACACAGAGAAATAAAATTAAGTGTAGGGGGTTTATTTATTTTAAAACCCACTACTCTATACAGAGATGAGCAGATGGAAGAGTTTTAAATATGTTGCAGACAGCTGCTTTGACTTTGTGGCATATAGTGAATAGTAGACAGTAGTAAATGTTTTGAGATTCACTGTTGTGGATTAGATACAAAAATGTGTATCAGTTACAATGAGCATGGAAGATGGAAGACAGATAACACAGAGAGCCACAGGAATGAGAAGGTTGCAAAATTTATTAGCTCTATAGAATCAAAGAGGTTCTTTGTCCTAGTGGCTGTCTCTATCTTGCAGAGTTTATAAGCTCCACATGAGTTCACATCCTGGGTGGCATTCACTGGCCCTGATGGAGTCAGCTGATTTTATGTACTCACCCAAAGTATACAGCAAAGTTCAACTGGCTCCCTGAGGAAGACCTTGGGGGTTAAATAAACTTTAGTGTGTCATTCAAAAATTAATCATCCTCATTTTTCAAAAACACGCAAGCCATTAGTCCTCCATGACAACAATGAATAAACAACCCAATGTAGAGTTCCTAAATACCAAGTCTGGATGTTTGATTTGAAATTAATTATTTTAAAAAAGGTTAAGGGATGACTTGATTACAGTGTACAAGAACATACATGGAGAACAGATATTTGAGAATGGTCTCCTCAATCTAGAAAGGTATAACACCATCCAATGGCTAGAAGTGGAAGCTAGACAAATTTAGACTGGAAACAAGGTGTAACGTTTTAACAGTGATGGTAATTAGCTAGTGGAACAATTTACCAAGGGTCATGTGAATTCTCCATCATGGGAAATTTTTAAATCAAGATTAGATGTTTTTCCAAAAGATACAGTCTAGGAATTATTTTGAGGAAATTCTATGGCCTGTGTTATACAGGTCAGACTAGATCAGGGATCGGCAACCTTTGGCACGCATATCAGGGTTCCCTCCCCACTTTGAACTCTGGGGTACAGATGTGGGGACCCGCATGAAAGACCCCCTAAGCTTATTTCTACCAGCTTAGGTTAAAAACTTCCCCAAGGCACAAATCCTTCCTTGTCCTTGGTTGAGTACTGCTGCCACCACCACTGAGTTAGACAAAGATTCAGGAAAAGGACCACTTGGAGTTCCTGTTTCCCTAAAATATTCCCCCAAGCCCCTTCACCCCCCTTTCTGGGGAGGCTTGAGAATAATATACCAACCAAATAGGTTAACAAGGTGAGCACAGACCAGACCCTTGGGTTTTTAGGACACTAAAAACCAATCCGATTCTTTAAAAAACAGAACTTTATTATAAAGAAAAGAGTAAAAGAAGCACCTCTGTAAAATCAGGATGGAAAGTAATTTTACAGGGTAATAAGATTCAAAACACAGAGGATTCCCCTCTAGGCAAAATTTTAAAGTTATAAAAAAACAGGAATAAACCTCCCTCTTAGCATAGGGACAATTCACAAGCTAAAACAAAAGATAATCGAACGCATTTCCTTCCTATTACTTACAATTTGTACTCTTAGATGCTTAGTTCAGGTATGGCTTTGGGAGATGTATTTTCCCTGCCCTGATTCCTTGCTGACCCGGAGAGAACACCCAGAGAGAGACAAAACAAAAACCTTCCCCCACAGATTTGAAAGTATCTTCTTCCCTTATTGGTCCTTTTGGTCAGGTGCCAACCAGGTTATTTGAGCTTCTTAACCCTTTACAGGTAAAGGAGGGATTTTATGCTACCCTTAGCTGTATGTTCATGACAACGCGGCTTGCCAGTGTAAGCACCCTGGCGGGCCGGGCCAGTTTGTTTACCTGCCGTATCCGCAGGTTCAGCCGATCGCAGCTCCCACTGGCTGCGGTTCACCGCTCCAGGCCAATGGGGGCTGCAGGAAGCGGCAGCCAGCACATCCCTCGGCCTGCGCCACTTCCCGCAGCCCCCATTGGCCTGGAGCGGCGAACCGCAGCCAGTGGGAGCTGCAATTGGGCGAACCTGTGGATGCGGCAGGTAAACAAACCATCCCGGCCCACCTAGATAATCATAATGGTCCCTTCTGGCCTTGGAATCTATTGATTGTTTTTCCTCATTTTTTTAGTGCATAACTTGAGATACCTGGTACCTGATTTGCAGAAGTGCTGAACACATAACTGCAACTGAATTCAATGGGAATTCTGCTCTGAGCAAATGAAGTGCTATAGAATGCTAAATTCTCTGAAAAAAATCAAGCCTTAGATGTCTCAAACTGGGCACTCAAAGTTGGAAGACACTTCTGACCTTAATCTCTGTATGCTTCAGTTCTTCATCTGTAAAATGGGCATAATACTACCATCTTAACCATGGAGTTGTGAAGATAAATTTATCAATGTTTGAGAAGGACTCAGGCCCAGATCCTTAAAAGTACTTAAGTGCCTAACTCCCAATGATTTCAATGAGAGTTAGGTACCTAAATACCTCAGTTCCATAGGCGGGGAGTTATATTCTTTTGTGGTGCCCGGGCTCCAGGAATATTCAGGGCTAGGGGCCCTGCTCCACCAATATTTGCAGCTGGGTCTCTCTCCCCCGGCGCTGCCTGGAGTGGGCCCCAGCCCCCGCCTGCCACCCCTCTCTCCGCGCGTCTCCCCCCCTGCCCTGCCGCGTCCCTGCCTGAAAGAAAGTGGTGCGCGCCTCTCCAGTGCCTGCTTGTGCTGCCGGTGTAGCACATTCCTACGCGGAGCAGTATCCTACACTACACCGGCTCCTGGCATCAACTGCTGTCTGCTGCCCCAGGGTCCTAGTGCCCCCCCTCCCATAATGGCAGGGCAGGCTGTCCTTACCCCGCCCCTCCGCCCTAGCCCTGAGCCTCTCCAACGCTCCAAACCCCTCATCCCCCCCGCACCCTAATCCTCTGCCCCAGCCCTGAGCCCCTGCCTGCATCATGAACCCCTCATCCTCAACCCCAGCCAGAGCCCTCATCCCCCCACACCCTAATCTTCTGCCCCAGCCCTGAGCCCCTTCCTGCATCACGAACCCCTCATCCTCAGCCCCACAGTCCTCACCCCACTCCCCAACCCTCTGCCCTAGCCTTGAGCCCCCACACCCCAAACCCCTCATCCTCAGCCCCACAGCCCTCACCCCTGCACCTCCTCCTATCCCCAAACTCCCTCCCAGAGCGTGCACCCCCTCCCCCTTCCCACACACCCCCTCCTGCCCCCAAACTCCCTCCCAGAGCCTGCACCCCCTCCCCGTTCCCACACATCCCCTCCTGCCCCCAAACTCCCTCCCAGAGCCTGCATCCCCTCCCTCTGCACCCCCTCCCACCCCCAAACTCCCTCCCCGAGCATGCACCCCTCACCCCCTCCTACACCCCCACCCCAGAGCTTGCACCCAAACTCCATCCCAGAGCCTGCACTCTGCACCTCTCCTGCACCCTAATCCCCACCCCAGGACCTGCACCCCAGACCTCCTCCCCCCACCCAAACTCCCTCCCAGAGCCTTAGGCAGGTGGGGGGCAGTTGGGGGGGGGCAGGTTCTGGGCACCACCAAAATTTCTACAAACCTGCCACCCATGCTCAGTTCCAGACCTCAGATACTAAACTGAAGAGCACCATAACAAAGCCCATGAGGAAATTAATAAATATGTTCAGAGCAGGCTATGAAGGCTGTGCAGTATATAAGCCATGGGATCATACACTGAATGATCAGAATACAACCAAATATTGAATAGCTACCTATTCAATGAGCACCATTCATCCTGTATATTGAATGAGGCTGGGGTCCTGTGGAAAAAATAATAAGTGATCATGAAATTAAAGACGATATCACAATGCATACACACAAGAGGGCCAAATTAAGGATGCACAGACAATATAATTCTGGCACTTGCTAACTTCTGAATACTTGACGTTGCAACCTTAATTTTCTCTTACCGTAATTTTGTTGTATGTAATTATATATTATCACTACAGGTTTATGTGATGTTTTAAAGTGACACATAAAAGGATGAGGTCCCTGTGCTGAGGAGCTTTTCATATTCTAAAGAAAGATTTGTTACAAAATGTCAGTAGATGTGGAAGGGAGCTGTAAAGAAAAAAAGAGGGCATGTAACTCAAAACGGTGTTATCATTTCCACTGAGAAAAAGGCAGAAAATGGATACAACATAGATTCCAGGCTACACTTAGTGGTTTTCTTGTTTTTCAATATACTACACGAAGGAGCAAACTATGTTTCAGAGGAAAATTAGAGTATATAGACCTAACTTCTTCAATCAGGCCTACCAACATTTTCTGTACTATTACTATGAAATTGAATTTATAATAAACAATGCAATATTGAGCACTTCATTTCAGGCCTAATGGGGATGGGGAGAAAAGGCAGCTGCCTTGCTGCAATGGGGACCCCACCCTCAGGGAGATGGTGGAGATATGGCAGCCCCCTCACTGCAATGGGGACCCCTCAGGGGCATGGTGGGGATATGGCAGCCACCTCACTGCAATGGGGACCCCCTCCGGGGCATGGTGGGGATATGGCAGCCACCTCACTGCAATGGGGACCCCCTCCGGGGCATGGTGGGGATATGGCAGCCCCCTTACTGCAATGGGGACCCCCTCCGGGGCATGGTGGGGATATGGCAGCCCCCTCACTGCAATGGGGACCCCCTCCGGGGCATGGTGGGGATATGGCAGCCCCCTTACTGCAATGGGGACCCCCTCAAGGGAATGGGGAATACGGTATCCCTTCAATGCAATGGGGACCCCTCAAGGGGCAGAGGGATACAGCTGATCCCACAAGCCATAGGGGCCCCTCAAGGGGCGGAGGGATACAGCTGACCCCACAAGCCATAGGGGCCCCTCAGAAGGCGGAGGGATACGGCTGACTCCGCACGGCCATAGGGGTCCCTCAGGCGGCGGAAGGATGCGGCTGACTCCGCACGGCCATAGGGACCCCTCAGGGGGCGGAAGGATGCGGCTACCTCGTCACTGCAACACCCCTCGAGGACGGGCAGAGGCCCCAGTAACTCAGTATGAGCCCTAAAATGAGTCACTGAGGGTCAAACGTACCCGGGAGGGGCCGGGCGCGAGGTTCAGAACCCAGACATTAACCGCACCGCCAGCAGAGCAACGTGAAATTCAACAGCCTATCCTGCCGTGCCAAGTTTAAACTTGCTCCCCCTCGGCACCGCACCAACCACCTCCGGACTGCGCATGCGCAGCAATCGCCCCCGTAGCCTGCCAACGCAGGGCAACAACAGCGCGTGCGCAATCATTTCTCACAGCATTCCGTCCTACGTCAGCGCTCTTGCCCCTGCGCAGCCACCGGGGCACTCCCACCCTGCTCAGCATAGTGCGCGTGCGCAGCATCCATCTTCCCATTCTTGGTGTTGTGTACCGCCCCCTAAGTTGCTAGCAGGCTCAGAGAGAAGGAAATGAGGTCACAAATAGCCCCTCCCCTCCACACAGGCGTTACTAAGCAATAGTTTCCCATAGCAACTGAAGAGACAACAGTAGGCAAATCCCTAGTAGCATCATCTTCTCTGAACCGGGACCAAGCGGAGCAAGGTGAGGGAAGGAGGGAGCCACGGGGACGGGTGGGGGGAAGCGAGGGGTGATGGGGATAGGAGGGGAATGAGGGGGAATAGTGTGCTGGAGAGGAGGAGGAATGAAGAGAGGGAGATGGTGTGGGAGAGGGTCGTAGGAGAGAAAGGAGGGGGCAGGGGAAGAGAAGGGCTGAAAAGAATGAGAGTGGTGGAAGAGAAAAGGGGGGAGTAGCGGGGGGGATGGAAAAACGAGATGGAGAAAGGGAGGCAGATAAAGAGGGATTGAGAAAATGACAAAGAAAAAAGAGAGGGAGCAAACATGGGAGATTCCTCAACAGTGCATACAATGTAAATGCATTATCCCTAGGGCCCCATCAGGCCAAGGATGACAGCGCTGTGCGCCCAAGAGAGCATATATAATCTCCTACCACGGGTGGAGGAGAAGCCTATCAAACTACCAAGGTACGAGGGTAAGAAAGAATCAGTTTGTTCTGTGATATGGCAAAGCTGTAAATATATACCCAAACAACACACTTGCTATGGCTTGTTACTAACCATTATATTATTATATAAAAAGAAACCAAATTTAATACAACCTTTTGCGCACTCCTTTTATAAAATAAACTGAAGTGTTAATGAGTTAACAGGACAAAGATGTCCAGACTTTACCCAACTAAGGGGTCCACATTGCTAATTTGTCAGATTCCTGGGTTCTGCACCATTTATATATGAAAAATGGAGCATGTTGCAGGCCCGTTCATCTTTTCATTATTTATTATTTAATGTACACCAGCAATGCTCTTGGCATTATACAAAATAGAGAGGAAGGTGTTTCCTGCCCTGAGGAGCTTTTAATTTAAATTCTGTTGCATTGCTACCCTCAATAGCCTATTGTCTGAGTCCTCCATAACTGAAAAATTATTTCCTTCACTTTGTCTTGTAAATGTGCTAAATGTTTTGTGTAATTAAAAGGGACTTGTCTGATTCACATTTGGGAAGGAAGAGAGGGAAATCCAGTGACAATATAAGAATAGTCAAGGAGAGAAGCTATCCTAAGACCCTTGTCCTCATACATGTCAAAAGCTCTACATTTTTTTTTTTTGTTCTCCAGTTTTTAAATTGTATGAGAAGGAAGCTCTATCTCCTACCCAGAGGTCAGAGACAATAACCTCAATTTCTAGACCTCAGTAGCTTAGCTTGCATGATTGAAGAAGGAAAGCAGATTCTTACATGAAAAACCCAACAATTCTGAAAAATCCTTTAATCAACTTAGGGAAATGCTAGGCATTTCTTATTTATGTGATCAGAACCATAGGTAACCACTACCGGAAGGAAATGGAAATTCACCTTAATTCTAATAGCATTCTCTCTCTCTCTCTCTCTGGTTTTACAAGCTCTGAGCCATGGTAGTTGCAACCTGTTCTGTCCATTCACTTTTATTCATGATCTGGTTGTACCTAGAAGACAGCTGTACAGTATTCCACAATAAGTCACACAATCAAAGTATTTTTCATGCAAAACAAAATAGTACAGTACAGTACTATTTATGTGAAATCTCTTGAATCCCAATCTCCCTGTTAACCTGAAGGTGATTCCCTGTCTTTTAGATCACCTGCATCTAAAGACTGTAATAAAAAGAAATGATCTGTCTGGCACTTGCAACACCTTTACATCTGTGCACATTTTCGTTAATGCTGCTACCATGACTCCCATTCAGCTGAACCTGTTTAATTCCTTCTGTTCTTTTTTTGATTAACTAGGTTGTACTATATATATTGTCTTTTTTTGCCTTTACCATACTTGAAAATGCGTCACATATTGTTGGGTAACAGCTTAGGGTTTAGCCATTTGGGAGGACTGCACAGTTTGTTCTATGACTTTGATACATTCCAGTTTTAATCTCAATGTTATTATTATGTATTATTATTAACAAAAAACAATTTTTGGGTACTACAATTTGATACCACAAGGGATCCATATCTTGACAACAGATAGATGTGCCCATAAATCCACGTGTCTTTTGTTGTTGTTATTATTGTTCCTTTCAGGTTTTTGTCACACAAGTAATCACCCCTTTGAACAAAGTAAGTTAGGGTGCCATTCTCAAGGAGAACAACCTTATTGCATTACAGATATCATGTCCAGAATTATGGACATAGAGTGTATAAATGCTTCCATGCCTGAGTTCTTAGACCTAAATCTGCACTCACTGAAGCCAGTGACAAAATTGCCATTGATTTCAGTCGTTCAGGATCAGCCCTATATAAGAAGTATATGATATTGGAACATAGAACTTGCTGTACTGGCTCCAACCAATGGTCCTTTTAGGCCTGGTCTACATTGGGAGGAACGGGGGGGGGGGGGGGGAAATCGACCTAAGATACGCAACTTCAGCTACGAGAATAGTGTAGCTGAAGTCGACGTATCTTAGGTCAACTTACCTCGCGTCCTCACGGCGCGAGGTCGACTGCCACTGCTCCCCCGTCGACTCCGCCTCTCGCCGCGGTGGAGTACAGGAGTCAACGGCAGAGCGATCAGGGATCGATTTATCGTGTCTACACTAGATGCGATAAATCAATTCCCGATAGATCGATCACTACCCGCCGATCCGGCAGGTAGTGTAGACATACCCTAAGTCTAGACTCTGACATTAGCCAGTGCCAGATGCTTCAGATGAAGGTGAAAGAAACCCTGCAGCCAGGGGACAATTATGAAATAACACACCCATAGGAGAAGTTTTTACACAACCCCCATCAGTAAGTGGTTAACATATGTTCTGAAGCATGAGGCTGTGTATACCTTTATAATATAATTCTATCTTATCTAATGTAACTATAGATGCTGTCATAGTCAATATAAATTTCTAATCCATTTTTGAAAAATAGTACGTTTTTGGCCTCAATATAAGTGATTGCAATATAATCTAAAAACATTTGTACAGTGCCTAGTACAGTGGGGTTCTGGTCTATGACTATGGCCCCTAGGTGCTACAGCAGTACCAGTAATAATAATTAGTAATAATAACAACTAATAATGTGGCTCTTTGCTCTGTCCATTGGCAGAAGCTGCCTCTTTTGGAGGAATGCTACGTAAAGTATGTATTGTATATTGTGGCTTGCTCTCTCCTTATACTGTATATGCTTAACTCTGGAAAGTCCCATGAATGTAGTTGAAGTCTTCATTCAGAAACCCTGTATGCATATTTTGAATGATACTTATACAAAGTATAATGAAGTTGATGTGCTAATCCTGCTGGATTGAAGACCCACAAGAAAATGTCATTTTAAGATGCAGATGATTTAAAAAGAAGACCAAGCAATGTGTGTAATGCAAAATTATGCTTTAATCTCATAAAAATGTTGCTATAATGTCTTACTTTTTGTATGCAGTACTCAAAGCATTTTTGTGGAGCCACGACATTTATTTGAATATTATCTATAGACAAAAAGACTGCAATATATATATTTATACCCCGATATAACGCGACCCGATATAACACAAATTCGGATATAACGCAATAAAGCAGTGCTCCGGGGGCGGGGGGGCTGCGCACTCCAGCGGATCAAAGCAAGTTCGATATAACGCGGTTTCACCTATAACGCCATAAGATTTTTTGGCTCCCGAGGACAGCGTTATATCGGAGTAGAGGTATATATATATATATAAATAAAAAATACTTTCTGACTTTTAACTACTTTCTGGTTATTTTTTCAACACTAAAGATATATATCAACATTTAGACCATCTGTGAAACATGAAATAGAAGAAAATAGAGCTCCATGGAAAACTATGGGACCAGCAAAAATTGAAGTACCATCTCCAAAAAACTTTCTTCAGAAACATTCAAAGGAACCAAAGCTACCAGACAGTATGTTTTTGGCATAAATATGTGAAAAGTAACATATGTTTCTTGTATTTTTAGGATTTGTATCAGTATTGAAAATGAACCCATTAACCTGAAATCTAGTCATATTTTTAAAGTTTAAACTAGTTCTATATGCTATGACTGCCCTTGTGTTCTCGCCAGTATTTGTGGTTTAATAATCATTGTTCTGGGGTTTTTTTTTAATGTTTTTTTCTCCCTCCTTTTGCTATGTAAAAGTAGGGGCGGCTCCAGGCACCAGCGCAGCAAGCGCGTGCCTGGGGCGGCAAGCTGCGGGGGGCGGCATGCCGGTCACCATGAGGGCGGCAGTCAGGCAGCCTTTGGCGGCATGCCTGCGGGAGGTCCGCCGGTCCCGCAGCTTCGGGGGCAATGAAATCTGATCTTTTGTGTACTTTTACCTTTATGCTATAAAGCAGAGGTTCTCAAACTGTGGTCCAAGAGCTCCATTCAGGTGGTCCGCGGATAGTTCCCTCTAAGGTGCGTGCCTGGGTGGCTGCACGCAAGAGAATGAAGGGCGGGGGAGAGAGGGAGAGACCTCCCTCCTTCCCAGCCCCAGCTCGGGGGCTGCCACAGTGGGGGAGAGAGGACACATCCAACACATTAGAAAGGTTAGACTACTGATATTAAAATATGAGTTGTGTGCTTTTATTTGTAGAACAAAAAAACATTAATTATTACTAAGGTTTTTTTTATATAACGCTTTTATCCAAAGTGCTTTACAATAGTTAGCTAACAGTACAAACAACATTTGGAAAGATCATTAAGTGGTCCGCCGAGACCCTCAGCAATTTTCAACTGGTCCGCGGAAAAAAAAGTTTGAGAACCACTGCTATACAGGTTTCATGGGTGAAAACAGCATTTCTCAAACAGGAGGTCCTGATCCAAGAGGGAGTTATGGGGGTTTGCAAGGTTATTGTAGGGGGGTCATGGTACTGCCACCTTTACTTCTGCATTGCCTTCAGAGCAAGGTGGCTGGAGAGTGGCAGCTGCTGGCCAGACACCCAGCTCTGAAGGAAGCACCGCGCTAGCAGCAGCACAGAAGTAAAGGTGGCAATACCAGACCTTGCCATCCTTACTTCTGCACTGCTGCCTTCAGAGCTGGGCAGCTGAGGAGTGGCGGCTGCTGGCCGAGGGCCCAGCTCTGAAGGCAGCAGCGCAGAAGTCAGGATTGCAATACCATACCATGCCATCCTTACTTCTGCGCTGCTCTTGGCAGTAGTGTTCAGAGCTGGGCTCCTGCCAGCAGCTGCTGCTCTCCGGCTGCCCAGCTCTGAAGGCAGCACCTCCAGCAGCAGCAGAGCAGGAGTAAGGGTGGCAATACCAAAACCTAACCTTGTAACCCCCTGCCCAACACCCTTTTTGGTCAAAACCCCTATAGTTACAACACCATGAACTTTCAGATTTAAATATGTGAAATTATGAAATTTATAATTTTTTTAATCCTATGACCGCGAAATTGACCAAAATGGACCGTGAATTTGGTAGGGCCCTAATTATTACCATCTATTATTAGTATGACCTGGATAGCTGATACTTAGAAGGTCACATCCTCTCTTACACTATCAGAAGTAGAGCAAGCAGCTTTCGCTATGAACCTCAGGGATGTTTTAAACGTAGACAAATGCAGGTAGCTACATGACCCTCCTGGCTTACATTTATGTAACTTACGTTTCTTGTAAACTTCCGCTCCCAGTAAATCCTTCATTGGTTTCCCAGGCCTATACCTCTGAAGTAAAGGGGTGTGAACTCTCCCACCGTTTAGAATTTTTGTTTCTTTTGTGCTACCCCTTGTTTAGGTTGGCAAATTTTCATTTTATTGGATTCAGTCTGGAAGGTCTTTGTTTTTTTGGCTGATGTTCTTTGGAGGTCCCTGATCCTTCCTTTCCCTTATTTAAAAAAGGAAAGAAAGGAAAGAAACCTTACTACACCTCTACCCCGATATAACGCGACCCGATATAACACGAATTCGGATATAACGCGGTAAAGCAGTGCTCTGGGGGGGCGGGGCTGCGCACTCTAGTGGATCAAAGCAAGTTCGATATAACGCGGTTTCACCTATAACGCGGTAAGATTTTTTGGCTCCCGAGGACAGCGTTATATCGAGGTAGAGGTGTAGTTGTTTATTTAATATGGATTGATATTTTCATCACTGTCGGATGCAGTGTGTATTACTGAATTTTTTAGTAGAAAGGACATCCCTCAAGCTATGTACACTGTGAAAGTGAGAATCCTAGATGATGGTGTCTTTAAAGAAGGAGAAATCACTTACATTGTAATTCTGCTTCTTTACTGATATAATCTCCCAGGATTTTTACCTGTATGGATGTACTTAGTTGAATGTTTCATCTTTTTGCTCAAAAAAGGAATGACAGTTGAGTGCTTCACTCTGTTGTACCACTCGTGCTGCTGGAGAAGAGTGTTCCACCTCTTGGCATTGGTGGATGGGTGTGATAAGGGTGCAACCCTCAAAAACTCCTTAGTTTTGAGAGTTCCCAGTCAGTCTCCATCTAAATGTTTGAGACCCAAGAGTGAGAATCCTGTGTAATGATCAATTCAAAGAAACAGAATTACAAAGAAAGTATGTACCGTATGCGCTGTAGTGCCTAAATGTAATATGTCAAGAATTGAAGGTACAGTATTACAAATAAAACAGCTGCTCTCTTGAATGACAGTACCTCCCAACAGTTTTACAAAAGCTGCTTTTACTGTTAGCCTTTTACCACATAATCCATTGTACAGAAACATACTTTTATTCGTTCTCAAACTCTGGTCTGTGGCCCACTAATGGCCCACTGAACACTTACTGGTGGCTCACAGAGAGCTGGTTGATTATTTGGTACTGCATCTTCTCCTTGTTTCCAGCTGCCTCTGCAGTTGTAAAAGCAGCTGAAAACAAAGAGGATGAGCCATCGCTACAGCTTTCACTAGTGGACTGCTGTCACACAAGAGGAAGAAAGGAAACAGAAGCTACCTTCAGTGACTGAAGCTCCCAGTAGGACTAGAACTGCCAGCGGTCTTTCCGTGAGAGAGGGAATGAGACAACTTGACAGCATGTTCAGGGGAGAAGGAAGCCAAAAGCGTGAGCAGAATGCGTAGGGAGAGAGGAGGATCGGGCAAGCATTTGCATGGGTTTAGGAGCAGATAGAGGAACAGAGCAGATAGGAAGGTAGATGAAATGAAGAGCAAAATGAGACCATTTGAGTAACTTATTTAAAAAAAGACAAAATGTATTAAAGAGAGCTAAAATACATAAGTATAAACATTTAATTTTTCTCTTCCATGTAAAGTAATAAAGTAATGCACATGTTTAATTTTATAAAATATTATACACAATTTAAAAATATTTCTTTGATGATGGTAAAACATAAGTTAAGTAGTATAATTCTCCTACAGCTAGCAGAAAACATATGGATCAAGTCTTATACGATAGTACTTTTAAATGGATTTTACAGTGTAAAACCTGATCAGAAGCCATGTAGATTTTCTGTAGGTTTTTGGTCCAACGAACTTTAAGTAGTTTTTCATTACAGTAGTTTCCCAAGCCATTCTTATGTTGTTAACCTAGTTGATTTTCATTTCAGAATAATTCTGTACATTTTTTTCTTTCAGTTTTAGTTGTTTCTCCCACTTGAGATGCCTGAGAATGCTAACATTGAAAAATTACTTACTGCTTTATACTAGCTACAAGGATGTTCATATGCTTAATTCCACAGGAAAAAGAGATGAAGGAAGAAAGAGGTTACTAACAATACCATCAGTGCCACACGTGACAGATCACCCACTTATGGGAATTCAAAGTAAAAAGAATTTCATAAATACAAATGCAGCAGATGTTATCATGGGAGTGGCTAAGAAGCCTCAACCTATTTGTGTTGACACAAGACAAGGAAACAAATATCTCCTTGAAGCTTCAGGACTTGTCCCAAAATACATTAATAAAAAGGTATGTTTTGTTAAATTATAGGGTGAGTTATATTTGGGTTGCCTAACACTTTTCATTTTAAAAGATGCATCTGACTTTTTCTGAGAATTTCTAATACTCCATTGTTTGCAGCAGACATTTGAAATTCATCAGGGAGAAAGCCCTAGGACCAGAGAAGTGCCTTTTCTTTTCACCATGAAATTTTATTCAGGTTTGGATCAGATATAAGCTTTGAATATTCTCATTCCCCTTCTCTTGTATTGTCAACAAACTTTTGGCACCACTGGAATAAAAGACTTGACGCTGACTTGGGCTCATGAGGCTTGGGCAGTAGAACTAAAAATTGCTGTGTAGATGTTCGGGCTTCTGGCTTGTCCTGAGCCCAAAAGTCTGCACAGCAATTTTACAGCCCTGCAGCCCGAGTCAGCTGACCCAGCCCAGCTGTGGGTGTTTAATTGCTGTGTAGACATATCCTTAATCTCTCCATTCAATTGGAATCCCTGAGATCCCCCAGCCCTGGGACAGACCTCATGGTGGTGCTGCCCCAGAGCTACAAATCCTTGAAGCCCAGACTCCCCAGGAGCCCACTTGGCAAGTTGGCAGGGAAACAAGCAGGTTTCCATGTGTTTTTGTGAAACATTTTGGGATCCATAGATTGGCATTTTCCAAGTAAACTGTTTTGTTAGAAATTTTCCAACAAATTCTAGTCACAAGCTCCCTAAGGGAAGAATTGCAGAGGCTGAACTCAGTCGGGCCTGCTGAGTAATTGTGGGAGAACAAGGGGCTGTAACCCCAGGATCCTGGTCTAAGAGTGGGAGAATCGTGGTGCTCCACCCCAGGACAAAAAGAGGGCACAGAGTTTCAGTCAGTTCTGTAACTGTGATGCATCAAATCTGGCATTTTCTAACTGTTGAGTGCATGACCCTGAAACGTGCATAACACTCTTTTAACATAGTTTTTTTTGGAGGGGGTTGTATGTAATATTATTAATGACAGGGTTGAGATTTTAAATTATTTGAAGTAAAATGGGCATTGCTGTACATACTACCAAGAGCCATATTTTTACAAGGACTATCACCTAACAGCTGACAACATATCTTCCAATATGGGCTAAATTCAAAAATAATACAATGAAAATTCCATTTCTAGTGAAGGAGAAATGAAAATCCTAAACTTTTTCAGTGTATTGCAGTGCACATTGAAACTCCTTTATTGTGAAACTCCATTTGCAAGGCCAAATCCTTGTGCAGCCTCCATTGGGCTCCAAAGCAGCTAAAAAAATACTAGTCCTGATTCTCCAGAATTTTGCACCTTGACTAGTCATTTACAACTGTGTAGTGAGGGTATAAAGTGCTATCAAATCAGAAAGCCAAGACTGCAGAGGAGTAAATGGCTGGCTACTCAAAGTGCAAGTCAGTGAAAAATCAGGCCCTACATGATGACTGTGCAGGAGGAAAAGACAAGCATCAGACACTACACAGAGGGATTGTGATGGGGTGTATAAACCCCTCACTGACAGGAAAGGGGTCTGGGAGAATCTGTGTACTAAGGTAGCTCTGACCCTCCAGCCCTGCCAATCATGAATGGTAGGGAGAAGGGCTTTAAAAGGAGGAAGCTGCGGTCCGCAAGGGAGAAAGCCCCAAGAAGGGAATAAGTAGAATATCTCCTGAAAGAGGAAGAGGAGCCCTTATGCTTAGAGCCCTGCGTGGATACAAAAATGTGGATCCACATCCACCAGAATCAACCCGCGATCCGCTAGCTGTCTTTTATGTGTATCCGCACCTGCAACAGCAAGCCGTGTCACAAGGGTAGTAGGGTGGGGGGAGGGTGCAGAGATGAGTGAGTGGGGGGATGGGGTCTTGCAGGAAAGAGGGGGTGCAAGGGCAGGGATTAGGGGTAAGGTGCAGTGCAAGGGTGGGGTCTCAACGAGAAGGGGCGGTGTGGGGGCAGAGGTTGGGGGAAGAAGCGTCACACTGCATGTTGCTCCTGGGGGCTCGCAAGTAACAGCACACGCCACGGCAGCAGCAGTGCGTGTTGCATCACAGCAGGGCAGAAGGGTGGGAGTTTCTTGCCTCAGAGATTCACCATGTGGGTTGGGGAACAGCCCAGAGACCTTCCCCTCTGGAAGAACCCACAGTCCAGGTCAATTGGGAGGTTTGGGGGGAACCCGGGCCTGCCCTCTACTCCGGGTTCCAGCGCAGGGCCCTGTGGACTGCAGCTGTCTATAGTGCCTCCTGTAACAGCTGCATGACAGCTACAACTCCCTGGGCTACTTCCCCATGGCCTCCTCCAAACACCTTCCTTATTCTCACCACAGGACCTTCCTCCTGGTGTCTGATAACGCTTGTGCTCCTCAGTCCTCCAGCAGCACACCCTCTCACTCTCAGCTCCTTGCGCCTCTTGCTCCCAGCTCCTCACACTCGCACCACAAACTGAAGTGAGCTCCTTTTTAAAACCCAGGTTCCCTGATTAGCCTGCCTTAATTGATTCTAGCAGCTTCTTCTTAATTGGCTCCAGGTGTTCTAATTAGCCTGCCTGCCTTAACTGGTTCTAGCAGGTTCCTGATTACTCTAGTGCAGCCCCTTTCTCTGGTCACTCAGGGAACAGAAAACTACTCATCCAGTGACCAGTATATTTGCCCTCTACCAGACTCCTGTACCCCACTGGTCTGGGTCTGTCACAATATATACACTTAATCTTACAAAAGGGTATGGGGTAGATTCCATGGACTCTAGAGTCCAGAGAGAAAACTGCATTTGCCCACCATTCAGGCTGTACAACTCTTGAACAATGCCATATGGACTACATGGAGCCATGGTGACCTTTCAAAGACTAGTGGGCCAGGTCCTCCTCCTGGCCACTGCTTATTCCGATGAAATAACTATATATAGCCAAGATTGGGACAGCCATCTTGGCCATGTTACCGAAATATTGCAGTCAATCGCCAGCAACAGCCTAACTGCCAACCTGGCTAAGTGCAAGATTGGGAACTCTGATGCCCCCTACTTGGGAATATGGTGGAGGTGGACTCACTTGTGGACAAGGTACAGGCTTTAGCCAGCTATCTGAGGCCCATGACCAAGAAGCAAGTTAGACAGTTTCTGGGTTTGGCTGGATATTACAGGCACTTCATGCCAGACTTTGCAACCATCCAGCCCCCCTCACAGACCTGATGAGGGATGCGAAACCACAGAAGATGCAGTGGTTTGATGCTTGCAGTAAGGCCTTTAGAAATTACAAGAGAGCTTATGATGCAAACAGATGCTCTTCAACCCAGACTTTTCGAAGGACTTAGATGGACACATCGAATGTGGGGCTTGGGGCAATATTCACAGGTCATCGACGAAGAGGAACACCTCATACTGTACCTGAGTCAAAAATTATTTCTATGTGAAAAGACATACTCAGTAATCGAAAAGGAAACCTTGAGTATCAAGTGGGCCATGGATACTTTACATTATTACTTATTGGGGACCTCCTTTTCACTGATTATGGACCATGTACCCTCTGATGGCTGCTCATAAGGAAAGACACAAACACGAGGATCATGCATTGGTACTTAGTTCTACAACTGTACAGATTCCAGATGTCCCACAGAGCAGGCAAGGCTCATACAAACGCTAATTTCTTTTCTCAAGGCACAGACACTACAACTGACAAGGACAGCACATTCACTGCACAACATGAATCGCTGGTGTCATTTTTGAGTGGGAGGGTATGTGAAGGCATGTATAAACCCTACACTAACAGGAAAGGGGTTTGGGCTGCTCTGTGTGCTAAGATAGCCCCGCCCCTCTGGCCCCGCCAGTCATGCATGTTAGGGAAGAAGGCTGTAAAACGAGGAAGCTGCAGTATGCAAGGGGGGGAAGCCCTGAGAAGGGAGTGACGAGTGGTTCCTGAAATAGCAGGGGGAACCCTCATGCAGAAACACTCCCAGTGAACCCCAGGGGCAAGCCCAATAGAGAGAAACTGACTTGGCTACTCAGCCATAAGGACTCTGACAAAGCTGCTGCCCAGGCACCCCTGAAGTAAGGTGGTGCCACAGATATTTTTGCTTTTTATTGACACCAGGAGGAGCCTGTTTTGTGTTGAATGTGAACTTTTGCTTTTTCCCCACCTGTAAACAAAGTAAGCAAGTCCACAAGGGTGGGGCCTGCTGCAAGGGACTAAGAGTCTGTGGCCTGTACTGGGCCAATCCCGTGGTGGTAACTGGACATGTTGAGCGGCCCTAGCCTCGCTAGGGAGCTGCCCCAAAGAGATACTTTTTACAAGGACTCTGCACAATGTCATAGAGCATTGGCATTTCCAGACTACTGTACCCCTTTCAGGAGTCTGATTTGTCTTGCGTATCCCAAGTTTCATATCACTTAAAAACTACTTGCTTACAAAATCAGATATAAAAATACAAGTAGCAGCACACTATTACTGAAAAATTGCTTACTTTCTCACCTTTACCATCTAATTATAAAATAAATCAATTGGAATATAAATATTGTACTTACATTTCAGTGTATAGTATATAGAGCAGTATGAACAAGTCATTGTATTAAATTTTAGTATGTACTGACTTTGCTATTGCTTTTTATGTAGCCTGTTGTAAAACTAGGCAAATATATAGATGAGCTGATGTACCCCCTGGAAGACTTCTGTGTACTCTCTGTGAGTACGTGTACTCCCGGTTGAGAACCACTGTCATAGAGATCTTTGTGGTATATCACTGCATCAAACCCCAATCATGGTGGGAGAAGAGTGGCCTGCTACTTCCCCATATCCTGTAGTAACATCCATGTCTTAGCCACTCAGACATGCTTACAAGTCCGTTTTTCAGCTGCGTAACATTTTAGGGTGTAGCAAAGACCTTTTACTCAGCTTTGCTCCATTTCCCAGGGTTTGGCTCTGTAATTACAGTTTTCTGTGTAAATTAATTTTCATTACATTTTCACCAAAAACAAGCTTGAAATTTGCACAACATGCTATCCGGTGGAGTATCAGGGCATGTCTACACTAAAAAGGTAAGTTGACCTATGGTAGATCAACTTACAACCACAGCAGTAATGGGGAGCCCAGTTGCTGCCTGGAGTCTCCCCGTAGGGAACGTGGCAGCTGCCCCGAGACTCCTGATCCCCACAGGGAGCCCGATGGCTGCACTGAGGCTCCTGGCTCCCCAACAGGAGCTGCCCGGACTCCAGGCCCAGAGCTCCCCTCCAGGAGCCCAGCTGCAGTGGGGAGCTGAGAGCCTGAGGGGACAGCCGAGCTCCCAGCGGAGAGGAGCCGGGAGCCTCCAGGCAACACCAGGGCTACCTGTGGGGAGCAGGGAGCCTCTGGGCAGCAGTCCAGTTGCCAGCAGGGAGTTGGGTGGGCACAGCCCAGCAGGAAGCCTAGGGAGAAGCCAGGCTCTGGCTCGGGGTAGGCAACCTTTCAGAAGTGGTGTGCCGAGTCTTCATTTATTCACTCTAATTTAAGGTTTCGCGTGCCGGTAATACATTTTAACGTTTTTAGAAGGTCTCTTTCTATAAGTCTATATTATATAACTAAACTATTGTATGTAAAGTAAATAAGGTTTTCAAAATGTTTAAGAAGCATCATTTAAAATTAAATTAAAATGCTGATCTTACGCCACCAGCCTGCTCAGCTCGCTGCCAGCCTGGGGTTCTGTTCACCTAGGCCGGCAGCGGGCTGAGTAGGGCCTGCGGCCGGGACCCCAGACCTGGGGGTGGGTGTTTCAGAGGTCAGGGCAGAGGGCTGGGGGAGGGGGTGCAGGGCAGAAGGCTGGGGTGTGTGGGGGGGGGTTCAGGGATCAGGGCAGAGGGCTGGGCTGTGTGGGGAGTGTAGGGCAGAAGGCTGGGTGTGTGTTGGGGTGTGGGGGGTTCAGGGCAGAGGGCTGGGTGTGTGTGTGGGTGCAGGCCAGAAGGCTGGGTGTGTGTTGGGGTGTGGGGGGTTCAGGGCAGAGGGCTGGGTGTATGGGGGTGCAGGGCAGAAGGCTGAGTGTGTGTGGGGGTTCAGGGCAGAGGGATGGGGCTGTGGGGGTGCAGGGCAGAAGGCTGGGTGTGTGTTGGGGTGGGGGGGTTCAGAGCAGAGGGATGGGGGTGCAGGGCAGAAGGCTGAGTGTGTGTGGGGGGGTTCAGGGCAGAGAAATGGGGCTGTGGGGGTGCAGGACAGAAGGCTGAGTGTGTGTTGGGGTGGGGGGGTTCAGGGCAGAGGGCTGGGGGGTGCAGGGCAGAGGGCTGAGTGTGTGTGGGGAGTTCAGGGCAGAGGGATGGGGCTGTGGGGGTGCAGGGCAGAAGGCTGGGTGTGTGTTGGGGTGGGGGGGTTCAGGGCAGAGGGCTGGGGTGTGTGGGGGTGCAGGGCAGAAGGCTGAGTGTGTGTGGGGGGGTTCAGGGCAGAGGGATGGGGCTGTGGGGGTGCAGGGCAGAAGGCTGGGTGTGTGTTGGGGTGGGGAGGTTCAGAGCAGAGGGCTGGGGTGTGTGGGGGGTGCAGGGCAGAAGGCTGAGTGTGTGTTGGGGTGGGGGGGGTTCAGGGCAGAGGGCTGGGGGTATGGGGGGTACAGGCAGGGCTGGCTCCAGGCACCAGCCATCAAGCACGTGCTTGGGGCGGCTCCTGGTAAGGGGCGGCCAATCTTGGGGTAGCGGGCGGCAGTGCGGCACTCGGCGGGGGGGGTTCCGGCGGCGCAGCGCTCGGCGGGGGGTGTTCGGCAGCGCGGCGCTCCGCGGGGAGGGGTTCGGCAACGCGGCGCTTGGCGGGGGGTGTTTGGCGGTGCCCCGCGCGGGGGTGGTTTTGGCAGCGCGGCGCTCGGGGATGTTCGGTGGCGCTTGGCGGGGATTTCGGCAGCGCAGCGCTCGGCGGGGGGTGTTTGGCAGTGCTCCGCGCGGGGGTGGTTTCGGCAGCGCGGCGCTCGGGGATGTTCGGCGGCGCAGCACCTGGCGGGGGTTTCAGCAGTGTGGCGCTCCACGGGGGGCGGGGGGTTTGGCAGCGCGGCGCTCCGCGGGGGTTTCAGCAGCGCGGGGGGGGTTTCCACGGCGCGGCGCTCCGCGGGGGGTGGGGATGTTCGGCAGCGCGGCGCTCAGGGGGGGTTCAGCGGCGCGGCGCTCCACGGGGAGCAGGGGTGTTCGGCAGCATTCGGCGGGGGGTGTTCGGCGGTGCTCCGCGCTGGGGGGGTTCAGCAGCGCGGCACTCGGAAGGGGGTGTTCGGCAGCGCGGTGGGGGGTGGAGGCTGTTCGGCGGCGCAGCACTCGGTGGGGGGGGTTTCGGCAGCGCGGCGCTCCGCGGGGGGCACAGGGGTGTTCGGCAGCGTGGCGCTCGGGGATGTTCAGCGGCGCAGCACTTGACGGGGGTTTCAGCAGTGTGGCACTCCACGGGGGGCGGGGGTTTGGCAGCGCGGCGCTCCGCGGGGGTTTCAGCAGCACGGGGGGGGGGGGCTTCAGCAGTGCGGTGCTCCGCGGGGGGCGGGGGTGTTCGGCAGCGCTCGGGGGGGCGGGGTTCGGCGGCGCGGCGCTCCGCAGGGGTGGGGATGTTCGGCAGCGCAGCGCTCGGGGGGGCGGGGTTCGGCGGCGCGGCGCTCCGCAGGGGTGGGGATGTTCGGCAGCGCAGCGCTCGGGGGGGGGTTCGGCGGCGCTCCGCGGGGGGCGGGGGGGTTCGGCGGCGCTCAGCGGGGGCTTGCTGCTTGGTGCGGCAAAAAAGTTAGAGCCAGCCCTGGGTACAGGGCAGAAGGCTGAGTGTGTGGGGGGGTTCATGGCAGAGGGATGGGGCTGTGGGGGTGCAGGGCAGAAGGCTGGGTGTGTGTTGGGGTGGGGGGGTTCAGGGCAGAGGGGTGGGGGGGTGCAGGGCAGAAGGCTGGGTGTGTGTTGGGGTGGGGGGGTTCAGGGCAGAGGGGTGGGGGGGTGCAGGGCAGAAGGCTGGGGTGCTGGGCTCATGGGGGTGCTCCCAGCCCCCTGCCCTGAGCAGCTCACGGCAGGGGGCTGGAAGGGATGCCCTGTTCCACCTCCTTCCCCCAGGCTCCGTCCCTACCTCTCTCTGCGTCCTCTACGGAGCTGTGTGCACGCTGCCGCTCTTCCCCCTCCCCCTCGCTAGGGCCATCAGCTGATTGGCCAGGGACGGAGAGGAGGAGGGGCCGGAAAGCACCACACTGGGGGAAGAAGCGGGGGAGTGGGGAAGCTTGGCTGCTGCAGAACCAAGCTTCTGCCTCCTGCCCCCGCAGGGGAGAGCAGGTGGGCGGGGGTGCGGCTGAGTGGGGCTGGGGGCCGGGACCGCGTCAGGGGAG
This sequence comes from Emys orbicularis, assembly GCF_028017835.1. Lineage (NCBI taxonomy): Eukaryota > Metazoa > Chordata > Testudines > Emydidae > Emys > Emys orbicularis. The sequence continues at coordinate 263,977,672 of NC_088684.1, read as the reverse complement.
CTGCGTGCCACTCAGAATCGGCTCACGTGCCGTGTTTGGCACGCGTGCCGTAGGTTGCCGACCCCTGCTCTAGCTAGAGCCCCTCACTTGCCTCCAATGACAGCCTGACTTTCTTGTCAATTTCACAGCTTCAGCATGGAGCTGTGAAATTCACAAGAATGACAGCCAACAGCTGATGTAAGTAACACGGTGTCAACATGGACACTGCGTGCCCTAAGTACACTGACATAGGCCCTACGCCTTCATGGAGGTGGAGTTATTATGTTGGTGTAGTAGGGCAGTTACATCAGCAGGAGCAAAGCTGTAGTGTGTTCACCGACCAGATTAGATCAGCGTAAGCTGCCTTACATTGACCTAACTCTGTAGTGTAGACCAAGCCTCAGAGTTGACTCACTCTCACATCTCTCCTAGGCCAGCCAGGGAGTATTGCAAAGGCAGTATGCTCAGTCACTGGGGAAACAGTGCTTCATGTTGCTCTGCAGCGACCCTATGCCATTTCAGGAGTGGTGTTGGTAGGCTTCTAGTAGAGCCCAAACTTCCCATGCACTGGATGGTCGTTGTGATATGCAGCTTTGGGCCAAAGGCGGTGCGGAGGAAATAAAGCAGAAAAATGTCTGGGATTCTCAGCCTTTAGAGGACCCTGAGCCTCCAGTGTAGCTAAAATTGAAATAGTCATTGGTTCACTAATTGCAAAATCTCTACAAACTGCAGTTTACATTCCAGAATGGTACTGGTATATGTCTCCTCCTGATACATTTGCCTAGTATCCATAAATATCAGCTCACATCTAAATCATTGGATCTTTATGAAAGGTGATGTGAACGTTGATTAGGATTAATAATATCCTTATACTCTCATCTGCAAAAGTTGGGTAAGAGTAAAACTGCTGTACACTGTCTGTTTTACCTAATCACACACTTTTGCATACAAATGAGCACCTGTTTTATGTCCAAAAGAGGAGCAGCAATCCATATTCAGATCATAAAACTTGCAATAAATGCAGAATTGCTGTACAGAACAAGATATTGATTTGAAAAACCTTACAAAATATCACAAAGGAAATTGTGTTCATTATGTTTGCTTACCCACCAATTTATGCAGAATTTTACATTTGAAACTACACTAGTACTTATAGCAGTTTTGAAAGATCCATTAGAAAGTAAATTTTAGTATGTAAAGCCACATTCTAGTCAAGGGGATTTTTGTCTGTTTTGTACATTACCTCTGGAATTCATTGGAACCTCATGCCCAATAGCTGAGCAAGTGAGCAAATACCGAGGAAGGAGCAAAAAATGTTCCCATCCCTTGCACCACCTATGCAATGGCCAGGCACGGTCACAGTCCCACCCAGCAACCATTGGGTCACAAGCCACCCCAAAGATGGTGGGAAGGAGGTGAGCCCTTGACTGCCTCCTCCAGCAGATTTAGCTGGGTGCAATGAGAACAGTACAGTGCTCTTCTAAAGGATGATGTAGAGGGTGTGTTCCCCGTGTATATCTGGGACCTTCTGAAGGAAGTGTACCTCCTTGAAACACAATCCTGCCCAGAGAAACTGCTGTATATCACTCCTAATGCAAAACGATGTCTCTCAGACATTCTGCAACACATTATATTAAACATTTTGACTTTTTTCTATAGTATATAATGTTATAACAAAAATCTGTACACATGAAAAGCAAAGGAATGTACATTTCAAAGTATGGCATTTGATGTAATGAAAGTATTGATATCAAATTAGTTGCACTGTGGTTAACTGGTCTAAAACTGTTCAACAGGCGAGTCTTCTATCAATCTTTAGATATGGAGGTTTCAGTTTTTACTTCCATCTGGTTCTGAGGCCTTATACATAAAATTGATGAGAGTCATTTTCACAGACTTTGGACGGACTACAGAAGAATCAGGCTTGATGCTTTTCAGAAGATGGCCCTGATATGAATTTTATTGTTCAATAGTAATAAACAATATTCAAAGCTACCTTCGTAAATTTAAAATACCATTACTGATAATATTTATATCAGATTGTTCATTGATTTCTTCTTATAAGTTTCTATAGGGAACTTTTCCTTGACCTTTCAGGATTATGGTCTTACTCCTAAATACGTAATTAAGAGAAATGAGGAAGTAAAGAGAGCCCAAGAAGAGTATGATGCCTATGTCAAGGAGACTCTGAGGCAAAAAGCCATGAAACGGCTCTCTGATGAAGAAAGGGAAAGTCTCCTACAGGTATGCATTTTGATTTAAGTTTCATAGTGGTAAGTACAAAAGACGAATTAGATTTGTATTTCCATATAAGTAACAGGAAAGTATACAATGTATCAAAGTACTATGGTGTACAAGAAATAATGCGTTTGGGTTGGCTAGCTTTTCACTAGATGGAGCTCTAGAATAATTATAGGTAGGGCTGGGCAAACAATCTGATCTGACTCTAATTTCACAGGTTTAGGATGCTCTAAAGTTCAATTTTACAGGTATCTCCCATCTCGGGCTTCAGTTCTGGATCACCTTCCCCCATAGCTTCAGTGAAGTCAGTGAAGCTCCAGGCAGCTACAGGGTTCCAGCTGCAGGATTAGGGCTTTTTGAGTCTTAGATAAATACAGCTTCCTCTTTTTTTCCAAATTCATGACACCCCATGTTTAATGTATAGTGTATTTCATACAACATGTATTCCAAAATGTTTTCCAGCGTTAGCTAATACAGTGAAAAGGATTAGATAACAAATAATATCAGAGGGAGAGAGAAATAAAGAGGTATAGGCAAGGGGAAAAAGAGACGTTTTCAGCTGAGACTTGAAAAAAGGTATGAGGTGGAGAGATACAGACAGGAAGACTGTCAGAGATGTCAGGAGCTGTCAACAAGAAGGCTCTCGCACCAATAATGGCAAAATTGTGTAAAGCAAAAGAGAGAAGGCCACTACTATTTCTCAGTTTGCACCATGGATTGTGAAAGTGGTGAGTCTTTTATTTATAACCTCACAATAATAGTTATTATAGAGGAAGCATGTTCATTGTAACTGCCTATTTATTGGCCCTTTGTAACATTTATTGGGGGGGGGGGACCCTACCATCTGGGCTGGAATTTCTCGTGCTTATTCTTTTTGTTTGATAACATTCTGTTCTGACATTTTTCAGATATCAGAGTGTGATGAAAGAAGTACTTTTTGCTAGTTAAGAAATTTTCAGATACTTACTTTATTTGGATAACCCAATATCTTCTTTTAAATTCTTTATGATGTCACAATAAATAAATGGAAACAATTAGGGACAAAAATCTGAAATTTCTCTCAATTTCACTTTCTTTGGGTATACTTTTTATGAGAAAAAAGAGCTTTGAGAATAGATTCAGTATATATTTCTCACAGATTCAGAATTCATAATTTTTTATATAGGGCTAGATTGTCAATTTACAATCTAGCCTATAAGAAGGATCAACACATTGTTATGCTGCCCCTGGAGCAGCCGTGGAGGGAAATTTTGACTTTTATGTTTTGGACTCCCCACTTCTCCCGGGAGGAAGTAAACTCCGATAGGTCTATACACTGGAGTCCGTGTGAAAACTCCCATTGTCTTCAGTGGTGCAGGATCAAATCTGAATTGCACACATTAAAAGGTACCGCTAAATGACAAAAAGTAATGACTCTTCTAGGAAGGTTTCATAAATCCTATATTAATTTTCATGATTAAATACAAAACAGTAAAGAATGCCTCATGTCTGCTGAATTGCTACTAGCTTCATACATATATTTTACTGCCTTTGATTGTAAAGAAAAATAACATTATAAACCAGCAAGTAAACAGGCCCAAATTCTGCCTTTAGATGCACATGCTGCCATAGTCTTTAAAAAAAAAAAAATCATTTACAGATTACATTACCAGATTATCATTAAAGATTTCGAAAATAGCCATTACAAATAAAACATAACCATGCACAGATACATGCTACAAGTACACAGATAAAGCAAGTCTTGTAATGCCAAATGTAGTCACTTTAGAATGCCATTTTAAATCTGTAATATATTAACTTTCCATTAAAATGTAAGCATTGCTTAGATCACCCTACCTATTTTAGGACACCAGGCCAAATTCATCCTTGCTATTACTACATTGACTTTTAAGAGATTAATGAATTGTGCCCACTTATTTGGCCCCATTAAATGTTATCCAGATGTTAATCAATTATTTTAACATCTGTTCATTGTTAAGGGAGGTGAGCACATATCACAGGGCAAAATGTCTGTTAATATTGCTAAATACATACTTTGTATAAATATAGCATTTAAACAAAATAAATTATTCTCATAAGTTTTCTTTTCATATAATGGATTTAGGGTCTGAAAAAGAATTGGGAAGAGGTACATCATGAGTTCCAGGGCCTTTCTGTAGAAATAGACACCTTACCAAAGAAGATCCATAAAGAAAGGCTGGAAGCACAGATGAAACAACTGGAGCATGACATTAATATAATTGAGAAGCACAAAATTATCTATATTGCAAATAAGTAAGAACTGCCTTGCAAAGAATTTTTTTTACCCTGAGAAGAAAATGTAGATGCCTAGAAGAAGGAAATGAAACAAGTCCACCTTATTCAGAGAAAGAGAAATAGCTATTTTATACAAATATAATAGAATTTTAGCAAGTTGTTACATTTAAGGAATTTTTCAACTGTATAATTCACATATTTTTTCAAATAAAATTCTATATTATTTTCATTTTCAATAAAGAAGTACAAGTTTTATTTGTTATTAAAGTAAATCTCCTTTATCTAGTTTTCCTAGGAATGTTATATAAAAGACTGATAAAAGACAGTTTTGATATGTTCAAAGCACTTATTTTTTGGCATGGAAATGCTAAGTAATTGAACTAATTCATCTTAGAAGTGAACCTGGTAAACACACTGAGGGTAGAAATGACTTGCATACTAGTTATTAAAGAACTGCTAATAATGGAAAGCTTTGGATCATTCTGTTTATAAACAATTTGGTTACTATATCATACTTTGCTTTATTTCTTCATTTTTATTACTAAGAACAATTTTCAGTATATTTACAGTGGAGGCCACTAAAAAGTGTAACCTTCCAATAGTAGTGTTACCATGGACAGCAGAGTACACTGTGTTGGGGAATGAATGATTTCATAATCCTGTGATAAATGTATAGCAGGAGGAGTACTTTTTGGTTCCTTCCATTATACATATAATGTTAAATTGAAAGTGATGTTAACACATGGGCATGACTTGGGCATAATGCAGTGTTGGCATATTATAAACTACAATTGCATTTTGCATGAAAACTAAAACTTTTGCTTCTCCTTCCTGCTGCTTGTTTCCCACTTTAAAACATAATGCTTTGTTTGTGACATCTCAGTCATTTCCATAGTAGCTAGCAATTATGCTGTCAGAGATAAAAACTGACTTCAGGTAGCATCAGGTAGAACCAGAGGTCTTGAACCCTGGTCCACAGGACTTTTAGAATATGTCTATACAGCAAAGAAAAACCTGTGACTGATCTGTGCCAGCCAACTTGGGCTTGTGGGGCTGTTTCATTCATTTCAACCATGGGTTTTTCTTTGCTGTGTAGAAAAACTAGGCAGCCCTATCTTGCCACCCAGTGACCTGCTAACAACTGCCAGAATAGCAGCTGAACTCAGACAGAGGACTCCTGTCCTGAAATCTGATTGGTGGAACACTAGGGGTCCTGATTGGTCCCCAGCTTATATTTTAACCCAAACACAGGAAGTTGTCCATGCAACTGAGTTCTCCCTGCCTATGACTGCTTTCCCTGCAATACCTGCTCCTGATCTCCTGGTAACTTGACCCTGCCTGACACATGAGTCTCGGTTTTACCCTCTGGCTTGCTTTGAACTATGACCTCCTGGTATCTGACCCAGACTGACTCTTGCTCCAATCACTAGCTCAGATTTCTCAAGCCCCGGTAATAACAGTTTGCAAGGACCACTTAGGCCACAGGCGTGGACCTGATGCCAATAGAATGGACCTGGCTAAACCTTTGGGAGCACTGGACTTGCCTGAGGGGGCTTCCTGCATTCAGGTGGACTGCCAAGTACTGCAGGCCCAAGTTGTCCAGCTGACCTTGGCGAATGAGCTCTCTTGCCAGAGTAAGTCACACAGTTGTGTGCAGAAAATGCCGCACTCCAGACAGACTCATGCAGCCCTGTTCCCTGATACAATGGTCAGAATGGTGTGATGGTAATCTCCAGCAATTCCAGGTTTTATAAACCAGTGCCACTTTCTGTTCATGATGCATCCTCAGTGCTATAATACTGATCGTGCAAAGGTGAGCCTGGTCATCAGCCTGCTGTCGGTGGAAGCATCAGACTGGGCCTCCCCTTTCTTGGAGTATGACAGCCCAGTATTGTTGAACTGGGAGGTCTTCCCCCAAGCCATGTCAGTATTATTTGGTGATCCACAGCAAATGCAAATGGTGGAGGCTGCCCTAAGGAAGCTCTGACAGGGGCAGGGCACCATTGCCTCCTATGCCGCGCTGTTCCAGCGGTTCACAGCCGATACAGACTGGAATGCGGCGGCACAGGCATACCAGTTCTGATTGGGGCTGCAAGAAGAAATTAAAGATGAATTAGCCTGGGTACAGATGCCCACAAATCTGGATGCCCTTGTGAATATCACCATCCATATAGACAATTGGTTATGGGGACAAAGGGAGGCAAAAAATGGGGGGTCTTGAAACCCTCCAGTCTAGGTTCTGGCCTCTTCACCACTGCCGCCTGCCGAGCCAGTGTAGGTGGATGTGGGCTGTCAATAGCTCACCCCCATAGAAAAGGAATGACAACACCAGCATCACCTCCTCTTCTACTGTGGTGAGTCAGATCACTCGATCTCTGGCTACCCCATATGAACTCCAAAGAATCAGGGAAAAAGCTCCACCACACTTCAGTCTGACTGGAACACATCCAGTGTCCTGCCCGATGGCTCCCCACTTGCAGGTGCCAGTCCATTTGTACATAGCTGGGGTGTCCCTGCAAAATCCCATCCTACCAGTCCTCATTGACTCAGGTACAGCTGACTGCTTCATAGATGCAGTGGCAGCCCAGATCCTGCAGATTCCCCTGTAATGCAAGGCCACTCCTGACCTTATAGAGACTATTGACCGTTCCCCTTTGTCTTCTGGCCCAGTAATAGAGGAAACAGTTCCCTTGGCGCCTGTGATTCAGGGACACTGAGAAATGTTACAATTTGGTATGATCCATTCTCTATACTTTCCCCTGATCCTCAGTATTTCCTGGCTGGCCCTCCACAACCCGCTCATTTGGTGGCAGGCACAGGAAGTTTGTTTCCCATCAGAGTTTTGTCAGCAGCACTGTTGGGGAACAGTAGCTCATCCAAACCTCGAGACCCAGATGGGAGTGGCTATCCAGACAGAACCTTGCATTGAAGCCACATCTGAACTCCCCTCAAGATACCAGGTCTATGCCAATGTTTTTGAAAAGAAGAATGTGGAAACCCTATCTCCATGCTGGGACTATCACTGCCTAATAGAGCTGCATCCAGGTGCAAAAATACCATTTGGACAAATGTATCCCATGTCAGAAACGAAGCTGACCATGCTCTGAAAATATCTCCAAGAGAACCTGGCCCAGAGGTTCATCCGCAAGTCGACGTTGGAGGCTGGTGCACAAGTCCTCTTTATCAAAAAGAATGATGGCAGTCTCTGACTCTGTTGATTACCATGCATTGAATCAGATAACTATCAGGAATCATTACCCACTCCTGATTCCTGAGTTGCTGGATTGCATGGGAGTTGCCCATATTCACGACGTTGGACTTCCGGGGAGCAAACAACCTCATGCAAATCAGGGAAAGGGACAAGCGGAAGACTGCCTTCCGAACCTGGTATGGCAACTACAGATATCTCGTAATGCCCTTCGGGTTGACCAACTCCCCGGCCACCTTCCAACATTTTATAAATGATGTGTTCTGAGACATCTTGGCCCAATAGGTAGTAGTCTACCTAGACAACATGTTGATCTTCTTGTAGCTCAGTGGACTAGTTTGCCTTTCACTGCTACTGTAGCCCAGTGGGCTAGCTTGCCTTTATTATATTTACTGCTTTGCATTATATTCTGCTTTGCATTATATTCAGCAGTAATGCAAGAAACCTACAGGCCTATATCCTGTAAGACATGAGCTTCAGCAAGTTAGCATAAGGCTTGAGGCCTATGAACTTTGAACAGATAAACTTTGCACAGATAAACGGCCCAATGGAAAACCCCAAGTATTTGGGGAGCTGAAGATAGAGTTTAAGGGGAAGTTCTGACCACAGGTACATAATTCAACCACAGAAGTGTCCTGGCAACAAACTGATGTACATAACAGGTACATGAGGTACATCTAAGGCTAGCCTGCTTGCTTGCCTATATTATATCTTTTCTTATACGTTTCTTATTTTCTTATAGGTTTGATTATTTATTTTATTATAATAGGTTTATAGGTTGATATTACAGTATATTTTGGCTGTAACACAAGGGGCCTGCAGGCCACATCCTGTATGTTGAGCTAAGGCAAAGTTAGCATACATATGTTTGGGACCTTTCACCTAGCTAGATGGTGATGAGCTAAAACATAAGGTCCATGTATGGCTGCGACCTTTAACATAGAGGATGCATTAAAGCAGGTTGGCATAGGGGCTTTCCTAAGTTCATACTCTTTTAAACTTAACAGGTACACCACAACTTGGAACTTGGAAGGAACTGAAATAACCAGTTAGGACAGAAATAACAAATGTGATACCTAATCACAAGAGGCCATGGTAACAAATTGATGTATATGATAAGTTGAGATAATTGATAATACTAACCTATAGGAAAAAGACACTCCAATATTAGTAAGGTGAGGAAATAGAAATAAGGAAAAGGGGGAAAATCCTCCCCTCAACATAGCGGTGTCAGCGTAACATTATAAAAGTGGCATCCCAGCCTAAAGGCGGTAGGAGAAGGAGATGTAGTCCTTGGGAAGTGCCAGAATGATGGCCACCGGTGATGATGGGGAAGGTGATGAGAAAGATGCTGGCTAACATTTCAGGTTGTTCTACAGGAGATGGTGTGAGTATATGGATGTGCAGATGTACATTCTGTCGTATCTCTATCTGTCTTACAAAGTTGGGGTGTTTGTGACTGTGCTAAATAAACTATATTTGTAAATATAAAAGAGTTCCTATAATGTGAGTGTTGCAACTGTGCACATCAGGGTTCCCAACTATATAATAATTTGAATACTACTGGGCCTGCTCTTGGGGCAAGAACCTGTCAACCCTCAAAATGATAACGGGATTCTTAAGTAATGTATATAATTAATACATAACCTAAAGATCGGGCAACATTCTCCAGCTACCCTAAACAGCATACCACTCATGTCCAAACAGTCCTGGAATGCTTATTGCAGTGTGGCCTTTACACCAAGCTCGAGAAGTGTGCCTTTGATCAGGCCTCCATGGAGTTCTTGTGCTTTATCTTATCCCCAGAAGGGATCCAGATGGACTCAAGCAAGGTCAAAGCTGTCCAAGATTGGCCAGTTTCTCCACACAGTATGCAACATGCAATGCTTTCTGGGGTTCCTCAATTTTTATTGATGATTTATCCTGCATTTTTCAAAATAAATCGAGCCCCTCACCGCTCTCCTCCAGAAAAATACCCATTTCCATTGGTCTCCTGAGGCCCAGCATGCATTCAACCAATTGAAACTCATCTCTACTACAGCACCCATATTGGCTCATCCAGATGTCAGATAAGCCTTCATTGTATAAACTGACCCCTCTAGTATGGTGATTGGGGCTATCATCTCCCAGCAACTTGGTCCTGAGCAAGTGTGACACTCGTGCACTTACTACTCAAGGAAGCTCACTCCCACAGAGCTAAACTCCGAAATACTTGATAAAGAACTCCTGATGATAAAAACCGCCTTTGCAGAAAGGTGGCACTACCTGGAGAGCTTGCCACCCACCCAAGCTATTCACCGATCATAAAAATCTGGAGTATCTACAAAGGATGAAAGCCCTAAACCAACAGCAGCTTTGATAGGCCCTACGTTTCTCATGATTCAATTTCATTATCACATACCGCCCTGGATCCAAAAATGGCAAGGTTGATGGTCTGTCCCAAAGGTATGTTACCAACTTATGAGGTCCCAGCCAGGAACCACCCTCATTCTCAAACCCTATAACTTTCTCAGTGCAGCTTGTTGTGAGGATATTCATAGATTGATATGCTAAGCCTCTGCCTCAGGAATTCCACCTGATAAACAAGCTATTATCCACAAGCAATCCATGATTCCCAGAAAGGGATCACATATGTGAGGGAACACGTCTATGTTCCCCCTGGCCCTGCAAGAGTTGGAGTCCTGCAACTATGCCATGATTTCCCCCTTGCAGGACATTTCAACTGCTTCAAGACCCAAAGACTAATATCCTGCTCCCGTTGGTGGCCCCAGATGCAACCAATGATACAGTCATTCATTGCCTCCTGCGATGTCTGTGCCCATGCCAAGACACCAAGACACAAGTCCTATGGTCTCCTCCAGCCCTTCAACACCCCATCTGGACCTTGGGCAGCCATCACCATAGTCCTTATTGTAAAATTACCAGAGTCCAACAACTTTACAACAGTTTTGACAGTAGTGGACCACTTTACCAAAATGGCCACTTCATCCCGTGCACAGGCCTCCCCTCCACTGAAGAGACAGCCCAGCTATGGATGAGCTATGTAGTCTGCCTCCATGGCCTTCCAGAACACATCACCTCCAATCAAGGGTCTCAGTTCACAGCCCGGTTCTGGCACAAAGCCCTGCACCTGATGGGGGTCTACATATGTCTTTCCTCCACTTATCATCCCCAGTCCAAGAGCCAGATGGAAAGAGCCAACCAAATTCGTGAGCAGTATCTGCAATTCTACATCAATCATCACCAGGATGATTGGTTTTCATTTCTCCCTTACATGGAATTTGCTTACGACAATGCAGACCACGCGTCTACAGGTCTACCTCGCCACATGCCGATTCCACCCACAATTCCCACATCCTCCCCCAACTTGGCCACCTCAGACCTACTGCAGCAGATTTGTTGGGCCCAGGAAAAAGTGAAGAAGCACCTGGAAGAAGCCAGAGCAGACCACAAGCAGTATGTGGACCAGCATCAACAGCAAGCCCCACCTATTCAATGGGACAGAAGGTATGGCTCTCCACAGAGCACCTACATACCAACAGACCTGCTCGCAAGCTAGGCTTTTGGTTCCTTGATCCTTTTAAGATCCTGCAGTAAGTTAATCCAGTCACATTTGAACTTCAGCTACCCCACTCTCTGAGGATTCACCTGGTATTTCACGTATTGCTTTTGAAACTCTACACAGAAAACCCTTTCCCTCACAGGATGTAGCCAGCTCCTCCAGCAGTACTGGTACAAGGCCCTGAGGATTATTTGGTTCATGAGATCCTGGACTCTAAATATAAATGTGGCAGGCTCTGGTATCTAATTGACTGAGAGGGGTGTGATCCTGAGGAGCGGAAAATGTACACGCTCCTGCATTTGTGCAAGCATGCCATAGGAATCACTACAAAATGCCTAGTCCTACATCACCCTGAGGGGCCCCTTGGGGAGGGGATGATGTCAGGGACTGTGGGTCTTGAATGCTGGTCTACAGGGCTCTTAGGGACTAGGCAGTCCTGACCTACCACCCAGTGACTTGCTAACAGGTGCCAGAATAGCAGCTGAACTCAGACCGAGGACTCCAGTCCTGGGATCAGATTGGTGGAGAACTGGGATGTTCTGATTGGTCCCCAGCCTCTATTTAACCAAAGGACAGGAACAGAAAGTTCTCCATGCAACTGGGTTTTCCCTGTGTAGGACTGCTTTCCCTGCAATACCTGCTCCCGCTCTCTCCTGGTAACCTGATCCTGCCTGACTCGTGGCTTGCCTTGCACTCTGACCTCCTGGTAACCTGACCCTGCCTGACTCACAATTCCTTGTCTGCCCACTAGGTCAGACCACCTGCCCTCCCAGTCGTGACAGGTAGAAAGCTGCTAATGTACTCTTTAGGTCCTGATTCTCATTTTACGCTAAGGTCACTACACTAGCCTGGCAGTGAAAAGGGGCCTTAATGTGGATGAAAATTATAATTCTACTCATTTTAAACTCTGTTCCTGTGTTCATTGGACACACAAAACTGCCCTTGAAGTCTGCTATGGGAGTTCTGGGTGTGCAAGGAATGTAGGATTGGATCCAGTGACCTTGTTTTCAAGCAAATATGTTTATTAATGGAGGATATCGTATACTGTGGAAGGTGCCGGCAGCTGTTCAATGTATAATTTACATCTACTGTTTACATAATTACTAATACTGTATATTTTAACAAACAGCATATGCTGTGGCAGTGACTCAATGAAATGACACATTATTTCTGAATTAAGTACACAGGCCTTTCTCAAAAAACACAAACATTATGGTTATTGTGGAGGCTTCTAGTTTCCTGAGTGAAACAAAAGTAGTTTCCAGTCTCGGGAGGGCTGTGGAGGAACTGCATTCCATCCCAACTGCCTGGAGCATTGGACTGAGCTGGGCCAAGGATTTGGATTTGGGTCCCCCATTTCGCAGTACATTGGGCAGCCACTAGTCTGTTTGGGAAGCCATTCTGATTTTATTTGTATAATCCATAATAGCACTTTTGCATACAGATTGTTGAGACTTGGAATATTCTCCTCTTGAGGAACGTGCATAGCTTCTGTAACCATACAGAGAGGATATAATCTTTCTATTAATTTAAGTATATATTTTATGAGTATTATGAGAACTCCTGAGTGTAGATAAAATGTTATAATGAAAACTGTTTAAAGTACAGATACAAGGAAAACATTCTTATCCTTTAACTCTCTCCAGGAAATTTGACAAAATATACTTAGAGAGCAGACAGTCCAAATTGGGAGCTATTGTGAAGATCAATGAGCAGAATTTTGCTCTTTCCTTTATTTTATTTATAAATAACTATGTACAAATACTAATGTAGTAATAAAAATGTAGGACCTCAAACATTTCTAACAGCTCATTTCAACATCAGAGTACCTCCTATGGTTCTCATTTGCAGAGAAATTAATATTCTTCAGCAGGAGCCTGCAAACTGACCCATCTTGGGTATCAGTATGATATTCCGACTATTGCCAAGGATGTTAAGAGAGGAAGTCCACTGAGAGTTGTGAAGAAGATCCTGAATGCTGTGTTGGTGGTGGGCTTTCCTGAATGATGTAAGGTTATTCAGCCGAGGAAAAGCTTTAAATGTGAAATTCTAAACCCACTGAAGTCAGCAGGAATCTTTCTATTGGCTTCAATAGTCTTTGAATGAAGCCTTAAAAGAGCAACTGACAGGACAGTTAATAAAAACACACCCCAAAAATGATAATTAAGAGCATGAAGCCTTCCTACAGGTGGCAACTCTGGTTAGAAGGAAAAGATGTAATTTTTTTGTTTGAAGCTACATTTGGCTCTTCAGATTAGCTTTGCCAACTATGCCCCACTTATACAATTGCACAGGATAATTGAATCTTGTGCTAGAATAAAATTCAGGCTTGAGAAACTAATTATGCACTTCTAGATGTGGAGCTAAACCTTCACAGGAATTGAATGTGGGCTGCAGGTGGAGCAGAGCTCATTTGTACAAGTGCTGCATCTGTTGGTCAGCTTTACAACTTGCTAAAGCCTGGTATGGTACCACAGTAAAGAGTTTGAACCATATTCTATCATCAGTCTTTCTGCAAAATCATTAAGCTCAATGGGATTTCTGTCCACAGAATGAGAGCGGTATTACTCTTTTCAAACATTTTATTTACCTTTTAGAAAACATTACATCATGCTCAGATATTGATAAACCACTGACAAAACAGAAACCTGTACAAAATTAAAAATATGGTCAAAATACATAAAGTATAATTTTGTCAAACTGAAGTCCTGTGGACTTCTCAGGTAGTGATTATCAATATTAAAATGAAACAACTAGGAAAAAATTCACACTGCACTTATCTATAATGTTTCTTTGATAAATAAGAAAGATGCTTCTACAAACTGAGACCATTTGCTCCTGAAAGTTATGCATAGCAAAACTGTATGCCTGTTTTTAAATACAACATGAAACAATGACAAATATCTAAGTGGCTGTCCTTCTAGAATGAAACTATTTATATTCGGTTGCCGGTTGCCATAACCACAGATTCCCCATATGTAGACCAGCACTTTTGGAGCAGGGCCATGAGCACAGATTGGTGGGATCACATTTTCATGCAGATCTGGGGTGAGCAGCAGTGGCTCCAGAACTTTTGCATGAAGAAGCAGATATTCCTGGAGCTTTGTGAGCAACTTGCCATGACCCTCTGGTATCAGGTCACACACATGAGGGAAGACATGCCAGTCTAGAAGCAGGTATCTATAACCATCTGGAAGCTGACTACCTCAGACTGTTACAGATCTGTAGCTAACCAGTTTGATGTTGGCAAGACCGCTGTTGGGGTTGTGATGGTGGAGGTTTGAGAGGTGATCAGGACTGTGATATACCTAAAGGTGGTGAGCATAAGCAACGCCCCTGAAATACTGTAATTGCTGGTTTTGAAAGGAAGGGATTTTCAAACTGTACCAGGGCCATTGAAGGGACTCATGTGACCATAGTTTGCCCGCTGCATGGAACACATGAGTACATAAAATGAAAAGGGTACTATTCCTCCATTGTGCAGGCCCTGGTTGACCACAGAGCAAGTTCATGGACACTAATATGGGCTGTACTAGCAAGTGTATGTTGCCAGGTTTTCTAAAATCAGAAAATTATCTTCATGTACAAGCTGGGACATAATTTATAATAATGTCATTTTGTGGGAATAGAGTCATTATCCTCACTATAATTCTAGGAGACCCTGCTTACCTCCTTTTACCATGGCTTAGGAAACCACACCCTGATTTCAGAGGACCTGGCAAAAGAAGGTTCAGTGACACTCCATAGTTGTAGGAGAGGGGTGGAATGTGAGTTTGACAAATTGAAATCCCAGTGGTGATGGTTACAGAATGTTTGGAAGTCAGTGTGATCAGTGCTATCTGCATTATTTGTGCAGAGCACAGCAGGCAATATGGCTATGAGGACAAAGGTGAGCCATTTCGCCAGAAATGGACTCAAGACGCTGCTTGACTTCTAGACTGGTACATACAGCCAGAAAATGCACCTGTCATTACTGGGGCAGGATCCACATGCACAACAGAAATCAACAATGCTTTATGCAGCCACATTATGAGTGTGCATGTTCTAGTGGGTGAGGGGGAATGAAATGTTTGTGTACAGTAGTATGAATGAATAGGGAATGAAATATATTTGTAATTGTGCTGCAGTCATCATGTGGGTGTAGGCCAGATCCAAAAGGTGGCTTTTATGAATTTGTATTATGCATTTTGTATACTTAGGTCATGTACCTCATCACGCAGTTTGATTTAATGTGATGACATGGATAAAAACTTGTATGCAGTTTATAAAAACTGGCCATGTACTTAAACACACAACTTAATTGTGATTGATGTTTTGAAACTAATGGGGTTTTATGCATGTTATTTAAACTGGTCATGTACTCCAAGCACAGCTTATGGATTACTGTGATCAAGTTCCTCTGAAATAAATGTAATAAATCATGATAATGCCACCTTGTGTGCATAAGGAATGCTTTATTTGTAAATCATCATGTAATAGAAATTCACCATGTTAAAAATCTGATAGGCAGACCTGCTGCCAGCAAAACTTACAATACAACAAACAAAAACAACATAAAGCCCAATGAACAGTGCATATGAGGAAATGCAGTGCACAGTGGTGCAAAACACTCAAGCTCTGTTCAGTGCCACCCAATAACTATTTCTGGGTGTTGACTGTCTCTGTTCTCCTTGGCTCTTCTAGTGCGTTTTGCACACATGGGCTGCTGCTGGACTGACCTGGAGTGGAGGACTGCAGGGGGAACGTTTGGCCATTCCAACGACTGTTCCTTCCTTCTGACATAGACCACCTCAGTACTGTCCAAAGAGTGCATGGGCTGGAGGACATGGTAACGTGGAGGGAACTCAGTGTGTGGGGCTGGAACAGGAGGAGCAGCTGGAGCTGGATCCTGCAGTCTTGTTGCCATGAGCACAAGCATCCTCTCAAACAGTTCTTCGTGCTGTGCGCTATCTTCCTCCCTCAACCTGAGTTCCTGCTCCAAAACTGTGCTGTCAAACTAGGGTGACCAGACAGCAAATGTGAAAAATCGGGGTGGGAGGTAATAGGGGGTGGGGGGTAATAGGAGCCTATATAAGAAAAAGACCCAAAAATCAGGATTGTCCCTATAAAACCGGGACATCTGGTCACCCTACGTCAATCTCTCTTCACGCTATCCAGCCTCTCTCTCTTTCTTCTTGTCTTGCATCTTTCTCTTTGGTATTCCAGCTGCTGGTTGGCATTCTGCAGGATCTCACTTACTTTGTCATGGACCCACTTCCAGGGGCAGCTCTAGCTTTTTTGCCGCCCCAAGCACGGCAGGCAGGTTGCCTTCGGTGGCATGCCTGCGGGAGGTCCCCGGTCCCGCGGATTCGGCGGCATGCCTGCGGGAGGTCCGCCGGTCCCGCGGCTTCGGTGTACCCACCGCCGAATTGCCACCGAATCCGCAGGACCGGCGGACCTTCCGCAGGCATGCTGCTGAAGGCTGCCTGACTGCCGCCCTCGCAGGGACCGGCAGGGCGCCCTCCACGGCTTGCCGCCCCAGGCATGCGCTTGGTGCGCTGGTGCCTGGAGCCGCCGCTGCCTACTTCCTCCTTGCCTGCTGCATCACAGTTCACAACCCAAGGCTACTGGTTGCCTGTGTGTGCCCTCCAGAGGTGGAAGGGCCTGCCAAGGCAAATGAAAATGCATTGTTGTCTGAGCGAGAGACAAGAATTACATTGCATCTACTGCACAGGTAGGGGCTGCCACCTCTTTAAGGTCAAAAGATGCTACTCTTTATCATTGTCTTGTTTATTTCACACACAAAAATTCTTGCCTCAGCCAGTTCTGTGAGCCCTCCTCAGCTGCAAGACTTCAGACATCATGGTAAGATGCACTTTACAAGGTAAAGTTAAATTATTTATAAATACCCACCATTTTCCCCTGGGGTTGTCTGGGGTGGGTTCCACTCATTCTTCTTTACTACCTATGGTTTTACTATCCTTTTAGGCTGAGCAACCACTACAATATTACAGTCCCAGAGATTCCAGACTGGCAACATGACCTTCTCTTCCAAGCCACTGGAGGTCATCCATCTATGCTAAAGAACTTTTTAGGCATTTGGTGACTGACCAGCACATCTTTGAACAGAGGGAGCTCATGAGCTGCAGAGGTAGACCTAATAAGTATGTTCTTCCCCAAAATCTAACCATCTTCCTGGAATTTCTACTCCATAACCAGTCAGGAGTGGGTTAAAATCTGTGGAGAAAATCAATAAGCTGCTGCTTTAGGTTGGAGATGTATTTAAGCCTTCACTCACATCCACGGACTACACACAACCCACTCGGAACAGTTTGGATTCATACTATGGAACCCATGGATTACCTACACCCCCATCCCAGTACAGTTCAGAGTACCCAGACAATACACCATGGCCAGTCCCTACAGTGTGGCATGCTAGCAGTGAAGGCGATGTAAAGCTCTTAAATTTGTTGCCCCAATTTATCTTGGTAATAATCTGAGCATATCGGGTAAACATTTCATGATAACTATTTAACTTTTGTTTTAAGTTCCCAAGATCTGTAGTAATTATTGGGGTCACTCTGTACCCCAAATCCCTAGGGTTCCAGTAGCATGCTGAAGTCTTTTGGAAAATTTGAGACAGAATGTTTCAGCCATTTCTGCGAATGAGGCTAGGAAAAAATATTTTGGTTTTCCCATATTAAAAAATCCTTGATACCTTTTCTTTGACCAGGTTTAGTATCCCCATGCTTTGGAGCAGGAACATGAAATTTGGCAAGGAGGTGGCCTTTGTGTCAATGATATGCCTTCTGCTGTTTCTGTGAAAAATCTGTCCAAATATGACTAAGTTATAAACCTTTGAAAAAATTGCAGTTCACGCATACTCAGAGACTTACTAGAATGTACTAGCTAAAAACTCTGAAAACTCTGTCCTCTCTGAATATACTCGAGCCTCTCACAGCTCCTAGTGCTGACCAGATGGAGCATGCTCCAGCCCAAGGATCAGAAGGATTTTCCTCATAACTGCTGTTCCCAGTTGCTCTGGGCTGGGGTGGGGCTGGGTATGGAGACTGAGGCCTGGTCTACACTAACCCCCAACTTCGAACTAAGGTACGCAACTTCAGCTACGTGAATAACGTAGCTGAAGTCGACATACCTTAGTTCGAACTTACCGCGGTTCAGACGCGGTCCACACGCGGCAGGCAGGCTCCCCGTCGACTCCGCGGTACTCCTCTCGCCGAGCTGGAGTACCGCAGTCGACGGCGAGCGCTTTCGGGATCGATTTATCGCGTCCAGACCAGACGCGATAAATCGAACCCGGAACTTCGATTCCCAGCCGCCTAACTAGCGGCTGGGTGTAGACAAGGCCTAAGAGTCTTTCTCCTGTAGAAAGGAAGCCAGCTGATTCAAATGCAGAGGGGACAAAATCCAGAACACAGGGAGGGAAAGGAGAAGATTAAGAGAAGGAGTGTGGTGAGTCTGGGACTGAAGGGGATGGGGAGAAACTGTGATTAAGAGTTGTGGGGAGAGGCTGGGACTGGGATCTAGGAGGTGAGAGGGGAGGCTGGGCAAGGAGACTAGGACTGGGAGCTGGGGAAGGGAAGACTAGGACTGGTTGAGATAGGAGATGGGGATTGTGGGGAGTGGAGGTTGAGACTGGGAGCCAGGGAGGGAAATGGTGGAAAGACTGGAGACAGTTGGCTGGGCAGGGAACACTGAGATTGGATGAGGAGCTGCGGGGGATGAGGAGAACAGGGACTAGCTGAGCAGAAAGCAATAAGGGAGCCAGGGAGGGTTGAGGGGAGACTGATATTAGAGGTGGATCCTGGAGTGAAAGAGAGTGGGTCATAGGTGATCTTGCCTAGCTGTCACAGCTGCTCACCAGGGATGGGAGTCACCAGGCTGGAGTTGGAGGAATTGCAAGGCCAGGTCCCATAAACAAGAGTCGGGGTCAGAGTCAGGCCAGGGTCAGAGACTGGAGATCAGAAGCAGTACCAGGTTGGGTTCGAGAGGCAGGAATCAGGGTCAGAGTCAGGCCACAGTCGGAGATTGGAGATCAGAAGTAATACTGGGTTAGAATCAAGAGGCAGGAATCTAGGTCAGAGTCAGGCTGGAGTCAGAGATCAGGAGATGAGGCAAAATCTGGCATTGCAGCAGACTGAGGTCTGTGTGATTGCCCAGGCAACCTCTAGGGTTAAGTAGAGGCATGACCAGGTACTGTCACTCTGCGTCTCCTGGGCAGTACTTCCTGCGGCGCCTACTCAGTGCTCCCTGGATATGCCTCTGCATGGCTTCCTGGTGGCACTGTGGGAAAATCAGCTGTCCCAGGCTGCAACCCAGAGTCTAGTCCCTGGGTCCTTATGTAGAAAGGGACACTAGGCATGGGAAACTTGGAGGAAGGGAGCTACAGATCAGATGAAGAGCATGAATGGGAGAACTGAAGCTGGCAAGGAGACTGGGAATGTGGGGTATGAGGGAGGAACTGGGTAAGGAGACTGGGTGTGGGCAAAGGGACAGACTGTGAGTCAGGGGGAGATGGGGACTTGGACAGTGAGCCCAGAGGGGGAGAGTGGGACTGGGATGAGAAGCCTGAGGAGTGGAGATTAGAACCAGGTAGTCAAGGAGAAAAGCACTAGGACAGGGCTGTGAAAGAGACATGTTGGAGGGGACAAGGTTGAAGGTGTCAAGCTTCAGGGGAAGCAGGCAGGAGAGTTTCTGCCCAATAGAGCACACTCCCTTCTGGAGCCTGGAAGATTCCTGAGTCTTGCCATCCCCCTGCTGCCAGCAAATAGCTATGACACCCCATGGCAAAGTGTGGGTCTCATCCCCCTCTAGTGACGGTCCATATACAGGATGACAACCTACTATTGCTATCAGTTACTCAGCTCAGTAGCAGAAGTCTGTGCAGTAGATCTAAAAGTTCCAACTCTGATGATGAACCATGCGGGTTTCAATATGCACAGACAACTTTAATTCTGACATTTCCAACTTTTGAATACTTGACTTTGCAATCTCAATGTTCTTTTACCATAGTTTTGTGTGTAATAAATAAAAATGTAAATGAAAACATAGGAAAGGCAGAGGTATTTACTGGTTAGAGCAGGAAACTGGGAATCAGGAAACTTGGGTTCTACTACTGATTATACCACTAGTGAGACCTTGGAAAGTCAAATAGCCTCTGGGTCGCTATCAATTCCTTTGAAAAATGGGTATAATAACAATAATACTGCACAACCTTTGTAAACCACTTTGGGGTTCTCAGATGAAAGGGAGAGGCAGTGTAGAGTATTATTATTTATAAATAAGGCTGCGATTTAGTCACAGAGGTCACAGAAGTCACAGAATCCATGACTTGCAAAGACCTCTGTGACTTTAGCCAGCACCGGCTGGGAGCTGCAGGGTCCCCTGCCACTTGCGGAGGCAGGGAGCTGCGGGGGAGCCCCGCAGCTCCCAGCCACCGCAGGTGGCAGAGGGGAGACCCGCAATTCCCTGCCACCACTCCTAGCCACCAGGGGCAGCAAGGGGGATCTGCGACAGGTGGCAGGGGGACCCAGCAGCAGGGGGGGATCCCTACTGCTCCCGGGCCGCAGTGGGCAGCAGGGGGGACATGGTGGCGGGGGGGGGATCCCCACTGCTCCTAGCTGCCGCGGGTGGCAAGAGGGACCCTGGCAGCTCCCAGCTGCAGCGGGCTGCAGGGAGGATCCCCAGAGCTCCTGGCTGCTGCGGGAGGCAGGGGTGACCCCTGCAGCTTCGAGCCACCAGCAGAGCGGGATCTTCGAGCTCCCAGCCTCACCCCCTCCCACCTCCACAGCTGCCCAGGCTATCCATTTTGTCATGGGTATGTTTAGTAAAAGTCAAGGACAGGTCACGGGCTTCCGTGAATTTTTCATTATTGCCTGTGACCTATCCATGACTTTTACTAAAAATATCCATGACAAAAACAGACTTATTTATAAATTAGGGAGAATAGTGTATGAAAAGTGTAAATAGTTCTGTCATAAAATTCCACAGGACTAACTTTTATATTTTGTAATGTTACCAATGAATAACTATTTTCTAGCATCTGACTAGAAATAGGATAGACTTGAAAAATACAGTTTCCAAGCATTTGGGTATACAATTTATTAAATATTACTCCTTGTCTCAATTATATTACTAAATTTGGTTTCAGACATACTAAAATCTTTTGAATGGCCATAGCTAATGGGAAATGCTGTACACACCACACATATATAAGGTATTTTCTTTAGTAAAAAGCGACAAAGCGATAACTTATGCTCCAATACGGCTGTTAGTCTATAAGGAGCCACAGGACTCTTTGTCACTTTTTACAGATCCAGACTAACACGGCTACCCCTCTGAGACTTTCTTTAGTAAGTTACTTTTGTTACTGAAACATTGGTGCATGTTTCCTTTTTGTCATAAATGTAATTGTACAATGGAAATAAAATATGCAAAATTAATTGGCACTTGAAAATGCCACAGCTCTTGTACTTTATTCATATTCAGCCACATATGAGTTATTTCTCTTAAAATGTATTCAGCATTATTTTCTCAGTAGTTTGATATGTGCATCTTTGCAAGGAATTATGGTCTGTAAGTCATGATACTAATAACAGTACACTCTTGAAAGTCATAATCATTTTTACTATATTTTCTATTTTATCTGTTTTATGTCACTGACTAATACAACCCTCCCTCATTTGAGTAACCCCTACTCATGCGAGTAGTTCCTTTGACTTCAGTGGGCTTACTCACATGAACAAGAATTACTCACTTGAGTAAGAGGTTGTAGGAGTGGGTCCCCATCTTCCATTATCTGGGTTTCTTGCCATTTGAGTTCATAGTGAAACCTTTTCCCAGTGGTCACTATACTTGTGTGACAGGATAAGGTCACTCACTGAGTCCCTGTTCAAGATTTTCCTATTTTGCAGCAAGGCTAGTCTCTTGGGGACCACATTCAACACAATCAGATGCCAAGCCAAGCTACGCAAGCCTTGTGGTAAGCTTTAGTTTACTGGCTCTGTGGCAGATCACCATACCTGGTGGAAAAAACAGCCCACTAAAAAAGTCTACAACAAAAAACCACGTTCATGACTGCAAGTTGTGGAGCTGCCCAACTCCAATAACTGCCAACATCCAAGACTGTCCATCCCACCACCTGATGGTGTGCAGCTCACTAATGTTGTTGAGTCACTCTAGCCCAGTGGTTTCCAACATGTGGTCATGGACCCCTGGGGGGTCCGCAGACTATGTCTAAGGGGTCCACAAAAGGTTGTCATTACCATAGAACAATGCTTTTCAACCTGTGGTCCATGGACCCCCGGGGGTCCACAGACTATGTCTAAGATTTGTAAAGGGGTCCGCACCTGCATTCAAATTTTTTGGGGTCCGCAAATGAAAAAAAAGTTTAAAAAACACTGCTGTAGCCTGTCATTTGAATCACTTCATTACAGGGCTTTGGGTGAAGGCGATGAAAACTTGTAGGTCAGATTTAAAAAAAAATTTGCTGGAAGAGGGGGGGGGGCTTCTGCTCGCACTGCCTTCTTATCAGCAGACTGCAGTATGTGGCCTCCATTGCTATGATCACTGTGGTGTTGTGTTGGGGTGCTCCCTCCTACTGCTAATCACTTTTTTGGAGAGTATTGTCTTTGAGACAAATGATCCCTTTCTTCTCTTTCCCAGTGACCTCTGTGAAATTGTTAGACCAGGAGAGCCTTTTAACTTTGGGCCATGTCCCCTTTAGAAATTCTTACTCCACTGACTGATACTGTCAGGAGAAAACGGCCAAGATTTTTAGAAGTGTCTAGTGATTTGGGGTTCTTAACTGGAGACATGTTAAAGAAGGGGTTCTCAAACTGAGGGTCAGGTCCCCTCAGGGGATCACGATGTTATTACCTGGAGGGTCATGAACTGTCAGCCTCCACCCCAAACCCCGCTTTGCCTCTAGCACTTATAATGGTGTTAAATATATAAAAAAGTGTTTTTAATTTATTAGGGGTGGTCGCACCTAGAGGCTTGCTATGTGAAAGGGGTCACCAGTACGAAAGTTTGAGAACCACTGCATTAAAGGGATTGAATTTTTGGAAAGTGCTAATCACCTGCCCACTGAAGATCAACCACTTTTAAACTGTTACAGACTGGGTACTCAAAATCACTAGTGACACTTGAAAATCTTGGCATCTGTGAAGAAGATGTCTGTGGCTAGTCTAATCCTGCATTCCAATGCTATAGTTCTCTGTAGCAGTTGAATTTCAGGAGGTGGCCGCCACAAAAATTTAATATAATTAGACTGGACCTTTTAAAGGAGGACACATTGGGCCCGATTCTGCCCTCCAATACACTTGTATAACCTCACTGGGCGGAAAGGCAAGCATACCAAGGCTGTAGCATGGAGAGCTGAACTACAGTCTGGCATAAAATGAACCCTTATGCTGCTAGTCACATGCTTCTTTAAATGCTTCAGATTCTTATACTTTGGAGATTTTGCAGCTACAGAAAAAACAAAAACAAAAATCAAATTAATAAAATAATCTGTAAAAAATCTCTAGCAATTACATTCAATACATAAGGTCTGACCCATAACCTATTTACAATTTCCTGACTCTGTTGTTCATGGCGATACATGATTAATTTGTCACGGGATTTGGTAGGAACAGCTTTTTATGGAAATAATGCTTCATCATTCAGATTTAAATATTTTTCTCAAAAGCTGAGAAAAAAATTATTCACATAATATTATCTGAAATAAATGCAAACAAAATATATTTCCTTTATTATAACACAAACTTTTCATTTCAGCTAAAAGAACATTATATTAATAACATACAAACATGGATAGCAAAGCAATATCTTCAGGAGCCAGGGACTTGCCAAGTAAGGCTGTCAGTCATTCTAACCTAGCACAGTGAAATTAATAAAAAAAATAAGCTAGCTTTGTATTAAAGATGCTTATCTTGGACCAAATAAGTCCAAGATGAAAGTTTTGCCAAGCAGTCTATAATATTGAGATTTAAAGGTCATACAAAAATTTGTTGACATCTTGAATGTCAGATTTCAACCTTCTATTGCAGTAGCTGTGCCATTTTACGATATAGGGCTGGACTGTGCAGGCTTTGGTGAGCACTGATACACACACAAGTAGCTCCATTGACTTCAGTTGAATTTGTTAGTCTCTAAGGTGCCACAAGTACTCCTGTTCTTTTTGTTGGAGTTAGTGCTCATCAGTGAGAGTAAAGATGATACATAGCTGCTGAGTGTTACAAGTCTCACTTGTAGATTTCAGATGTAGTAGTTTTCCTGAAGTCTGGGGTTGAATAAGGTGTCAGGAGTCCTCATCCTAGGCTGCAGAGCCACTCTATAGCTGATATGCTGCAGTAGCCACACTAACTGCTGCATCCTCCCTTCTGTACGTGGTAGGAGGCTGTCCAGTTCATCTGCTTAGTTGGTCAGCTCTGCCCAACACCCCTCTGTGCTGCTAGATGCAGTAAAACTTCTTGGAGCACTGCTCAATGGTCTGCAGCATGTGTCTAATCCTCTACCACAGTGGGATATTGGTTTTGATGCATTCAGGGTCTTCAGCAACCACTTCTGTGGGTGCAGGATTTGCTGCATAATTAATATAAAATGTTATCTCTATAATAGTTCAGAATTCTATGGTATATGGCAGCTAGAAAATCTGAAACCACATCTTATTTTATTTTTATACATTAATTACATCTTATTTTTTATTGTATTCAGTGATTACTTTGTATGAAACTGCCAAGCTAAATGTCTTGTTCAGCAACAATAATGGGATTTACCTGCTTTGCCATGGCCAGGAACTTCATGATGTTTTATAAACAGGAAGATTACTTTCTGTTTTGATGCCCCCAATAAGTTAAGAACAGAGTTTCAGCTTCGGCCCTGAATTTCAAGGCTTTTGCCAATTTAAGCCACATACTTGACATACTCTGGATTTTCCTGCTTTCTTTATTTTTAATACTTATTTAAAATCCACAAAGATAAAACATAACCTTTATTCATGTTACATATTGAAATGGATTTTTAAATGTTTCTGATACATACTATTGTCTTTAATACATAGATTCAAAGGTTACAACCTGTTTAAAATAAGAGTTTTTAATGAAAATGCAGAAAGTTAATATATTATGTAATTATTTTTGTCTCATACTTTTATTACTGAAACTCCTCCTCAACCCTCTATCTTTCTTTTTTGCCTTGAGTTATGGCTATGAATAGATAGATGCTGTATGCATTGCTTTATGACCTTCATTAATAGGGCAGGAGGGGGAAATGACATTTAACTCAAATTAAACAGTTTGTTCTGTGAGGAATCATGAAAGACTTCTTTTCATAAGGTCCTCTCTTACAATACTAGCTGTGCACTTTGGTCATGACTCTGCTTTGTATTTTATTTCCTAGTATGTATCTTTTTCCAACTACTTCTTGTGGTTTTGGCTATGTATCGAGATCTACTTTTTGTATGAGTTCACTGTTGTACTCTCTTTTTTTTGTTCTTTGTTTCCTTTGATCATTTCCCATGATTATGAATCTAAAGGCAGTGTTTATTCTTTTCCTCCTCTTTCTAGCTTGTAAACAGAAGGTAAACAGAGAAAGAAGACTAGGAAAGCATCTCTGGAACTCCTGAAGATTTTCCAGAGTTAAAGCTAACCATCAACAATCATGCTTTGGCCTTTATTATAAAAGGTATTGATGACTTACAATAAGATCATTGTACTTTAGCTGACAAATTAATTAAAGGCCATTATAAATTTTCCTTTCAACATATGCCTAACCATAATATAGAAAATCTTTGGCAGCTTTCAGTTCCTTACAGAAAAAGTGCATCATAAACACAGGACCAAATTCACTCTTCTTATTATTCTGTTGGCTTCTGTGGGCTCATACATGGGTGAATTTGTACCATTGAGTTTGTACGCAGACTAAACAAAATGTATTTATTACATAATATAAAACTTAAGGCAAATATATTGCAATAAATAAACTGAAATGGAAAAAAATCTGATAGCCTAGACTGGTTATCCCTGGAGATAGCACTACTCTTTAAGCTCTACTCCAATTATTCTTAGCCATGACTCACTAGTTTTCTATTTCCATTACTCTTATTTTCTGGCATTGGCAGTACTTGACACAATTCAATACATTTCTGAAATGAACCCTGTTTGTAAAATTGTCCTGGGAAAGAACACTGAGGGGAAGCCTGACAGAACATTGCCAGTTACCAGACCTTATAGGAAAGAACAAACACTTCTTGCTTATGTTTGTCTGCGTAGTGGTTCTAGGCATTTATTTTTTATTCTCTTTTTCATGGTAATCTCTAGAGCCCTGCAAATCCGCAGATATCTGCATCCATGGATGTGGATATCCGCAGACCATTTTTTGCTGATCACGGATCAGATGTGGATACAAATTTTGTATCTGCGCAGGGCTCTAGTAATCTCCTCCAGCTGTATTAACCTTCTATCTTTGATTTACTGTAGCTAGAGAAAGGATGATCTCTTGTGCTGCTCTATGCCAGAAGTGAATCTTGTAGTGATAGAGTAAAGCAGGAAGGACTAGATTAAAAGGATAAAAAAATTTCCCTTTGAATTGCCACATGGTCCAAACAGGCTGAAGAAGAGATTCATATGGTTCCAGAGACCAGCAGATATAAATCAATGACAATATTTAATTGCAATCACAGGTGTAATTCAGCTAGCTTTGAATTTGAAAAGCCCAGTTCTGTGACAGAAAAAGCATGGGAGCTAGGACATGGACACAATTAAACATGAGTATATTAGATTTAAGGAGGATTACTGAGGCTCTAGACTGACTTCTCACACGCTTCTGATCTATAAGAACTGAAAACCTTATAAGTGCCTATGGATCTGGATCAGTGATTTGATTAAAAAAATTAAATTAAACAGATTTTTTCTTAGATTAAGATTTATTAACTTTCTTCCTGATTATTTGCAGGAGACACTGACAGGAAAATGAGAATCCAGAGATCTGATGGCGTTTTATACATCTCTAATTATTAAGAAATATATTAAAGTGCATATGTTTAAGAGATGGGCAATAATGATAGTGTGTCTGTGTTTTTTAAGTGACTTTAATGTTTGTGAAAGGTGGTAAATTGACAGCCAGCCTTGTAAATTCAGAACAAACACAGCATACATAGCAGCAGTGCAAACTTCCCTAAACTGGAGGGATCACATCCAACGATGAAAAAATTCCAGTTCAGTTTCCACGCTCTTTCAATTGTTGATATCACTGCTCTTTCAGCCTACTACAGTGCCACTTGGTGATGTTTTTTATATAGATATTTATCCATTAAATGGATGAAGACTACAAATTTATTTCACACAAACCACCAAAAAACTATCAAATCGTAACTTTTAATCACTATACAATTGGACCAGATTTTAAGCAGAGACCTTCATCGTGAAAAATTTTCATCGATACCAGCCCCATAGGCCATCCACTCCCTCATGTTTTGATAGTGTTCTCTGTTGAATGTCTTATGTTTATTTTCATTACTTGCTACTTTTTAAAAGTAGTGAACCAAATTAAAAATGCCTTTCTAGTCTGCCATTGAGGATCAGCTGTCAGGCCCATACCTTGCTATGGACCAATCTGTTCTCACATCCTTACATACCAATTCTTTTTCAATTAACCTACTAGGACTTGTAAAATTCTACCAGCCACACTTTTATAAAATAAGTAATAGAGCAAGTCATAGCTTAAAAAACCCACTTGACTCATCACTCTGGGCCATTAGAAATTTTACCCAGAAGATTGAGCTGAGTGGGGCTGTCTCTTCCTCCGGATGGTAGGGTGGGAAAAGGGCAGAGCAGCTCAAAGTTCATTCTCTTTTAACAGGAAAATTAGAGGTAGTCAGTGATCAAAGTGGCCCAAGAGGAGGATGCTCCTTTTCAGGAGAAGGGAAGGGCTGAAAGCAGAGCAGCTGTAGCTGTTACAGTTTTCACAGGATCAGAAGAGGGAAGGCAGGGAACAGAATGTCTCCTGAACTGCTGCCCCTTTAAGAGGAGGAGAGGAAGAGTGAGGAAGGAAGACCCTAGGTGGAGAGAAGGAGTTGGGAGGCCAATGTCATTTTCAACACACCTGGATGGAGTAGAGGCAGAAGCAGCAAAGGAGCTCTTCAAAGATGGAAGACAGCATTAATTGATTAATGACTGCAATCACTTGCTATCTGGCCTCCCTGACACCCAGGTTGCCCCTGTGTCTAAACAAAAAGCTACAGCTAATATTATGCTGCTCATCTGTCATTCTGACCATGTCACTCCATTTCATCCATTCACTGACTTCCCTTCCTCCACTACATCAAATCCAAGCTTTCTCCACAACTCTGTCCTCATCTGTCTCTTTTAATGTTGCCCCATCCTGTTCACTCTGCCAATGATGCCAGCTTTGACACATCATTTACTTGCTTCTCTTATTAATCCATCTGCAACTTCTTCTATCACACTCTATGCATGGAGCCAACACCACCTTTTCCTTATTCAAGTCTCTTGAAATGACCACTTCCACCATGACATCTACAAATAACTGTAAGAGTTACAATATTTGGGATTGTCTATATTCCCTATATTAAAATAAAAAGATTGTGTTATTCAAACTCTCTTGTCAGCACATAGCAAATCACCACCTTTTCACCTGACCTGTTTGGTGTCCCTTTGATGGTTCTCAGAGTACCCAGGACTAAGAGGCACCTTGTTACCCCCTAACTCCAGTGTGAGGGACTCTTGACTGTGATAATTAGGTGTTAGTTCTCTAGCACCACCAGTCTTTCAGCCACTCAAGCAGGGGTGAAAGTAACACAGAAGACTTACCGGTATGGGGGCCCAGCTCTGGGCCCCTGGAAGCGGCGGGTCCTTGGGCAGAAGGGGCGGGGCTGGGGGTCAGCCTCTCCCAGCCAGCCCATCCACACTGCCTGGCCCACACCGCCCTGGGCCCCGGTGGTGATTTAAAAGGGCCCAGGGCTCTGACCACTGCCGTAGTAGTGGTGGCAGCAGCCGGGAGCCCTGGGCCCTTTTAAATTGCTGGGCCCCGGGGCAGCGGCCCCTTTTACCCCCCTCCCCCCTCCCCGTCAGTGGCCCTGCTGGTAGAGTCCCTACCGGCAGGGCTGCCAATGGAGGGGGAGGGGGGGAGAAAGGGGCAGCGCTTTAATGTTGGCTGCGTATGGGCCAGTACCGGCAGCCACTTCTTACTGGTACGCCATACCGGCCCGTACTGGCCTACTTTCACCCCTGCACTCAAGCATTTTCTTTTGGGCTATGCCAGCCCTGCCTTTGCTTTGCAGGTTAACAAGAGGTGCACCCCAGTCCCCAAGTCACTTTGAAGTATTCCCCTGTGATATCCAGCCCTTGATACTGGCTACTCACAGAAACTCAGATCCTCTGCTCCAAAGGAGAAGTGTACCCCAGTTTAGCAGTTTTACCTTAAACCACCGCTCCTGTTTAGCACACAGCTCTTTTAGTGAAACAAAAGAAGCTTTACTTAAAAAATAATAGAGATTCCACTAGAAACGAGAGAGTGATGGAAACAAAAGCTTACAATTGAAAAAAAAATAGTAAAATGTGAACTAGGGCCTACACTTACTAATAGTTACCATTTGTATCTAATAAAGTAGGTTTCCCCCCAAATTTCAGTCTGTTGCAGAGCTGTCTGGCTTCACAGGAACCAGGATCCAATCTTTCATGAAAAACACCCCTGCTCAAGATGTCTCCTCAGTGAATGGCTCCAGAGGGCATCTCCTACATCTGTGTTATACTGAAACAGTCTTCTGTCTTTATGAATAGACAGGGGGATCCCCTGTCTGTTATAATGTTCCTTTTTACCTCCACATGGTTTTAACTGTTTGCAGTTGTCTTTGATGGTTTTTCATTGACAGTTCTGGGATAGGGTAAGAGTAGGCAATTGAACCATACATTACATAATTGGCTAGCCAGGGAGACTGGACACAATTCCTTCCCGTTTGAATAGGTTATCACTGTTGTCAGTAGCTACCGGTGTGGTGCTCTGCTCTTGTTCGATGCTGATAACAGTCGGCTGCGTGCGTGTTCCCTCTGTATGCTGCCCCGGCTCTGCGCAGATAGCTGACACAGCAAACCCCAAGAGAACCCAATGACCACAGACTCTAGTAAGGTACGAAGGAACCCGAGCCAGGTTTATTGTCAAACGAAGCACAGTAATAGTTTCCTGTAGTCTTTACAAGACATACTACGAATTTGTGCCCCCTGGCAATGGACCGGCTCAGTCAGTGGCGGGACTTTCCACTGCCCCCTAGGCCAGACAAAGATGCGCACTCTGGGACCTACTTTTATACAGTTACAGGACAGATTACTCATCCCTACTAACGTATTGAAGTACAGCCCCTTGACTCATTGGGGGCTGTCTCCTCCTTTGATCATGTTGTTTCTATCCATCATGCTGTCCTTTTGACCCTGCCTTTAAGATGCACCTGCTTCTAGCAGCCCTCTTCTTGCCAACTTCTGTAAGTGGGGCCTGCCTCTGGCTTACAGCCCAGCTTTTGCTTAGCAATGCCTGGAAGTACTTTGGTTCAGGCTTCAGGCCTCAGACCGGGCCTCTGACACAAGAGGTTATGTTTCAGGGCCTCATCTTACTACAATCACCAAGACATATGATTCCCTGGTGACTACTCTTTCCTCCGTGGGCATAATTTTCAATATAGTTACATTATTCCTTAAATATTGCCTGTACACACATCTCACAATGATTATGAGTATTGATAAGTTTCAAGTTTTCAACTGAGACATTACATGTTATCCTTTATGGACAAATACCCTGTAAGCAACGTATTTGATGTAGTGAGTTTGTCAGGCCTGAAACTAGAGTTGTTTGCAAAGAACAGGGCCTATGTGTCACATTCGCCCTCTCCCATATTCTGTGACTCTATTTTATCTTTTCTTTCTCAGGCAGTAAGCTCTTCAGGGCAGAGAACTTCTATGTTTGAAAAGTGTTTGATGTACCATGAGCATTAGCAGAAACAAATAATATTTAGTAACAATAATTTGATTGGGGGAATTGAAGCATTAATTTGAGGCATGATTTATTTGGAGATGCACAATTGACTTATGGGTGGGCAATAAAAATGTACCAATGGAAATTAAATATACATGATATTTGGAGGGTATAGCAGCATGGGTCTAATTTTTCATTTTAAGCCCTATTGTAAGGAACTGAAATATCAGGGTACAGAACAGTTTAAGTGCATTTGTGGCATATATTGTATCTTAATAATAAAGCTTGCTGACTGGTGCTTGTACACGCCTAGCACAGTGGGCTCCTGGTCCATGAGTAGGGCTCCTAGGCACTTAGGGTGACCAGGTAGCAAGTGTGAAAAATCGGGACGGAGGGGTGGGCGGTAATAGGCGCCTATATAAGAAAAAGCTCCCAAAATCGGGACTGTCCCTATAAGGTCTGTCAATTGTTTCTATCTTGGCACATACACAGTGCCTGCTCACTGCCACAGCCTCTGAGCCTGAATTCATTCACTGCCATCAGAAGGAGTTGTAGGTACATCCCTCTGGATGGGTCGGAGTCGCATTAACACACTACTTTATTCCAGGGAGCCTATTTCCATGCTCGGGAGGATGAGGCCCTAGCGGGGTTTGCCCCACACCCCACTATGTTGGGGGCTCTCTAGCAGGGGCCACAGGCTATATATGCGCACCAGGGTGGGGATGATGCCCCCATCCTCTATTGAGGGGCCTGTACACGGTATGTTGGGGGGGGGGAGTCCTCCGTGGGACCAATGCCCCATCCTCCCTCTGTTTGGGGGAGGGCTGAACTCTGCATGCTCAGCGGGGCGCTGCCCCTTGAGTGAGGAGCTGGGACGGGGGAGGGGTCTCCTCAACCCCCATGGGAAGGGCAGTGGCGGCCCAGGCCAGCTGAGGGGTAGAGGCCCGGCGGGTAACCCCTCTCCTCCGCGCAAGGGGGCCCCCATCGCTGCATGCGGCGGCCTTCGCGCCCTGCAGGCCGACGCCTTCCTCCCGCCCCCCACCCGGAGAGCAGCAGCATCGCCTCCCCCCTCCTAGCCCAGCGGCTGCAGCGGTTCCGCGCCGCTCCCCTGGGGCTGGCGAGGGAAGATGGCCGGGCAGGGCGGCAGCAGCGCGGCGCCGCAGAGAGGCAGCGGCCGCGGGATTGTGGTAAAGGAAAAACTCCCCCCAGCCCAAGGCGGCGCCAGGGGAGCGCTGCCCGCAGTTCCCAGACCGCTGGGGGGGTCCCTCGCCATTGCCGCCTCCTGGCCTGGGTAGGGCACCCCCGGTTCCGCCCCTGGCGCCTCCGTCATGTCTCCTATCCCGCCTCCTTATCGCACCCCAGCTTCCCCAGGCCCTTCGTCCTCTGGACACGCTCCCCTCCGCCCCCCCGCCTCTCATGGCCCTGGGTACCCACCCTGTTCCCCTGCCCTGTGCCTTGATCGCCGTGCCCTCCCCTCCCCCATCTACTGGCCATGCCATGCTCCTCGCCCATCATCGTCTCCTCCTCACAGCCTTTGTGCCCTGACCCCCACTTCGTCCCCTCATTCCTCCCCGATCTTCCGCTACCATCTTCCCCCCGGGCCCTTCTGCTGCTGCACCCTGGCCTCGCCCCATCTCCCACATCTTCTCCCCATGGCCTTTGTGCTTTGGCCCTTCTGCACTATACCCTGATTCCATCCTGTCCTGGGCCTTGATTCCCCTCCTCTTCCCTGGTCCTTTTACCCTTAACACCCATCTTTTCTAAACAGCCTTGCTTCCCTGCACCTTGATCCCTCATCTCCTCCCTTCTGCCCTGTTTCTGGTCCCAATTTTGTTCACTCAACCCTTCTACATCTCAATACTCCAGCTTTGCCCTGATGTCTCCTTCCCGGCTGCCTCCCCCAACTTGTACTACTTACTCCCATCTGCTCTGCTGTGCCTTACACCAACAGTTCTGTGATTCATCCTCCACCATCTCCTCTTGCCCCCTCACCCCTGCTCCATTGACCCAGTCCTGTGTTCTGTCTTTGTATCTCTGAACCTTCTTTGCCGCACACCATATTCCACTCTTCTCACCCCTCCCTGTATGGAGTATTTGTGGGTGGCTGCCCGAGAGAAGTCCTAGCAGCTCACCAGGAGCTGGGGAAGTTTGATTTCCTGTCTGTGCCCTCTGGCTGCAGCAGTTATGATGTATGTGTGCCCTTAGTGTGGTGGAAGCAAGCTGAGCAGTGACTAGCAAAATTGCCAAACACGACGGGACTACTGATTTTTAGATGGAAACAAGTCCACCATGGAATTGTCTTGGCTTCTGGATTTAATTGTCAATTGCATTTGCTGTAGAAACAACC
Organism: Emys orbicularis; assembly: GCF_028017835.1. NCBI lineage: Eukaryota > Metazoa > Chordata > Testudines > Emydidae > Emys > Emys orbicularis. The sequence continues at coordinate 263,944,093 of NC_088684.1, read as the reverse complement.
TGGTGATAAAAATGCACTGTTGGGTTGTTCTTATTTTTCATCTTCTGTGCACAGAAGGTGGTAGTAAACTGCGCAAACTATATGTTTTAGAAAGCACCATGAACATCTATGGGGCTTTATAAGTTATGATAATAATAAATGAATAAGCTAAGTTTTCAAAAGGGAAAAATTGATATTTCTTTGGGCCTATCCACATTGTAAAAAACACATTGAAATACTTTTATTTTACAGTGTACTTGTAACCAATCAATGTTTTAACCAAGTGCCAGAACAAGATTAGAGACTATTAGCCATGATTTAACTAAAACTTTTGAAAAGTCCTGTGTACACCATAAAATGGTGGTGGGGCTACTGTGTTATAAGTGTGTCCCCTGACAGGTGTTTTTACAGTTTAGAGGTAGGCCCTTGGTGTACTTAAATTAAACTAATGTTGGCCATTTAGATGGTAATTTCTGTAATAAATGCTATTACAAAGCTGATGACTTCGTTAGCACTGGAGCAAAGTGGAGACATTTCAAAGGAGATGTGCTTTGTAATGACTTCCTTTCTTCTGTTCCATACACATGAAAACAAAAAAAGAATCATAATGCAACATTATGATTGTGAATTTAAATTTATGAAAGATAGAAAATGTTATGGTTCTCACATTCATCTTGCCCGATCACACGAATTTACGTGGAAACAATTGGTTCCTTATTACATAAATAAATGAAAATTACCTACTGTGTGTAAACAATGTTCTCATATAGTCCAAATTTAAAAGAGAGCCCCAGTTTTTTAAACAAAATTACCATTTTTCCATTCCCTTGTGAAAGTTCTTTCAGTCCAGTGTATTTCAGTAGATTGGTATTATAAGGTATTTCCCTATTTTCACCCCAGATGTTTTGACTGATAGCTTTCAAATACTGCTGTATGTGTTTCTATTTTCAATCATTTATTTCTCCACCAATTTTTTTCAGATTTGGCATTGCATTTGTTCCTAATATGAATTCTCTAAACATATTGATAGGTTTGTTAGGCCTTCTGCAACTGTGTTATTGTGAACAGGACTTGCCCCCTACTGAAAAACCTTGAAGTTTTGAGGATGTATGTAATCCCTTCTTCCCGTGAAAATGTGGAATGGTATTGAGTAACTTTTTTTAATGACCAAATCCAAGCCCATTGCAGTCAGTGCAAAAACTCCTATTGACTCCAGTGGTCTTTGGGTCATGCCCTTTATTTTCAGTTTTTAATTATTAATTGCAAGCAAATGATGATTTTGAGCCAGGCACATTTCTCTAGGAAGTTGATGTTTGTGCTGCAGCTAAGTAGACGTAAAGTAACCATTCTTAGACAAATAATATTTCTTCAAGGTGTAGTTTAGCATCACCAGACTGGTGCCAGAGATAAATATAGCAATGTATGGAGGTAGAATCCTCATAAAGATGCTAATGTAATAGAATAGGTCAGCAATCAACACATTTTGATAGGCAAATTATTTGTGAAGGATTTATGATTCTTTATTCTAGTAGGTGAATCTGCTTGCAGTAGTTAGTAGTTTCTAATCTTTAGTTGAGGATTCTATATAGCAGAAATGTACACTGTACCCGACAAAAGCAGTTCTCTAACCATTTGTTGATATTCATGTGTTTGAACAATACAATACTCCCGTGGGAATTCTGCGCCACTGCACATGTGCAGACTTGATGTCCCCCTGCAGATTTCTTTGCTTCCCTGCAGAAAAATGACTTCCTGATGGGGAAGTAAAGGGAAGCCACAAGAGCGATGTTTCGGGTATGTTTCGGGTGCCCAGGGCAGCCAGCAGAGAGATAAATCACTGTGGGGCAGGAGGCGAGACTGGGTAAAACCTGGCTGGTGGCTCCAACCCTGCGCTGGGCTCAGCTGCTAGTCCCGGCTGAACTGGGGAGGACGAGACTTCCTTTTGCCCTGCACAGCATCCGGGGCCGAGTCTGACCCACCCCCAGATTTCTCTGCCGGCTGCAGGAAGCTCTGCAAACTCTCCCCCCCCCCCAACACATTTCCTGCACCCATTGCTCCTCAGCTGCAGGGGGAGGGATTCCTATTCAGGGAGCTGCTCCGGCATTTGCCCAACCCCCATGCATCTAGACCCCCTCATACCCAGACCCTCCCGCTGAGCCTCACCCCCCCTGCAATCAGACCTGTTCCCGATGAGCCCCACTCCCACTGCACTTGGACCACCCCGTTGAGCCATGCGCACCTGGATCCCCACCTCACCGAGCCCCAACCACCTTCACCTGGACCCTCCTGCAGAGTTCAATTTCCTTTGCACCTGGAACCCCCCAAAAAGCCCATGTGCATCCAGATCCCCCCCGCACCCAGATCCCCCACTGAGCCACCTGCACTCAGATTGCCCCACATAGAACTCTCTCAACCCACACCTGGATCCCCCCACATTAAGCCCCTCCAGACTTGGCTCCTGCCTTGCTGAGCCTGCCTGCCCACACAGAGGGGCAGGGCCCGAGGGTGTTTCTGGGGCAGGCTGTATCCTTGCGCTTTGTCAGGGTTGGGTGCAGCCTCATCACTGAGTCCATGCCCCGGGGAGGGAGCTGCACAGTGATCTCCCACCTCTGTGCAGCCCAGTGGCCTGTGCTCCCCAATGCCATGCTGGAGCCTCCACATTTATTTGACAATAAAATTTGCAGAATTTTGCAGAATTTTAAAATATTGTGTGTAGAATTTTAAATGTTTTGGTGCAGAATATACATTTTTTGGTGCAGAATGCCCTCAGGAGTAAATACAAGGAATAAAGACAAGATGTTTATGGGTACATATGACTGCACAGACAGTTAAGAAACCCGTGAGGTGGCACTCTTTCCTCAAAGTCAATATTGAAACAAAGCTCCAGTATGGTTGCAAGAAGTTGGAGTTGCTGTCTTTACTATGGGACTGTTGTAAAGCTTGCTGAACCGTTTCCATTACAATCCCTCCTTTTTACATCTTTAGAGCTTTCTGAAACATGACCTTTTGAACTGACATTTGTCCTGCTTGATTTCTGCCTGACATTTATAAACTTTTTGATTTCTGAGATTCTGGTATTAATCCAGTTCCTGGTTTTACAGGTGGATGGATGTGAAAAGCAGTACTAATACACATTTTAAAAATTCTTTAAAACATTAATCTTTTTTCTGTAAATATGTGACATATACAGAATACATGATGGTGAGTTTGAATGTTTTCTAGGCGCTCATTTCAGATGACCTGCATAAATCATTCATGGGTTCACAGTCATGCGTAGTGCAATCTCTGAGATTTATGCAGATAAAATTAGGGAAAGACCACAGCATTTCTGTGACAGGTTGCTTTTTCTTTTTTTTTTTAAAGAATGGTTACTTTTAAGGGTGTTTATAGAGTTAGATTGATAGAAGTAGACATAATGCACCCGTGATTAATAGGCACAGGTGAAGTGGTAAATTATCATCATGTATTTTTGATTACCTGACCCTGGAGTTAATCACATGGATATCACCATATATGGGAAGGGTGTGTGCATAGGGCCAGTACAACTAATAGTAGTTGCTAATAATACTGTCAAATCCAATGTAAAAGGACATAGTCTAACATTGAGAATATGATAACAACTTTTTATATACCAAATACAATGAAGTGTTCTAATTATATTAACCTAATTTGCAGATTTCAGACGATTGGCCAGGCTACAGTTTGGATTTATTCACATATCCACAGCACTACTATGGAGATCTGGAATATGTGCTCATACCTCATGGTATTATTGTTGACAGGTAAGAGTGCTTTGAATATTACTATATAAGTATTTAACAATGTTTTGTATACTTGTTATATAGACATAATTGGACAGTCAAACAATTTATACATAAAAGTACATACAAAAGAACTACTCTTAAAGAATATTATGTAGGTTTCAAAGGAAAGCACTTGAAATTTGGGAAATGCCAGATTTACAGTAGCCTGTGCAGTCTTAATACTGCCACCTTATGTGTCCATCCTGCTTACTGAATGAGGCAGGATTCTTGTGGGGAAGACTGTATCTGATCAAGTAATTAAAGTCTGTCATAATACATATGCACAAGAGGGCAGAATTAAGGCTGTAAGGGCAACCTTAAAGCTGGCATTTCCTAACCTTTGAGTGCTTAATTTGCAATCTAAATAAGTTTTTTAATTTACCAGGGTTTTTTAAAAGGAAAAAGGTAAAACCAGTTTCTATACATGTAACTGTAACAGCCCCCATTATGCATCATCAATGGGGGTTGAACCCTAAACTTTCATTGTTGTAGCACAGACTTCTGTCACTTGACCTACAGGACTGTTAGCTGATAGCAAGAGAAGGGTGTTATCCCAGAGTTGGGGATGGGCCAAGTGCTGGGTCTGAAGGGTTGTTGGAGGGAATCTGTCTCACTCTCTTCCCTCCACTACAGCAGCTCCCAGCTGTTCACAGTGCTGTGTCTACTGTTGCTGCTCTTGCTTTTGCACTGGTGGCAACTCAGCTCTGTAGAGTGTTCATGTTCAGTTATTATTTTGGTATGCTGCCAAAATTTTTCTGCAGTGCTTACTTTACAGAAGGGAAATGCTGACTTATATCTCAACAAACCTGAATGGAATTGCATGGAAAAAGAAAAGACCTCTTTGCTTGAGAACTTTCTCCCTAACGCATTTGAAAGGACTGCTGCAAACAATGGAGGAGTTGGAGCTTCTTAAAAGAATCATAGCATATCAGGGACCTCAGAAGGTCATCTAGTCCAACCTTTTGCTCAAAGCAGGACCAATCCCCAGACAGATTTTTGCCCCAGATCCCTAAATGGCCCCCTCAAGGATTGAGCTCACAACCCTGGGTTTAATAGGCCAATGCTCAAACCACTGAGCTATCTCTCCCCCCTAAGAAGGTTGAAAGAATCTATCATAATGGAAAGTGTTAGGAAACATAAATATAATGGCCACTACAAGCTCCCCCATAAGAAAACCCACCTACTCAAAGCTACGTCTACATTGGAGTTGTCAGCTGTTTATGAAAACAGGTGTCAATTATAGCTCTCCTTCATTCTCTGTTCATCCAGTCAGTGTAGAAGTCAGTTGTTCCTTTATTGTGATTAGAGTCCGCTGACTAGAACAGGAGTACTTGTGGCATCTTAGAGACTAACAAATTTATTTGAGCATAAGTGTTCATGGGCTACAGCCCACTTCATCAGATACATAGAACGGAACATATAGTAAGAAGATATATATACATACAGAGAACATGAAAAGCTGGAAGTTGCCATACCAACTCTAAGAGGCTAATTAATTAAGATGAGCTATGATCAGCAGGAGAAAAAAAAACTTTTGTAGTGTTAATCAAGATGGCCCATTTCAGACAGTTGACAAAAAGGTGTGAGGATACTTAACATGGGGAAATAGATTCAATTTGTGTAATGACCCAGCCACTCCCAGTCTCTATTCAAGCCCAAATTAATGGTATCTAGTTTGCATATTAATTCAAGTTCAGCAGTTTCTCGTTGGAGTCTGTTTTTGAAGCTTTTCTGTTGCAAAATTGCCACCTTTAAGTCTGTTACTGAGTGACCAGAGAGGTTGAAGTGTTCTCCTACTGGTTTTTGAATGTTATGATTCCTGATGTCAGATTTGTGTCCATTTATTCTTTTGCGTAGAGACTGTCTGGTTTGGCCAATGTACATGGCAGAGGGGCATTGCTGGCACATGATGGCATATATCACATTGGTAGATATGCAGGTGAACGAGCCCCTGATGGTGTGGCTGATGTGATTAGGTCCTATGATGGTGTCACTTGAATAGATATGTGGACAGAGTTGGCATCGGGCTTTGTTGCAAGGATAGGTTCCTGGGTTAGTGTTTTTGTTGTGTGGTGTGTGGTCTCTTAGAGTTGGTATGGCAACTTCCACCTTTTCATGTTCTCTGTATGTATATATATGTTCCATTCTATGCATCTGATGAAGTGGGCTGTAGCCAACGAAAGCTGATGCTCAAATAAATGTGTTAGTCTCTAAGGTGCCACAAGTACTCCTGTTCTTTTTGCGGATACAGACTAACACGGCTGCTACTCTGAAACCAGTCCGCTAACATCATATGCTCAACCTTCCTTCCTACTAGGGTATAACTGTAAATTTGGTTAAAATTGTTGAACTCTGTTGTCTCTCTCCACACCAGCAAGACAAACCTGGGGTTAGAGCAAGGAACAGGATTGAATTTACTTTGATGTTCATTGTCAAATATATGGCTGAAACTCATTGTGTAGAGAGAGATCAAAACTGCAGAAAATACTTGTAATGAGAATACAACTACATTTTGTCCATATTTTATATATAAACTGGAGCTTAATAAGTTCCTGTCTGCACTAGAGTTTAAACTCTTACAAAATATTTTAGTAAAGTAATCTATATAGTTATGATTTGTGAAATACTTTAACATAATTCATTCCTTTCCACTCTGATCAGTTAAATTATGTTAGCACCCTGCCAGTAAAAATGAAGGTTAAACATTTTTTCCTGAAATAGTTTGAATTCTAGTATAGGGGAAGCCTCAGGGTCAAAATGTCAGGGTCTTTTCAAGTTGGAATAATCCATGATGCAAAGTATATAGTCTTGGACACTAAAGCTGGGGGACAAGGAGATATTTAAAGAATCATTCAGCATTTATTTCTGTTTCTGTCAACATGCTTGAAATGTAAAAGTGGCCTAAAGCCACCCATTTCTTTACCAGATTATCAAAATGTTTTGAGTATCTAGCCTAAAAAGTTGTGAAAAGTAGCTTTGTTTATGTCCACCCAATTACACAAAACAACAAAAACCCTCTAAGAAGTTAAAAAAAATAAAGACGGGAAAGGAGGGAGTGTAATTTATAAACAGAAGGCTAGAAAAAAAATATGGATAGACACAGATCACTGAGGCTAGGTCTACACTACCCGCCTGAATCGGCGGGTAGAAATCGACCTCTCGGGGATCGATTTATCGCGTCCCAACGGGACGCGACAATCGATCCCCGAATCGACGCTCTTACTCCACCAGCGAAGGTGGGAGTAAGCGCCGTCGACGGGAAGCCGCAGAGGTCGATTTTGCCACCGTCCCTACAGCAGGGTAAGTCGGCTGCGATACGTCGAATTCAGCTACGCTATTCGCGTAGCTGAATTTGCGTATCTTAAATCGACCCCCCCCTTGAGTGAAGACGTACCCTAAGTGTCTTCCCTCACTGTCTCTGTGAAAGACTTTCCCACAATTTCAGACTTTCCTTTAGAGCAGGTAATGCTGAAGAAGACGGAGAAAAATGCAGTTACCTCACTATTTGTGCTATTTTTACATAAACAAAAGGGGAACTTAAATGTATTTGAGGTCAGACTAGATGATATAAATTCATACCTTAAAATCTATGAATATTCACTCTTTTGATCTATTTTTGGTATATAGAATTTCTTCTTTGCGTTGCATAGATATGAAACTGAAAGAAACTTTGACCTTTTTAAATTGTAGCTACGGTAATTTATTGTTGGCAACAGAAATAAGAAAAATGAAAGAAATATTGTCCTCTTCGGAGTATATTCTTCCCTTACACATGCTGTGCACATACAGTAATTTCCAATGATTTATTTTTTGTGTATATGCGGAGAAAAATGGACTCCTATGTCACTGTGGACCAGCAAAGAGCAGTTTATAGCACAAATGTGGTAGTGAAATCCATATGATAAATTACAGAATCATATAATAAATTGCATTTGGCCTACACCTCTGATTTCCTCATCTGCACTCTGGCCACTAGTCCATCTTTATTGGGACTACACTATAATGCCAAGTAGCTCCTGTTTTTATAAGCAACCTGAAAAAATTGTTTTTCTTCTTCTCGACCAAGTGTAGCATTTTTCCTCAAAATTGCACTGGTCTGAGGTACAGAATGGCACTCTTGAATCTTGGATCAGTACAGGTTTCAGGTCTGATATTTCACAAACCATCTTTGCTAGAGGCTAGAAATGGAGGGCTAGTTTTAAAAAATAACTAATGATTTTTGAGTGTTTGACCATTAGAGACACACTAAAGAGGCCTGATAATTTCAGAAATGCTGAGTCACCCGCCCTCTGAAAATTGGACCCATTTAAGATATTTTCAGATGGGCTTACCAAAATATGAAGCACCCAAACTCACTAGTTAGTTTTGAAGATTTAAGCCAAGAAGTTTATCCCACATAAAAGCTGGGATCCTGCTCATTCTAATATGCCACATTCTGTTGACAAAGGAGACACATTGTCAATAAGAATACAGATCAGTAAATTATTAGATCTTTAAATCCCCAAAGTAATCAGTAAATAACTCTGACTCTTCCTATCTTGCTGTGTGACCTTGGGCAAGTCACTTAGCTTCTCTGCATCTAAGTTTGTCTTGTCTGCAAAATGGGGATAATGATTTTACCCTTTGTAAAGTGTGTTGAGATCTCTGAATAACATTATATGTGTTGCTTGTAAGTATTTTTATTTATTTATTTATTTTACTAAAATGTAAGTGTAACTTTTTCTTTAGTCTGTGAGTTTATGTAATTTCTGGTGTTTTTCTTCTTTATCTTGCACCTTTAAGCGGTTACTCTTAGCAGTTTGCATAACAAAGTGTGTGAGCATAGAGAGAGACTTTACATGAATGTGGGATGCTGTGTAAAGCTGATGGCCTAGTTTGCTCAATCACCCAAAAAGTCTCCTTTATAATAATATTTATTGCAACATATTATTCCAGTTGTGTAATCAGGGGAATGTGTCTAATGATAATTCCCAGCCTGTGTTATACACATTCTGAATCCTGTATTGATTAGATTCCTTCTTGTATCTGCCTGTTGTGCAGTTGATCAAAAGCCCACTAAAGTCAGTGAGGGAGTTGAATGGGCTTTAGATCAGGCCATGCATGATTTCTAGATATTTTTGTATAACTCCATGAAAAACCTATGGTCTGCACCTTACATTATATTTATCCTTTATTTCAGGACAGAATGCTTGGCCAAAGACATCATGCAAGACATTGGAGACAATAACATTGTGGTTCTCTGTGTACTTAAAGGTGGCTACAAGTTCTGTGCTGACCTTGTGGAGCATATTAAGACTCTCAGTAGAAATTCAGAAAGGTCCATCTCCATGAAAGTTGACTTTGTCAGACTGAAAAGTTACCATGTAAGTCAACAGTTCAATTATATAGATTATTTATAAATTAAATAGTGATTTGATTCCAGTAATAAAATAGAGGTTTGTAGATGCAGAATGTAAAAAAAATTACATAATACATTTGCAAAAAGTATCAGTTTGAAAAATTCCTTTGTTTATTTTTTTTATCCTTTTTCCCTATAATGCATTAAACATATGATTGTACTAACTTAATGGATAAATATGAGTGATGTATGAGACATCTTAAAGGTAATTATTTTCACTTGCGCAGTTTTCATTTCTGCATTCAGAAATTGACTCAAGCATCGAGTCATATAATGTCAGTCAGCTGCGTTTATTTTCTATAAAGCCAATTTCACATTCTTTCATTTCCCACCCCCTCCAGTAATTCTAAATCTTCCTCAATTTTAGCTGTTAAAGAATAGAAAAATTATTGAAATATTTTACTCAGTGTGTCATAAAAATGGAAAGTATATATAATAGCAATCTATACCACTAGATGATGGTGGTGCTTTGTTGTAAAATTAAATAAGACATTTGGTCAAGTCCAATCTTAATGTCAGAGGCTAGAGCCCTCATTAACTTGTGAGAGAGTTATGTAATAGTGATCCACTGATTTTAGTATGGTAATACTAATAAGATGGCCTATTTGGAGCTACATCTTTTTTGGGAACATGTTATGATTTCCATTTTTATAAGCTGCAAATTTGAATTCCATCCTGCATTTCATTATCTATAGCAGTGGTTTTCAAACTTTTTTTCTGGTGACCCAGCTGAAGAAAATTGTTGATGCCCGCAACCCAAAGGAGCTGGGGGGATGAGGGGTTTGGGAGGGGCCGGGGTGCAGCCAGGGAGGAAGGGTTTGGGGTGCAGGAGGGGATCAGGGCTCTGAGGTGGGGCTGAGAGGTTTGAGGTGCAGGAAGGGGTTCTGGGTTTGGGAGGTTGGGGGCAGGGGCACGGGTTTACCTCAGGCAGCTCCCAGTCAGTGGCACAGCAGGGGTGCTAAGGCAGGCTTCTTGCCTGTCCTGGCACCGCGGACTGCGCTGTGCCCTAGAAGCAGCCAGCAGCAGATTCAGCTCCTAGGTGGAGGCATAGAATCATAGAATATCAGGGTTGGAAGGGACCTCAGGAGGTCATCTAGTCCAACCCCCTGCTCAAAACAGGCCCAATCCCCAGACAGATTTTTGCCCCAGATCCCTAAATGGCCCCCTCAAGAATTGAACTCACAACCCTGGGTTTAGCAGGCCAATGCACAAACCACTGAGCTATCCCTCAGGCATGCAAGTGGCTCCACATGGCTCTCACCCACAGGCACCACTGCCACAGCGGAGCCAGTTCTCGGGGTGGGGGCAGCATGCGGAGCCCCGTGGCCCTCCTGCCTAGGAACCAGACCTGATGCTGGCTGCTTCCGGGGCGCAGCGCGGTGTCAGAACAGGTAGGGACTCGCCTGCCTTAGCTGGGCAGCACTGCCAACAGGACTTTTAACGGCCCAGTCGGCGGTGCTGACCAGAGCCGTCGTGACCCAGTGCCTTACATTCCGTGACCCAGTACTGGGTTGCAACCTGCAGTTTGACAACCACTCATCTATAGTATGAGCCAAATCCTAGAAATAGTTTACAGCTCAAGTGGCAGGGGCTGCACGCTAGCGATCTCAGCAGGGGGTTAGGGTGAAGTAAGAAATACTTTCCCCTTCCATTAAGGAGTGGCAGTAAAACCTCTGTGCAGCCTCAGGGTTAGTAACCCCTCAAAATACCCGTGTCTTTATTCCATTGGGAATGGTTGGTGCATCCGCATAGTCATAGATGCAGTGACGTCACCCCTTTTCTGACCTTCCAACCCCATCCTGAACACTTGCTGCAGTAGAACAGCACTGATTCCACTAGGTGACCACAGTCCTAGTGAGGTCAAAATTTGGCCCTCAGACTGTGAAAGGAAGTTTCCACATGAGAACCAATTTGACACATGAAGCACATGTATAATAAAAAGATGTCACCATTTTTAAACTATTTAACAGTATGCAAGTAAAGTCTGCGAATTAGCTAAAAGCAGTGGGGGGAAAAACTTTGTCTTATTTGAGGGCACATAGAAATTAAGTGAATTTTCAAGAGGGTTATTTACATAGTTTACACAAATACTAGATTAATATTGAAGTGCTGATTGTTTACATTGATTTTACTTTAGAGGGGCACCTGGCAGTTGTTCTGTTGGGCTACCCTTCATCATAAGAACATAAGAATGGCCATATTGGGTTAGACCAATGGTCGATCTAGCCCAGTATCCTGTCTTCTGACAAAAACAATGAGGAGTCCTTGTGGCACCTTAGAGACAAACAAATTTATTTGGGCATAAGCTTTCATGGGCTAAAACCCACTTCATCAGATGCATGGAGTGGAAAATACAGTAGGATATCAATACACAGCATATGAAAAGATGGGAGTTATCTTATCAAGTGGGGGGTCAGTGCTAATGAGCCAATTCAATTAAGGCAGAGTGGGCTTTTCTCAACAGACAAGAAGGGAGGAAAAATCACTTTTGTAGTGCTAATGAGTTCAATGTAATCAAGGTGACCCATTTCAAACAGTTGACAAGAAGGCGTGAGTATCAGCAGGGGGAAATTAGTTTTTGTAGTGACCCATCCACTCCCTAGTCTTTATTCAGACCTAATTTGATGGTGTCCAGTTTGCAAATTAATTCCAGTTCTGCAGTTTCTCGTTGGAGTCTGTTTTTGACGTTTTTTTTTGTTGAACAACTATTTCTTAGTCTGCATTTCTTTCTCTGCCACTTTTTCCTTACTCACTTTCTCCATTTTATTTGCTGTTGGATTTTTATTGTTCTCTAGTTGTTTTACTTTCTCTAACTCACTCAGTTTCCACACACTGTTCTTCTCACATAATTGACCCTGCTTCCTTTTAACATTTCTTCACTGTTCCCTGTTTCTCTTCTCCTCAAGGGTACCCTGCAGCTGTCACTACACTTCCGTCAGCTGTATCCTTCTCTCTGTCCAAATTCAGTAGCCATTTTCAACTCCTGTAAAAACTGGTCACATTTTGATGAGTTGTCTTGTTCCAACTTCAGCATTTAGTACTAAAAGGTTAGTCAATTATAGACATTATAGGTGGAAAGGGGTAACTTTTAATTGCATTGCAATTTGGGTTAAGGTTAGAGGTGAGAGCAACAAGGGTGATGTCGTGGTTGACATCTGCTATAGACCACCAGACAAGAAGGATGAGGTAGACAAGGCTTTCTTCGGACAACTAACAGAAGTTTCCAGCTAACAGACCCTGGTTCTCATGGGAGACTTCAAGCACCCTGACATCTGCTGGGAGAGCAATACAGCAGTGCACAGACAATCTAGGAAGTTTTTGGAGAGTGTTGGGGACAACTTCCTGGTGCAAGAGCTGGAGGAATCAACTAGGGACCGTGCTCTTCTTGACCTGCTGCTCACAAACAGGGAAGAATTGGTAGGGGAAGTAAAGTGGGTGGCAGTGACCATGAGATGGTCGAGTTCAGGATCCTAACAAAAGGAGAGCAGCAGAATACAGACCTTGGACTTCAGAAAAGCAGACTTTGACTCCCTGAGGACACCAGAAGTGATGATGGCGAGACGCCACTAGATGAAGGTGCAATGGTGAACTAGAGCTAATTCCCAGGATGGCCAGCAGGAGGTGCCAAAGTGGTGAGTTGCACCTGGTTACACAGGGCATACTGAAGACTTAAAAAAAAAGAGCTAGGTAAGAGAGTGATTGAGGGTGAAGGAGAAAGAGGGAATTAAATTTGAAGTGAGAGAAGACAGGTATCAAAAAGGAATGGGCTGAAGAGAACCGGTTACTGAGTAGAAGACAATAGTGTGAGACCACCTCAAAGTCTAATATTTGGGTGTCAGGAATAAAGGATTGGGGGAAAGAAGGAGTCATGATGATGAGGCAGGGATAAAGGAGGATGAAATTGTTTCAAATTCCTTCTTTAAAATTTAGCGATTTCTTGAGTGGAGAGGGTTTGAGTGGACTTAAATAAATACAAGAGCCTCCAGTGGTTGAAGGCACAAGAGTCAGTCCAGGAAAACAAGTAGAGCAATCTAGCAAGGAAGAAAGTTGAGTTGAAAAAAATGCTTTAGAGAAAAGTATGCAAAGTCCCTAGATTTTCTCCAAAGGTGCTAAGCAATCCATGAACTGGAAGGGAAATTGATGTATCAGGTTTGGAGTTGGGTAGGATGGACAGAGTGATAGGAGGGTGAACTGAAAGATTCAGGAGTGGTGGTGAGGGTGGAGTTTGAAAGTGGAGAATATGGAATTAACAGATTTTATGGACTTTCTGCATCCTCTGTTACTCTGTTTCTGATGAAGAATTCAGTATTTCTTTATCAATATCTGGAGCTGTTCAGTCTTCTCTGTAATTACATGATACAAGGGAAACTGTGCTAGGTATAAAAAAATCTCAAATTTTGTTGATGAGATTTTTGTAAGTATCACAATGACATGATTTTATGCAGTGAAGAAATATACAGCACTGGCTAGTAATGAGGCTGAGAAAGCTCTCCTTTCCCTACATTCTTTTCTAATGATTTTAGTTTAATCTTGTTCAGATCAAAATGAAAGAAAGTGACCTGCTGATAGTTTCGAAAACTGTGTATTGGTCAGCAGCTGAATTGCAATTTTCAGTACATATTATATTCAAATGCAGGTTACCGGGATGACTTTGTATTGTCAATTTGATACCTGAACTGCAGATTCTGAAAACATATTTTTCAATTGCTGGTGGCAAGAAAGTAAGCTTTTTAAATTGTCTCCCAAAATATAAATAAACTTCAAAAGGAGTGTTGTTTTGCTAAAGTATAAATCATGTGGAGGAAATCGTGGTGGATTATGTGGATTGAGCCACTTCACTTAAGCCTTTGAAATTAATCAAAAGTATTTATGGCTTCCAGAACATAACTGATTTAAAAAATGTGACCTCTGAATAGCAATCCAGACATAATAGTCACATTGTTGTGTGTACACCTGCAAATACATTGACGTTATCTGTACCCTCTTCAGCATCCAGTTGTTTGAAATATATTTACAACTGTTGATTATTAATTTTGGCATAAACAGAAGCATTTGTGCTACAAAACCCTGAAAACAACAAAACAGGCATTGTGCTTTACACAGATCTGAACATTGTAGTCTATATGAGGCCATTTCAGTAAATGGTTTTGGTAAATCTGTCTGCTGTAAGAGTATAGAAGCACAGACTTTTTATATATGTTTTAATGCAGTAACGATTAAATTTATATGCCAATTAATACAAATAGTAAAATTATATTTTTCTACCCTATAATTTTACATCTTTTATCATCACTCAGTCCTTACAACTAAGGCCTTGGCTACACTTGCGAGTTACAGAGCAATAAAGCAGCCACGGGTGCCCTAGCTCACTCCCCGTCCACACTGGCAAGGCACGTAGAGTGCTCCGACTCCGCAGCTACAGCGCTGCTGGTACTCCACCTCGGCGAGTGGAATAACCTTTGCTGCGCACCTGCTGGAGCGCTGCGGCGCCAGTGTGAACGAGGTGTTGCGTAACTGCGCTGTGATCAGCCTCCGGAAATGTCCCATAATCCCCTTAAGTCAAGTGGCCACTCTTGTCATTGTGAAGTCGGCTGCAGGAATGCGGAAATGCCCTTTCAAAACTCCGTTTCAGAGAAGCCAGCTGCTTATCAGCTCTGAGAAAAGCAAACATTTACTGTTTGCTTTGAGTGAGTGAGAGAGAGGTGGGGAGTGGGGGAGGGGGGTCTGAACTTACAAGACAGCATGCTGACACTCAGCACCCCAAAAACCCACTCTCTCTCCCCCCACATACACACAACACACTCCCTGTCACACTCCACCCAACCCCACCCCCCCATTTGAAAAGCACGTTGCAGTCACTTGCATGCTGGGATAGCTGCCCATAATGCACCGCTCCCAATGCCGCTGCAAGTGCCACAAATGTGGCCACGCCAGTGCGCTTGAAGCTGTCAGTGTGGACAGACTGCAGCACTTTCCCTACTGAGCTCTACAAAGGCGGGTTTAACTCACAGCGCTCTACATCTGCAAGTGTAGCCATGCCCTTAGAAAGCTCAACAACCTAAATTATCAAAGTATAATCATAGTAGAAATATATATAAAATAAACATACATGCATTGTGTAATAAGCAATGACTGTTTCTATTCTATATATCATTGGAATGGAGCTCTTTCTTTAAGGAAAAAATCAAGACAATACTTACATATGAAAACAGTAGTCAAATCTAGAGAATCTAAGAAAAATGGGTTGTATTTGTCAGTGCTTTCATTCATTTAACTAAAGAAGCTCTAAAGAACACTTTTTAGGTTTAATGATCCATGGCTGCATCCAGACTGTACACTAGAGCTATAGTTGTCAGGCATCCACACACATGTGGCATGGGAAATAGAACTCATGACCTTCTGCTTCAAGAACACATACTTCTTGAGGTAAAGGAGAATCTCCATTAGTTCAAGTGATTAGAGGGTTTTGTTGTTGTTGTTTTTTTGAGCAGGAGCAGAAAGTTCGGAGTTCTGTTCACTGTGTCTCAGTTGATGTAACTGTGTTGTCTTCGTTCACAATATGTGACCATGGATTAATTACAGATTGGCGCCTGCCTGGTGGAATGAATTCCTGTAAACCATGAGGCCAAATTTTACACTAATTTAAAATGAACGTCATAGGGTTGCATGAGGGGTAAGTCAGTGCAGAATTTGGCTGTACATGTTCCAAATCAGCTCTACAGCAAGTTCTACCTTAAAAGTAATTTGCAAATAAATATTTGTGCTCTTAGCAAAATGTGCTGTTTTTAGCTGGATAGAAAAACATAGCAAGTAGAAGAGGCCATTCAATACCCAACTAAATTGAATGTAACTTCTTAATTTTTACTTTGGGTCTGCCACTGTTGTATGGTGTATTTTTACTAAATTTCACACCTTTCAAAGGGCATTTGCCCCAATTTGATGTATAAATAATTTTTAGAAACCCTTTTCAGGTGCACAGGTTGGGCCCAATACTGTCAGGTGATAAGCATCTCCTGCAACTCAGTGTTGCAGGGTTATATGCTTTCTTAGTTTCTCATTTTCTCAGAAGTTAGTGCACAATGCTTTTTTTATGCTTTTATGTGATTGCATTAGTCCACAGAAGCCACTGTGTCATGAAATACTGGACTTTAAACATGTCTCAAAGCCAAGATGAAATACTGATCAATGTGTCTCAGTCCAGTGCCATTTTGTAGGAAGAAGGAAACATTTCACTAGCATATTTTTTAAATGGCAGATGTTGGAAGCAGCTAAGGTTTCTGATATATTAAAATACATTGCAATGGAGATGGGATTAATGGTGAAAAGAATAGGTGAGCCATCAAAGTGCATGATAACCTCCACATATTAATATCTACATGTATATATTCATATGAATATATTGATTTTACATACAAAAGATTATATTAAAATAATTTTGCAATTTTAAAGTCAAGCACTCAAAGGTTAAGAAATGCCAGAATTTAGCTTGCCTGTGCAACAACAATATAGCCCACTTGTGCATATACATTATAATGCAGTTTTGTTTTACATCCCATAGAAATGTTATGGTAGAACCAGGAATAAAAATTAGCACTCCTTGGCTCCAGTCCAGTTCTTAAACACAAGAAGATGTCTTTTCCTTCTTGCAGCTTTCTCCCGCATTCACTGTCCATCCTGTGCACTGAATGAAGCAAAGGTCTTGTAGAACAAGCATGGGATCATGTAAGTAAAGTCTGTATGATGTTGCATGTACAAACAAGAGCTGTTGTATGGGCAACCTTCTTTGTGGCATTTCCTAACTCCTGAGAGCTTAATTTTGCAGCCATCATGTTCTTTTACCCAAGTATTTTGTATGTAACTTCCTTTGCTTTTTAAAAAGCAAACTGAAAAAATCAGATATTCTGTTATGTGGAACCATAGTGATCTGCAGGTTTGGACCCCAGCAAAGACCTGTAGCTTTTGAGCTAAAGAGGTAACTGGTAGTAGTAGTAGTAGTCTGTTATGCTCTGTGGATCAGTCACTAGAGGGGGATGCCACACACCCCTGACTGTTCATTCAGCTATTTGCTGGACAGCAAAGAATGTTGGGAATCATTATTCCGGGGTTGAAATCATGGTTCTCGAAAGAAATGTGGCTTTGGGGTACAGCCAGCACAGGTAAGCATATAGATTTTGCACATTCAGCATGAAAGGCTACATAGGTGAGACTCGGGTTTGCCATATTAGAGAGAGAGTTCTATTACCAGATCTACCAAAAATGAACTTGTGCAACCTTTCAGGTACCTCATCTATAAAATGGAGGGAATGGTACTTGCCTGCCTCCTAAGGTAGAGTTGTGTGGCTTTGCTCAATAGTCAGAGTTCTGAAGTGCCCACAATTATTAACATTACTCAGCGGAAGGTCTCCTTATGGCTCCTAGGCCAAAGGCAGGGACAGGAGTGGTGCATGTGTCTTATATGAAGCTCTAGTTGTTTGCATACCATGTGGGAGCAGTTTGGGACCTGGAGCATGCTCAGCCTGGATGAGGGAACTGGACACATACTCAGGGCTGAGTTCAGATCTTAGCTGTCTCTAAAAAGCTTTACTGAGCATGTGCAAATGTTGATTTTCCAGAGGGTTATAATGTGGCAAATCCGAGCAGATTTTCACAGGAAGAGCAAAAGACACCTCCCTGACCTCAGTACTAGCTGCCTGAAAAATTTCGAGTTCCTTCTCCAAAGCTTAGAGGTGCTCAGGCTCTTCAAAGAAATGACTGGATAGTCTTTTAACGTGGCAATTTTACCTGTTTTCTCTAACCTTGTTCTCAGAAGTGGCCAAATGTTTTTGCTAATACTTAAGAAAAAATCAGCATAAGGCAAAAACCAGGCATGGAAAAGTTCAACCCAAACTATTCAAGTGTGGCAATGTTATAATGCGGGGCGGGGCAGGACAAGGAGGAAGAAGAAGGGTATAATGTAAAGTGTTAGGCAACTTTAACTATAGCATGCCAGCTACATCTATAATACTACAGATATGCATACCTGGTGGTTTGGTATAAAGATTTTATGAGAATGAGTGTTGGATGGCCACATACAAAGAAGTGGCAAAACCTCAAGTGAGTTATGTAGGTCATCCCAAACCACTGAGAGTAAAAGCTTTATACCACACTGTGCTATCGTAGTCTGCATAGGCTACACAGCCAAAATTTTCAAACCTGGGTTCTTGAAATTAGCTAAGTTCAAGCAGCCTAATTTTGAAAATGTGCTCACCACTAGCAGCATTCATTGATTTCAGTAGGATTTGTGGGTGCTCAGCATTGCTGAGAGTCAGGCCACTTACATTTAGGTACCTAACATATAAATTTAGGCATCCTCATTTGAAAATTTTGACCATTGTATATTATTGCTTACTTACATTATGATAGTGCTCTGAAAGCGACAGGACCCCAATACATAGTAAAACACAGTTTCTTCCCCAAAGAACTTACAACCTAAGAAGACAAGCAATAAATAAAGAAGGGTAGGTGAGAAAGATAAAAATATACAAACAGTATTTTAAAAGGACATCAGCTATCCCCAGCTGACTCTCTCCATAGCTTTTATTAGTTGTGTAATTTCTTAATAATTTCATGGTAGATTACATAGGAAAACAATTTCAGAAATGTTTTAAAAAATAATATTGATGCTATTTTTCTTACCCTCTGCCTATAAAAGTATATTAGTTACCATGAGCCCAACAGTATGGGCCTCAAAGGAGGAGAGAAATTACAATATATTTGAGAAATTTCTTTAAAAAAAAACCCTGAATTAGCTTTAGTATACATAATAAAATGTGATTTTAAGGTGCAGTGTCTTGGGATTTAACAAGAATAGAAACAAGTGCCACTAAAAATCTTGGAATTTCTTCTTTTCAATGGTCAAAGCTCTCATTTATAGCCCTTGCAGAATTGTGAGATATGGGAACTTAAATTCAGCACTGGTCCAAGACTAAATGTTGCCCATGCTGCACTTCAGACTAAGTTCAGTGTTGAGGGTAAAGAAGGAAGGATATAGTTCTGAAGAAGTTATTTTAATGACAACTGTTGGAAGCTGCTCAGAGCTTTGGAATACTAGAAATACTCCAAGTGGAGATGAATTAGTGGGCATACTGCAGATAAGGTGATCACAAGTGTATAATAACTGCAGTTTACAATCACGTGGCTCTGTGATTTTATCTTCACATATGGAGATATATATATGTTATAGATAGATGAAATAATGAACCCACACACAGTATATATATTTGGCACCCATCTGAATTCTTTATGAATATTTTTTTTCACAGAAGGAATGAGTCAGTGTTTCAGTGATTCATATGTGAGATTTTTGGCGAAGTTGAACAGAGATAAGGCAAGGCAGAACTGCGTAGGAAACAGCAGCTTTGATTACTGTGGGGGCAGAATGAATAGAGGGGCAGCAGGAAAGGCTGCATGACAGATTTGAAATTATTGGAAAAAATCAGTATATAATACCCCTCTAGTAATACCAAAGTATTGCCTAGAGCTACTACTGGGCCCATTAATAATAGTGGCATGATTAAGAAACCTTTATTTTTATGTATTGTTTTCTATTAGTGCATTGCCTACCTGTATAATTGAGCATATTTTCCAGCTTCAGAGGGTTTTTTTTTCTGAATTGTTTATTTTTCTTGATTTCAGACTCTAATATAGTCTTTATTAAAATATCTTCTTTGTAATACTTATTGATATTTTATGCCTCCAAATATCAGGTCTAATGCAAACTCCATTACAGGCTCTCTAATCTTGATGCAGAACTCTGTCTCTCATGGTTTAGAATATTTTTATACATTCTAATATTTTTCAAAAAACTTGATTAACTATATTACAGCAGGTATGCTCACTGTAGGTAAGATTAAATTCCAACCTCTAGTCTAAAGCCAATTTTTCATAATTTTCTCAAACACGTTTCTTTAAGTTTGAAATGTTCCATCTTAGCCCAAAGGGGCATTTTACTTGGAATTTTGAGGAAACTCAGTTAAGCCATTTTGAGTTTTGTGTAGGTGAAAAATTACTTTTAAAATCAAAACTACAAAAATAACTGAAAACCAACTGAAGCTAGAAAGGTCAAACTTGGCTTGTACTGTGAGTTCTCAGTGAAGTCTAAAGAGGAAGCCAAGTTTGAAGTAAATTAATTGTTTGTATTTTTTAAATTATAAATATCTACAGTATGAAGCTTTATGTATGTGCTATAGAATTTTTACTCCTTGTAATTTTTAAGCAACTCAGCATTTGGGACTATGTACATTCATAGATGGACCAAGTTTAAGGACAGCTAGGTTCAGGGCTAGGGAAAGAAGCATTCAGGAAGTGTCCAGCCAAAAAATTCCCTATCAATAAACTTACAAATTCCATTGAGATTTTTTTCATTTTTTTTAACAGGAAATTCTATACCATAGATAGCATTTATTTTATTATTTATTTAGATGTTTGCAAACCGTAACAAAAACACCAACCAACAGTCAGACCACAGGGTCAGTTACCTCAAGACTTTGTAATAGAACAACAATTTATCATACAATATCTAAAATATTAAAATTAAATCTTATTAAAATATTTGACTTCATATTCTACACAGTGTAATATAGCTACTGTAGATGGATAAATTATAGCATCTGCAAATATTCAACACTATACAGATGGGACTTCTGTTCTTACCCATATTTTGAGATCTGTGTATGTAAATGTAGATCTGTTCCTCAAATTTTACAATGCTGTGGAACTAAGAACCTATCTAGTCAATGGCCAGAACATGAGTGGTCTCCATTCTGTTGTTTAACTAAGGGCTGGTCCACACTGGGGCGGGGGAATCGATCTAGGAAACGCAACTTCAGCTACGAGAATAGCGTAGCTGAAGTCGACGTTTCCTAGATCGAACTAAGTTTACTTACTGCGGGTCCACGCGGCGCAGGCAAGCTCCCCCGTCGACAGCGCTTCCTCCTCTCGGCGAGCAGGAGTTCCGCAGTCAACGGGGGAGCGCTTCTGGGAACGATTTATCGCGTCCAGATGAGATGCGATAAATCGATCCCAGAAGATCGATCTCTACCCGCCGAATCGGGCGGGTAGTGTGGAACTACCCTAAGACTTGAGGAAGTTTGAAAGCACTATCACATGTTTATACATTGACAAAATATCACCTGGTTCCTTGTTCTTATGCTAATAACACAGTTTAAAGGGCATTTCTTTTAATTAAGACTTGAAAAGGAGGATAGTTAATCAAAAGAAGCCCAGGGGCTCTAATTTTCCCAAGGAATTCCATGACGTGCTCTGTTGGCGTTTCTTAATCCCTGTTGCTTAAAACAGATCATAGCATGTGTAATGCTCAGACAGTGCCACACCCTAGCAGTGCTGTGAGGCATAAGACAAAACAGAATACTTTGCTGCTTAAGAATGTGGAAATGCCAAGAAGTGTTGTTGTAGCATGACACTTCCCAGTTGTGTGACTGCAAGCACAGAATGTCTTTAATATTACACCATTATACCCAGTAAATAGCAGTTAGCATACTTTATGGCAGTACAAATACAACTTTTATCCCCGCTGGTTCTCATTTGAGTAGACAAACCATAGCACAGCTGGGATTCTCATTAAACCACAAAGGAGGAAATCAGGAATTTACCTAGTGAGCATAGACTACTAGAGCATACTATTTTTACACTTATATGGGATATGACTATTTCTTCCAGAAATATTTGTAAGTGTCTTGCTTTACTGAAATATTTTCAAAGGACCTTGATGGTAAATTCTGCGAATAAGTGCTCACTAAGAATACATACACTGTCAGAGCTTGACAAACACCAGATGCCTACTAGCCAGAGGATTAAATTTTATAATAGGGGGCAGATATGAAATATACAACTCTGTGGGGGGCACCGCTGCAGAGGACATGAAAAGCCCAGCCCTTGCACCCCCAGCTGTTGGGGAGGGGTAGAATATTGGTATTTTTATAAAAACAACAAAGAGTCCGGTGGCACCTTAAAGACTAAGATTTATTTGGGCATAAGCTTTTGTGGGTAAAAAAACCTCACTTCTTCAGATGCATGAAGTGAAAGTTACAGATGCAGGCATTATATAATGACACATGAAGAGAAGGGAGTACCTCACAAGTGGAGAACCAGTGTTGACAGGGCCAATTCGATCAGGGTGGATGTAGTCCACTCCCAATAATAGATGGGGAGGTGTCAATTCCAGGAGAGGCAAAGCTGCTTCTGTAATGAGCCAGCCACTCCCAGTCCTTATTCAAGCCCAAATTAATGGTGTTAAATTTGCAAATGAATTTTAGTTCTGCTGTTTCTCTTTGAAGTCTGTTTCTGAAGTTTTTTTTGTTCAATGATAGTTACTTTTAAATCTGTTATAGAATGTCCAGGGAGATTGAAGTGTTCACCTACTGGCTTTTGTATGTTACCATTCCTGATGTCCGATTGTGTCCATTTATTCTTTTACGTAGGGACTGTCCGGTTTGGCCAATGTACATGGCAGAGGGGCATTGCTGGCACATGGCATATATAACATTAGTAGACGTGCAGGTGAATGAGCCCTTGATGGTATGGCTGATGTGGTTGGGTCCTCTGATGGTGTCGCTAGAGTAGATATGGGGACAGAGTAGGCAACGAGGTTTACTACAGGAATTGGTTCCTGGGTTGGTATTTCTGTGGTGTGGTGTGTAGTTGCTGGTGAGTATTTGCTTCAGGTTGGGGGGTTGTCTCTAAGCAAGGACTGGCCTGCCTCCCAAGGTCTGTGAGAGTGAGGGATTGTTTTCCAGGATAGGTTGTAGATCCTTGATAATGTGCTGGAGAGGTTTTAGCAGGGGGCTGTATGTGATCGCCAGTGGTGTTCTGTTGTTTTCCTTGTTGGGCCTGCCCTGTAGTAGGTGATTTCTGGGTACCCGTCTCGCTCTCTCAGTCTGTTTCCTCACTACCTCAGGTGGGTATTGTCGTTTTAAGAATGCTTGATAAAGATCTTGTAGGTGTTTGTCTCTGTCTGAGGGATTGGAGCAAATTCAGTTGTATCTTAGATCTTGGCTGTAGACAATGGATCGTGTGATGTATCCTGGATGGAAGCTGGAGCACATCAGCCACACCATCAAGGGTATTTCTATGAGGCTGTGTAGCAAAGCAATGACTCACCAGCATGGCACCTCCTGCTGGTCATCCAGGGAATTAGCTCTCCAGCTCCAGAGTTCCCTCTGCAGACGGTGTCTCGCCTGCCACTGGCCCCGTGTCTCTCCCAGACCCCGGTTGCCCTTTATCTTGGGGTGCTGCCCCTTGGCAGTACCCCCACAGATCTGGGTCTCCCCTCCCAGGGGAACCCCCAACCCTCTATCCCCACCTCGCCTCAGTCTATGGCTACTGCCAGTCACCATCTAGCCCCCACTCACTGGGACAGACTGCAGTGTACAGGCCATTCATCATTGGCAAGGGGGGTTTGGACCTGCTGCCTTTGCCTAACCCCTGGGCTGCGCTTCTGCAATCCCAGTACCTTTCCCAGCCTTTAGCAAGGCCTGCAGTCTGGGGGTTTTCCAGGCTGGAGCTCCCCAGCTCCTCTGGCCTTCCCCCAGCCCTGCTCCACTCTATGTACTCTGCTCAGTTCTCAGATAGCCAGGCCCATCTCTCTCTACAGCTAGAGAGAGACTCTCTGTGCAAGCTCCTGGCTCACAGCCCTTTTATAGGGCCAGCTGTAGCCTGATTGGGGCGTGGCCCCAGCTGTGGCTACTTCCCCAATCAGCCTTTTCTTCCCAGCTCTCAGCCCCAGCCCTCTCCAAGGACCGGCTTTTAACCCTTTCACAGGAGCGGGGTTACTGCCCCGCTACAGGCTGGTCCCACTGGAACATGCTTTGGAGTATCTATCCTTTGTATCAGCCTCTGGCCATTTGATTGATACATTTGAAAATGAGACTTTTGTCTCTCTTTTCACCAGAACCCAGATCCTCCCCATTTACTATTCTAGCTTTCCCCTACACTATAGCAGATTGTGTTGTCCAGTGGCTAGAGGAAACTCTGAGAGACAGGAGGATCTTGGGTACCAATCCTGGGTACTGAGCCACAAATTCACTGTATGATCTTCAGGATGATCAGTTAACTTTTGTATGTGTCTGGAAATCCAGCTGGAAAAATGTGTGAAAAGTAGATGCTGTACCCGAATTAAATTTTCCAGAGTAAGAAAATTAAAATGAAATTTAAGTAACAAGCTCTTTCCCAGAAGATCTCCACAGCAGCACTGGTGTGAATCAAGGACATGACATTATGTGAGTTTGACTGCGGTTGTAGGGTGAGATAATAATGGTAATCACAATGAACTTTAACCATAAACTGGTATAATAGAATATAATTGTAAATATGTCAAGATGTGCATAGAAATACATATTTATATATAGAATAAATATAGCTATGATCAGAAGACTATTTGAAAGAAAATTAATACAAGAATTCACAATACACTGGAAATTATATATTTGCTCCAGTGTTCTGTTTAGATAGAATAAAATAAAAAGTACATGAATCATCTGTGTGATGTGCAAAATAATGGATCACACTTCAGCTGTGCAACATAATCCAGACTTCAGAGATTGGAGAACGTCAATAATTATATAAATGAATAGATTTCAGACCTGTAATCTAAATACCCTATTCATTTTTAGAATAAGTTTGTTTTTGAATTCTCCTCCTACTGTTAAGGATTGTCTGACAGCATAGATTTTGGTGATTAAGCTATTAAAGATTTTTAAGTAGTATTGGATAAATGGATCCCTGACCTATGTTTATCTCTTGGGCCTAAATTTCAAAAATTAGTAGTGATTTTGGATACCTGAGTTTTTGGTTGCCCAATTTCAGACTTGTTTAAAGGGGCCTAATTTTTAGAGAGCAGATGCTCAGCACTTTCTGAAAAACAGGCCTCTTTAAAGCTCCTCAGGTTGGACACTCAGAAATTGAGAGACATGCATACTCCACCCCCCAAATTACTAATCACTCTTCAAAGTGTAAGCCAGGGATTGGCAACTTTTGGCACATCGCCCATCAAGCAGGGCCGGCTCTAGGCACCAGCCCTCCAGGCACGTGCTTGGGGCGGCACTTTCTAAGAGGCGGCACTCCGGCCCCCCTTTTTTATTTTTATTTTTTTGCTTGGGGCGGCATTGCCGGAAGCCGGCCCTGCCCCAGCCACTCGCCCTGCCAGCGCAAGCTGGGATCCGCGCCCCCTGCCCAGCCCGGCGGCGCCCTGTACAGCGCTGCCCTGGGAAGACTCGGCGCGGCAGTGGCAGCAGGACCCCATCTCCCTCCCTGCATCCCGGGCGCCACTTCCATTCCCCCCCCACACTCCGGGAGCCCCTCTCGTGGCCGCTGCAGTCCAGGCTGCGGCGGTGGCTAGAGGGGCTCCCGGAGTGTGTGAGGAGCGGGGGGGGGAGGGGAGGGAAGCGGTGCCCGGGATACAGGGAGGGAGATGGGGTCCTGCTGCCGCGCCGAGTCTTCCCTTCCCTTCCCCCCCCCCCGCCGCTCCTCACACACTCCGGGAGCCCCTCTAGCCACTGCCGCAGCCCGGGCTGCAGCAGCCGCGAGAGGGGCTCCCGGAGTGTGTGAGGAGCGCGGAGGGAGAGAAGCGGCGCCCCCTGGAGCCGAGCCCGGGCTGCGGTGGTGGCGAGAGGGGCTCCCAGAGTCAGGGCCGCCCGGGGGGGAGGCAAGTGGGCAATTTGCCCCGGGCCCCGCAGGGGCCCCCATGAGTATGTCCAAGGCTCCCCCCGCCTCCGTCTTCCCCCATCCCCCGGCATCTCAGCCGGTAAGGGGGCGGGGCTGCAAGCTGCGGCCGAGCGGCGGGAACTCAGGCCCCGCTGGAGACACCAGGCGACTGCAGCGATGTTTGGGAGAGGGGTAAGGGGCCGGGGCACCCCCCGACCCCATCCCCCACAACCCTGACCCCCAGCTCCAAGCCCAGCCCCTCTGAGCCGGACACCCCTCGACCCCATCCCCCCCACAGCCCTAACTCCCAGCTCCGAGCCCAGTCCCTCTGAGCCGAACACCCCGTGACCCCATCCCCCCCACAGCCCTGACCCCCAGCGCCGAGCCCAGCCCCTCTGAGCCGGACACCTCCCAACCCCATCCCCCCCACAGCCCTGACCCTCAGCGCCGAGCCCAGCCCCTCTGAGCCGGACACCCCCCGACCCCATCCCCCCCACAGCCCTGACCCCCAGTGCCGAGCCCAGCCCCTCTGAGCCGGGCACCCCCGACCCCATCTCCCCACAGCCCTGAGCCCAGCCCCTCTGAGCCGGGTACCCCCCAACCCAGAGCCCAGCTCCCCACCCAGCCCTGGGCAACAGCAGCACCACCCCCATGCAGCGACAGCCCATTGGCACCAACCATCACCATCACCCAGCAACAGCCCATTATGTAATTGCAAATGTATACATACCATTAAAGCATTTAATGTATTTAGTGTATTTTCAAATTATTAAAAATTTATTTTTGAATCTATTTCACTAGTTATTTTTTACATTTCCAAATACATGTTACTATAGTATTGCAACTTTTTTTTACGGAAGGGGCCCCCGAAATTGCTTTGCCCCAGGCCCCCTGAATTCTCTGGGCAGCCCTGCCCAGAGTGTGTGAGGAGCTGGGGAGGGAGGGAAGTGGGGTCCCCTGGAGCCAAGCCCGGGCTGCAGCGGCGGTGAGAGGGGCTCCCGGAGTGTGTGAAGAGGTGAGCGGCCGGTTGGGCTCGTCGGTGCTGAGCAGGTAGCCCCGCAGCCGGAGATCCTCGCCTTCCTGCCCGCCGGGGCTGGGCCAGGGCGCGGTGAGGCTGAAGAGCAGCAGGTCCGGGGGGCTCTCCAGGTCCTCGGCTGCCAGCATGTCGGGGGTGAGGGCGGTGAGCACAAACTGATCTACTTTGGCCACCAGCAGCGCTGCGAAGCCCAGGGAGGGGGCCGTGTTCTCCGCCCCGCAGCCGCACCGCCACCTGGAAGTACTCCCACTCTGCGCCGCCCAGCAGCTCTACCCGCATGGGGACAGAGTCACGGCTGGGCCAGGGCTTGGCCACCGTGTGCTGGTAGCGGATTCCACGTTTGGGGGGCAGCCCAGTGCTGGGGTGGCAGGGGGTGCAGGGGGGGAAGAGAGAGCCCAGTGCTGGGGCAGCAGGGGGTGCGGGTGGGGGGGGGAGCACTGGTGGGCTGTGGGGGGGGGCAGCCAAAATTTTTTTTGCTTGGGGCGGCAAAAAACCTAGAGCCGGCCCTGCCATCAAGAAATCCGCTGGCGGGCCGGGACGGTTTGTTTACCTGCAGCATCCGCAGGTTTGGCTGATCGCAGCTCTCGCTGGCTGCGGTTCACCGTTCCAGGCCAATGGGGGCTGCGGGAAGCAGCGGCCAACACATCCCTCGGCCCACGCCACTTCCCGCTGATCCCTTGTGTAGGTCCTTCTCTTTACATATCACATTAATAGCTCAGTGGAGTGCTTAAATTATTTTAAAATGAATTATTAGAGAGCACTAAACATACACACATTTAATTATAGGAAAGAAGCAGCTGTCCTGTAATAAGCCTAAGATATGGTTTTCTTGTTTCACATTGTCCTATATATTTATTAAAATGTAAAGTTACTGTTTCTTTCTAAAACGTTAGTTTACATTTCAAGTTCCAAACGAGTAATATTACTCTTACTATAATGTCCTACACATAGTACAAATGTCATGAAGTCAATATAAGTGAATCCTGGCCTTACTGAAGTCAATGAGATTTTTGCCATTGACTTCAGCAGAGCCAGGATTTCAACCTAGGAGTTTTGCCTGTGTACTGAATGTAAGGTCAGGCCTAAAGTGATATCACTGGTAGTGAGATATGTGTGCAACAAAATGTATTTGTGTTTTTTTTTTTTTTCCTTCTGGTTTTCAGCTACACCTCTACCTCAATATAACGCTGTCCTCGGGAGCCAAAAAATCTTACTGCGTTATAGGTGAAACCGCGTTATATAGAACTTGCTTTGATCCACAAGAGTGCGCAGCCCCGCCTCCCCTCAGAGCACTGCTTTACTGCGTTATATCCGAATTTGTGTTATATCGGGGTAGAGGTGTACCATAGTATTGGGGCGTTATTTGTGGGGCCAAAATAAGACAAGACCTGGTCTTCTCAGGGTTTCCACTCCTGCATGGTAGAAATGCAGCATGAAAACTGGGCCTCGCATTATTTCAGCCCACCGAGGCAAAAAACAAGAGAGAAAAATGAAGATCACAAATGTACATACAATACAGAAATATGCAGATTTCTATGGGACTACATGCACAGCCCTAAGAAGGGATAATGTTACCTTTTTGGATCCTGGAATATAAAAACATTTTAAATTAAAACAGATAATTTTATTTTACAGAATAATAAAACACCATATAATACAAGAAAATCCCACACTAGAGTTCTTGTGACAATCAACCTGAACTTTGCTGTTATGGTTTATGATGTCACTAGAACCTCTCCATGGAGCTATATTATTTATCCTTGTTTTAAATGATTGCTTACCTCCTTCTTTCAATAGGGGTGTGTCGGGGGGAGTCAGTCTAATTACTTCAGTTTTAAATAATGTATAAATTAATGTATAATATACTGAACTAATACAAAATGAATATATAACAAGTAGTTCTGGAAATCATTTATCCTATATGGTCTAGAATCCAAAATAGCCAAACTCACTGGGCTAAATTCTGCTCTCATTTACACTAGTGTAAATCTGAAGCTACTCCGTTAGCTTCAATGGAATTACTTCAGATTTATGCCAGTGAGATCCGATTTTATGGTTCCGTTATTTCACGGGGAGTTTTACCTGTATAAAGGCTATAGGATTGGCCGATGTATGCTGTCATATCATTAAAAATGCTTCTCTGATTTTAATGTCTACAGAAAAAATAATGTACAAAAGTACTGTAAAAATGTATCCAATAAAATAAATAATATGTAAAGGCTTTAGATTATATAGGTTTAATTATTTGCCCTAAACAGATGTTTCTTAGTGGTAGAGATTCCACTTTTCAGCACAGAGTTCAGATTTATTAGATCATCCAGGCCAAACCTCTGAAATGTCAGATTTCTTCCTATTATAATAAGTATAGTACTGTTAGAAAGGAAAAAATAGTCTACCTAAGATTTTAGCATTGCATCAAATGTTAAATTTTCCTCTAAAGGCCAGTATTAGTGATACTCTGTAGAGCTTTTCAATAAAATTACTTAAAACAATTAAATGGCAGAATAGAAACTGTGTTTAAGGCCACAACAAAATATAGATGTCTGTACAAGATGTGAGAAAACAGATTTGTAGAGCTGGTGACCCTATTTCCTGGCCAAGAGCAATTTCAACAAAAAAACCCCACTTAAAAGTGAATTTTTAGCACCTTTGTAGTAAGAGAGAAAAACTCTTGGGGTGATGCTAACAATGTAATTATAATGAAATATACTAAATGCAGTAAAATAACAATTGAAATAGTGATCACAAACACATTTGGGGTGAAATTTACCCATGGTGCAGAGGTCCAGTGCAAGACTCTGCATCACTTAAACTCCAGTAGTGCTGGAAGTGTGCTGACAAAGGGTGTGTCTACAAAACAAGCGGTATGCCTCTAGTGTAGATACTTGCTACAGCAATGAAAGGGGCTTCTCTGTAAATTACCTGCTTAAGAGGCGGTAGCTCGGTTGACAGAAGAATTCTTCCATTGAGCTAGCTGTGTCTGCAGTAGGGGTTAGGCCAACCTAACTATGTCGCACAGAGCATGACATTTTTCACAGCTCTGAGCAATGTAGCCAGTTCAACCTAACTTTTAGGTGTAGACAAGGCCAGAGGATCCACATAAACATTTTGTTCACCCAGTTGCTGTGTGTATGTGTGCAATGCAGAGGATTAGCATAGCCAAAACGAGAGAAGAGCTTACACAAGGCACTAGTGAAGAAGATAAATAGCTAAAATAATGTAGTGCCAGTAAACAAAGCAATTCCTGAATTATGCTACCTGGTGGTATTAGAACAGAAAATATGTGAAATGCTGTAAGCCTTAGTAACACTAGTTGAACATATTTTTCCATTTTTATATTTTTATTACAAGGTGCTTCCTCCTCGCTCTTACAGTCATTCAGAGATATTACGCTCGTGTTGTTTACTTGTTTACAACCAGCAAAGAAATATCATGTCAGTAGTATTCTATGGAGACAGTGACTTGATTTTCAGAAGTGCTGCACTTGCAGTTCCCATTGATTTCAACATGAACTGTGTATGCTGAACACTTCTGAAAATTGGTCCCTAATGTCCTAATCTTTCTGACTCTTTCCTGGGCCACCTTATCCACTAATCAGAAACAAAATAATCTGTATAAGCCATTTATCTGTAGACAGTTTGTGTCTTGGCCTGTCATAAAATACAAATGTATAACTGAGATCAAAATGCACCCTATAGCTTAATGCTGTGATTTCTTGAAATATCTGTAAAGTGAGAAGACCAACAACATTTCAGGATCTCACACGATTAGACCAGTTTATAGTGCTATAAATCAGACTTCAGACTTATAACGCCCAACATGACAGCTGTACACTTGCATTGCTTTTGTATATTATATTTTCTGTAGACACATTAAAATAAGAAGCATTTCTAATGACATAACAGCATACATTGGCCAATCCTATAGTCTTTATGCAGGCAAACCTCCCCTTGAAATAATTGTACGATAATCTGATCTCAGTTACACTGCCATAAATCTGAAGTAACTCTATTGAGGCTAATGGAATTACTTTAGACTTACATTGGTATAAATGAGAGCATAATTTAGCCCAGTGTTCAATCTTCAAACAAAATTTTCAAAGTAAAAGAGGTGCATTTTTCTTAATGACAACACGTTATCCATT
Source organism: Emys orbicularis (assembly GCF_028017835.1). NCBI lineage: Eukaryota > Metazoa > Chordata > Testudines > Emydidae > Emys > Emys orbicularis. The sequence continues at coordinate 263,913,035 of NC_088684.1, read as the reverse complement.
ACAATGCTATCTTTTTGTAGAAGCCATTGCAAGAAAAAATATTTCCTGTTTTAAATATGATGGGTAAATAAACGGCATTTCCACAAAATATTCATCCTGAAACTGCAGAGAATAGGTATTGTACCTCTTCTTTTTAAAATACTAAATTTAAATACATTTTTAAAAAATCAACATTTAAGTCTAAATTTAATTGATTTGCAAACCTAGAGTGGAATTGTGGTTTTGCTATAACCCCTGAGCAAGGGGCAGCATGTGGTTTTGCACTGCCCTTGGAGCAGACTGGAAGGCACATGGAGGGAATTGTACACTAGAGTTTTTACCTTGGTTAATTGATTGATTGATTGATTGTTACCACTAATTAGTTGGAAAATCATAGAATCATAGGACTGGAAGGGACCTGAAGAGGTCATCAAGTCCAGTCCCCAGGCTGTTTGGGGAGGCACAGCCTTCCCTACCCGGTCCTCCATACAGTTTTGAAACCCCGATGTGGCCCTGAGGCCAAAAAGTTTGCCCACCCCGATCTAGACCATTCCTGACAGGTGTTTGTCTAATCTGCTCTTAAAAATCTCCAATGGTGGAGATTCCATAACCTCTCTAGGCAATTTATTCCAATACTTAACCACCCTGACAGTTAGGAAGTTTTTCCTTATGTCCAACCTAAACCTGAATTAACTTGAAATAAAAATGCGAATGTAAACAAGCCTTGGGAGTCACAATCTGCAACTTGGGTTCCCCGTCACTTAGTGGGAGAAGAAGCCTGAGCCAGATTTATACATGGTGCAGCATAACTCCTGTGGTGCACTGGCATAGACACACTAGGCAGTGTGGAGCCAAGGCTTTACCCACTCCCTACCTCATCTTGCCCACCCACCCACTTTCTGAAGACACGAACATAGTAGCACTGTGGAGGCTTCTCTCCTCCTCATGCTGCTACCTGCATTCTGGTATCCTTATTGACTTGCAAAGCCACACAAGCCAGGCCACAATAAAGCCTGTAATTTTAAGGCATTGTTCATTTAATGGACTCAGTTTACAGAAGTGCTAAATGATATCTATTAATGTGTATGGTTCTTGTAAGATTATTGTCAATTTTATAATTGTTTCCAGCACTCTGGTAATTTATTTGTCATTAATTGTCCTGAAAAGCAGCAGCCAGTAGATCATCAACCTGCATTTTATGTTTTTTATTCAATTGTATCCATGTCTAAGAAGGTAGATCATGGCCATGAGGTAGAAGATATTGTAGCTGTTTGTTACCATATAGCACCCAAAACAGAAATATTTATATTTGTACACACCCTCGGCCCAGAAAGTAGCAATCTAAATTCACAGAAAGCTCTCAAGTAAATCACAGATTTATTTTTTTATGTAGAGAGCCCCTACAAATTTTCAATTAAAGCTGAGAATCACATATAGGTAATATTTGAGTGATTTAAAAAAATAATGTGGAATGGGATCTGCCTTGCACAAGCAGTTTGCTTTTGTGGTTTCATGTTTGAAAGACGTTGACTTAAGTTACTAATCTACATTTCTGTTTTTGATCAAGCTTTTGATCAGAACAATACAGTAATGTTTCTTTTTAACAGAAAAGCATAACTGAAGGATACTGTAGGATCTTTCCAGTTGACTGTCCAGTATATAGTTCAGTTCATCCTTCTTGTCATTCAGGAGGGTGTATTCTAGCCATTGTATTTGACTCATCCCTCTCTCTAGAGTAGACCCATATATCCAGGCCATGTCCAAGTCTTTCCACTTCTACCTACATAATTCAAAAGATTCAACATTTTCTTTCTTTCCAGATTGCCAAGGCTCTTGTTCAGCCCTAATCATTTAGTGCCTTGACTAACATAATCCCCTCCTTTCTGGCCTGGACCCCAGCCATATTGCCCCCCAGACGTCCATTCAAAAAGCAGCTTCTAAGATCATCTTTCTGGCTTATCACTATGACTACATTATCCCCCTTTTTGCTCCTCTCCTTACACCGTATCAAACACAATGGTTTGTTTGAATGATTGTCCATATAGATTTCATTCTTGGTTTACATGCATACCATGCATACGAGATCAGATTCTTTTGGACGGCAGTATCCACTGGAGCCATGCCTGTACCCTAGATATCCTGTGTCTCTCCCACACAATGGCATAAAGGGTTGCCGTGATAACCCAGCAATGTATGTTAGTAGTTCAAATTATTCCTTCCAATGTGCATTACTTTGTATTTGTCAACAGTGAATTTCATCTGCCTTCTTGCAGCTGATTCACTTAGATTTGTTAAGTTCCTCCAGAGCTCCTCATAGTTTTCTCTAGCATTCACTAACCTAAATAATTTTGCATTGTCTGCAAAGGTTGTCACCTCACATCCACACCTTTTTGGGGATTATGAATATATATAAATATAGCAAACAACCCCAGTCTTGGTATGGATTCATGGGGCCACCCAACTGTTAACTTTCTCTATTCTTCCCTCTCACAAATTTCTCTGAAGATAAAATGTCACCCACCTAACTCAACAGGTGGGAAACATAATGGATCTTCAGGGTGCTTGACAGCCTCAGAAGGAAGTGGAGTGGAGGGTCCTCATCCCCAGGGGCTCTCTGACAACCATTGGCCAGCCAGAGGGAGATGGAAGTCCATTGGCTCTTTGCTCTCCCTTCTCCCGCAATTAATTTAAACCCTTTCCAATTCAACTTAACTCACCCTCCCTCCCCATAGTTTTGTATAAGAACTGTGGTTTTTAGGATGCTGAGGGTTTGACTGGTTGCCTGTTTTGGGGGTTAGAAAGGATATTTTCCCATTGGGGCCAAATTGGTAGAGGTCTGGTAGGGGTTTTCACTTTTGTCACAGCATCATGAAGGCAATGTTTGGTTAAATAAGAATAGGACTTAGAAATTAATATGTATGAATGTTTAGTTTGTCATGACTTGTGGCTGGTGTCCAGTACAGATAAAAGGCAAAAAAAAAAAAATAAAGCCACAAATAAGAGACCTGTGATTTTGCTGGTGCACATGAGCCTATGGGAAAATGGGAGCCCTGAAGACTTTGCAGTCTGAGGTCCCTCTTTGGTATTTTCTGTTCCCTTCACAGTGGGGAAGGTGAGAGGATTCAGTAGAATCAGCTGAATCCTAAAGGTATGTTGAGAGTCTACACTGGGTTATGGGCTACATGATGGGAATCCTGAAATCTCTGCACTGGACCCACTTAAATGGCTGGTACAGGGAGACAGGGCAGATAGCTCCCCTCTCCAGGATTAAGTTAATAAAGTTGTGGACTGCTGCTTATATCCAGCCCCGTGTCTGTCCTCATTCACCTGTGAGTCCTAATGAATTGGTGCAATCTCACAAGTACACTCCTCTCTCCCTCCCTCATTTCTCCCTAATCTTCTCTACCGCCCTTTCTGCTCCTCACTTCGCATCCCAGAAATCCCTTTGTTTCCGTCCACCTTTGGCGCCATCTTTCAACAGTTTCTGTGCAGCGTGATCTGTCTGCAGGAAATGGAGCCCGAACTGCTGAGGTGTATGCTGACTTATCTCGCCAGCACGTCACGTTTGGCTGTCGAACTATTCCTTAAGATCCAAAGTGACAGTGAGAGTGAGGAGTCCGACGATGCTATCGAGCCGCGTAACGCGTACATTCACGGACATGCTCAGCACCGTGGAACGCCGCTTCTGGGCTCGGGAAACAAGCACCGAGTGGTGGGATCACATCGTCATGGAAGTCTGGGATGATGAGCAGTGGCTGCAGAACTTTCGGATGAGAAAAGCCACTTTCATGGGACTGTGTGAGGAGCTTGCCCCCACCCTGCGGCGCAAGGACACGAGATTGAGAGCTGCCCTGCCAGTGGAGAAGTGGGTGGCTATTGCAATCTGGAAGCTGGCAACTCCAGACAGCTACCGGTCGGTCGCAAACCAGTTTGGAGTGGGAAAGTCGACCGTTGGAATCGTGTTGATGCAAGTTTGCAAGGCCATTAATCGCATCCTACTCAGAAGAACCGTGACTCTGGGTAACGTGCAGGAAATAGTGGATGGCTTTGCACAAATGGGGTTCCCTAACTGTGGAGGGGCGATAGATGGGATGCACATTCCTATTCTGGCACCACCCCACCTAGGATCCGAGTACGTTAATCAGAAGGGGTATTTCTCTATGGTTCTCCAGGTGCTTGTGGATCACCGTGGGCATTTCATTGACATTAACACAGGCTGGCCCGGAAAGGTGCATGACGCACACATCTTTCGGAACACTTGGCTGTTCAGGAAGATGCAGGCCGGGACTTTTTTCCCAGAGCGGAAGATCACGGTAGGGGAAGTTGAAATGCCCATTGTGATCCTTGGAGATCCCGCTTACCCGTTAATGCCGTGGCTCATGAAACCCTACACAGGGAGCCTTGACAGCAGCAAGGAACGGTTCAACTACAGGCTGAGCCGGTGCCGAATGACTGTGGAGTGTGCCTTTGGCCGTTTAAAGGCCCGCTGGCGATCTCTGTATGGGAAGCTGGACTTGGCCAAAAACAGCATCCCCGCAGTTATATCCGTGTGCTGTGCCCTCCATAATATTTGTGAAGGGAAGGGTGAAAGTTTCACTCAGGCATGGAGCTCTGAGGTTCAACACCTGGAGGCTGAATTTGCACAGCCAGAGAGCAGGGCTATTACAGAGGCCCAGCGCGGGGCTGCAAGGATTAGGGATGCCTTGAGGGAGCAATTTGAGGCTGAAAACCAGCAGTGATATCTGGTGCCCTGCACGGGAGTGAAGTGCAGTAGTTCCAATCTTTAGGAATCAGTGTTTGCTAAGCAGACAAACAGACTTGCAGTGCCTGTTTATTTCCTGGGCTAAGGAGTCTTTTACTTTATGCAATAATAAAGAATGTTTTCAAAGCCAAAAAATCCATTTATTGAAAAGAAAAAAAATTATTTATTGAAAAGAAACGAGGGGGTGGAGTGGGGAACGGTACAATCACAGATTCGCATATGTCCTGTCTGGTGTGCTGTGCAGTGAGTGCTGCACTTCAGGATAGCTATACTGCATGGTGATAGGGGTTGAGTGCAGAGGGTAAGGGTCATGGTTTTCAGGGCTGGGCGGTGAAGATACTGGTGTTGGAGGCAGCGGGTGGTGTTAAGAACACGGAAGTTGGGGAAAGTGGGTTGGAGGTGACAGTGGGGCACAACGGAAAGAGTTTTGGGATAAGGGCTGTGGGGGGGGGGGTGGCGTTTGTGGTACTGCTCCTCTTTCTGCATGGCTACGAGCTCCTGGATAGCGTCTGTTTGGCGCTCCAGGGTGCTTATGAGCCGATCTGTGCTTTGCTGCCGGTGCTCGGTGCTTTGCCGCCGGTGCGCTGCATTTTCCTGGCGGATCCTGCTTTCTCTCTCCCTCCAGTTCTGTGCTTTCTCATTCTCTTTTAATAGATTGCCGCATCACTTCTTGCGGCATGTCTTCTTGCTTTTTCGTGGTCTCTTCCTGAGTCTTTGCAGTCTCTGAGCAGGCGATAAGAGGGACGGCTGAGGTCTCATGGTTGATGCAGCTGTATAGGCAAAATGCAACATTTAACAGAGGCAGCATTGTTTATACCAGACAGAGTAATGATTCCCCCCACACGTAAGGAGTAGAAAACACACAGGGTCTACACAATAGCATAATTTTCCCATCCGAAACAGAGCGCACATATCCCACGGGAGCCTCAAAATGGTGAGTAAGGGGGACTGATTGTTTCAGGGCTGCACTGTCCTCTGGGTTTCTGTGCCTTGGGGAGAGCCAACAGTGAACACTGTCCCAACATTTTCCACAGGAGTTCGTCCTGGACGATATCTCGCTGCTGAGGGTGACCTGGGAAGCAAGGGAGGGTCTTCTACTGCAATGCGGCTTCCGCCCTGGCCCATATGCAGCTTGCCTGTGTGCAGCAATGGTCCCCCTGCCCCTCGCGGCACAGTGGCGCGGACACATTAGCCTGGCTGGGACAAGGACCACGGTGGCTCTCCCGATAAACCTGCGCAAGCGCATTGCACACGTTCTGGATGAGACATTCAAGGAGATTACCGAGGCCAGTTACCGCGATGTGATAAACCACATCAATGCACTATTCCGCATCTAGGAATGCATGCCTAACCCTCCTCTCCCAAAGAGCCCACACCGAAAAAATTCCTTCCCGAAAAAAAAAACGCTTACCAGGAACCTGCTCTTCTGGTTTACCCTTTGGTTTCTCTGCAATTCCACCAGATGAATTTTCTAAAGACACAACAAATCTTAATCTTTAACCCATTTATCTTCAGAAGAAATGTTTGTAAACAGCCAGTTTCTCTCATTGTACAGAGACAGATGATGCAGTTGTGGATTTCACAATTTGATACTTTTCGGGAAGATTTTTCCTTTGGGGCTGAAATTTTCCAGATTTGGTCTCTGCCTAGTGGCAATTGTTTTAAAAATATATATATTTTTAAGTTTGAGGAAAACTCCTTCAACCCTTTTTGAAGAGTGAGAAGGGGGGACTTATTTAAAGCATTTTGAGACACTTTTGCTGCTGCTTTTTTTTTTTTTGGTTCAGTGAACAACCTACAAACCTTGAATGTAAGTCAGTCTTATTGAGGAATCAATCATTAGTTGAGGTTGGGGCAAAAGTTAAAAAGTAAAATATTATAAGCAATATGGGTAAGGGGAAGCACTTGTGAGCATGCTAAGTTGGTATCTGCTAAGATTTTAGCAGAGCCTAGAAAAGGTTCTAAAGTCTAGTACACTTTTGGGTACTGCATTAATAATTTTAGTCACAAAATGTTTTGTTTTCAAAGCCCTACAGGGGATTTAGCCACACCTCTCTCAGTATTTTTAATTATAATTATAAATTGCTTTGAAAAAAATCAGTGAAAAGCTATACATAATTGGATATTTGTGTACCAGTAAATTAAGATCACAAACAACCTATAAATCTTCAAATATCAAATACTACTAGCAGGTCTGTGACTGCAAAACCACTGCTTCATCATCTGTCTCTACAGAGAAAAAAGTTTCTTGTGAACATCTAGTCTTAAAATAATTGGGAATAAGAATGAAATTTACTTTATCTTCATTAAACTCCTCCAGATGCAATTCATCTAGAGGAAATAGAAATCTTGTGGTAAACATGCAAGCGAAATATCTTGTGGTGGAAGGGAAGTGATGGGAAGGTTTCTTCAAATCAGTGCCCAGGTAGGGGAGACTGGATAGCTTAGGAGTTTGGTAATGAAAAACAGTCGTTCATCTCTGTCTTCTCATTTGGCCCATATCAAGAGTAACAGAGTCATTTATATCAGAGGGAGATCAGTGGTCTTTGTGAAGAAATGTTAGGTTTATAGAACACCCCATTACAATAGCAATAGCATTGACCACAGACAATAGCTGTGAATCTTAATGGAAAGGGAGAGGGTGAGCACTGAGTGAGCATGGAGACTAAACTCTCCTCTCTCCCATAGGGGTGGACTCATTAGGCCAGAATTAAGGCTTATTGGTGGTGTGCTGCTTGTGCTGTACCTATTGTGGGGATAAATGGAAGACCTCAGGGCTAGGTACCCTGCTGTGACCAAGATAAGTGACTTTGTTACTTTTCACTTCCCTGATCCTGGGGCCATCCTTAACCCAGCATAATTTAGAGCAGCCTTTCAGGTGTTCTAAATTACATCCAGCTGTCTGAGGTCCCAAGAGGTAAGCAACAGATCACAGTGTTCCATTAACCCCCCTGCTTTTCTCCGCAAACAGGAGACGGGGAGTAAAAAGGCAGAAACCTCATTGGGGGAATCCTCAGTGTGGCAGATCTGCCAGATTTGCAGCTGCTTTGCACTGCTGGAGATGCACAAAGCAAGTGGAATAGAGGTGAAGATCTGGCCCTTCAATCTTCAAGGCAATGAATTTGGTGCTTTTTATGAGCACAAATTAATTGACCTTTGAACAGAAAATATGAACTGTCCAGGTTACAGTAAAATGGGATGCAATAAAGTTATGTCTCTGTTTTATAATGCAAATTTTCACTTGAACTGATTTGCTAGAGCTGTCTTTTTGTCATGGTTAAAGTATATTTTGTTCTGCAAGTACAGTATTAATGTAATCCAGATTCCATTCATTTAATACAGACCAAAGATGTGCACTGCTTTGTGCAACTTTCTGGTGAGCAATGCTGTTTACAAGACATTTTCCTGAGACCACCCAACTCATTTCACTTGTAGCCTGCACTAGATCCAAGCACTGGTCTCTAGAGAAATAAAAGAAATGTGATAATTCACTGCTCCACCCAGTTCAAAAGACATGACTTAATACAGAAGAAATTTAAAAGGCTGTACTGCCAGTCAGCAATGCAGTCAAACAAACTGTTAACTTGCAAACTCTGAGAAGTGAAGGTGGCAATAAATATATTTTGGTTTCTTTCCCAAGGTCCCCTCAGCATCTCAGGACACATACTGAAGGGTTTTGTGTAAAATAAAAATGATAAATCAATATTGAATAGATGAAAAAAGTTTAGAGTATAACCATGTTCTACTGCTAATGTTCCTCTCTTGTCATGTGTAGCCTTTTTTCCACCTCATTATATTTCAGTAGTATTCATTTACTTGATTAGTAAATAACACTGAATCACTATTTCAGTCTTTGTTTTGTTTTTGTTTTACTTTAGCCTACAATCACATTAGTGCTATAACAAATTTGCTCTTCATTAAAGCCAGTTGAAATGTTGCTTGAGTAAAAACAGAGGATCAGCTACAGTATTAAGGAACTAGATATCATTGGGTGCAGTGAGGAGCTATACCACTCTGAAGGAATTTGGGACTAGATGACTGAGTGCTGTTCCCATCATTAGAGCTGGTTGGGAATTTTTAGACAAATCATTTCTTTTGTTGAAAAATGCTAATTTGTCAAAACTGAAACTGCATGAGACAGGGTCATGATCAATGAATTTTGCCATTTGAAAAAATGTGTAAAAAAAAGTTTTTAAATTGTCAACATTAAATGAAAATTTCTGGTTTGAGACAACTTTTCATTTAGAAAATTAAGCTAATTAGACTGAAAACGTTAAAAAATGAAAAAAGGTCAAAATAGAAACAAAGTGTTTCAAAATTATTGACATGAAACATTTTGATCAACTCAAAATGGGGAAAAACATTTTTTTCTGTTTGTGGATATTTTCAACTTTTCATCCTGATTTGAGATGGGAAAAATTTTTAAACTCCGCTATTCATAGGATGGGAAAATTGTTTCCCCTCCAGCTCTGCCCTGACAAACCCATCCAGCTCTGAGAACCAGTGTGGAAATGGTACAGGGCCATGGCCTCACCTCATTCCAGACCCTTCCCTTTAGGCTGCTCTTCAGGACCATTTGTGGGGTTCAGAAAAATGAAGAGGGTTCTTGCACCCTTTCTCCTTCAATCTCTGCACACCCAAGCACAGGCTCTGAAGGATTAGCCCCTATAAACAGCAAAGCGAGAAGTCCTCTTTTCTCTGAATTTTTCTCATTTTAGTTTTTGTATTTTGTAAGTGACAGGCTGTAACAATGTGGTTCTGGCAGGACCCAACTGAGAGAGTCAATTCAGGACAAATTGCTTAAAACAGGGCAGTTACAGCCCAAGGCTGGGGTTTTTCCACCTCTAAGGCAAACCAAACCAGCCAGACAAAGAGGACTTTGGTCTCACCCCACTGGCTAACCACAAGTCACACAAGCAATTCCCTTAGACACTCCAGTTTCCCAGTATCACCACCAGTGCCACTCGTTATGGGGACAAATGGTTATGAAAACCAATACCCCAGTAAAAGAATAAAAAGGTTCTCTCGATCCCAAAGTATCAAGCCCCAGACCCAGGTCAATATACAAATCAGATCTTACCCACAAATCACGCTATTGCCAATCCTTTAGAATCTAAAATCTAAAGGTTTATCCATAAAAGGAAAAAGATATAGATGAGAGTTAGAATTGGTTAAATGGAATCAATTACATACAGTAATGGCAAAGTTCTTGGTTCAGGCTTGCAGCAGCGATAGAATAAATTGCAGGTTCAAATCAAGTCTCTGGAATACATCCACAGCTGGGATGGGTCATTCAGTCCTTTGTTCAGAGCTTCAGTTTGTAGCAAAGTCCCTCCAGAGGTAAGAAGCAGGATTGAAGACAAGATGGAGATGAGGCATCGGCCTTTTATAGTCTTTTCCAGGTGTTAGAACACCTCTTTGTTCTTACTGTGGAAAATTACAGCAAAATGGAGTCTGGAGTCACATGGGCAAGTTCCTGCATACTTTGCTGAGTTACAAGGCATATTTGCCTTCTCTCAATGGGTCAATTGTATAGCTGATGGTCCTTAATGGGCCATCAAGCAGGCTACGCAGAGCTAACACCAACTTGTCTGGGATGTCTCCCAGAAGCATAGCATAAGTTTGAAATACAGACAGTATAGATCCAATATTCATAACTTCAACTACAAAATTGATACACAAATATAGACAGCATAATCATAATCAGCAAACCATAACCTTGTCTTAGACACCTCATTTGACCCCCTTTATAAAAGATTTGGTTGCAACAGGACCATGGTTGCAACAATGATCCATATGGTCCCAGATTATATCAATAACGTCACACAGGCTATTTGGTGTGATGAAATTTAGATAGGAACTTTTGTGTGTGTGCGTGGCTTGAAAGATGGCCAGAAGACAATAAATAATGGGTAATGAGAAATGGCAGTGTTTTTGTGTTTAGAGGAGGTACTCTGAAGTACCATAGGGATCGGAAATGTCTTATTTAACCTCTTATTAGTGCTCTGGACAAGACAGTAAAAAGCATATGCATGATATTCCCAGATGATCCTATTTTGGGGAGGAGTTGTAAATCTCAATTAGAACATAGAAATTAATCGAAAGGTAGCTAGTGAGATTAGAAACATGGGCTGGAAATAACAAAATGAGACTCCACTTGGAACAAAATAAGTATTTTACTCCAAATGTATTAAATCTGAAACATAGATATTCAATGGGATGAAGCAAAGCAATCTAGGAAGCAACATGCTGAAAGAGGCCTAAGTGTAAGAGTGGACACAAATTAGACATGACTTTGCAATGTGATAGGTCTGCAGAGAAAGATCAATGCAGTTTTGATGATACATAGACAAAGGCATCATGTCATATAGCAGAGATTCTTTGTGGCTTTAGTCTGACTCCACCTGGCATACTGCATTCAGATTTAAGCACTACTTTGCCAGAAAAAGTTTAATAGACTGGAGGAAGTTCAAAGAAGTCCAGATATTGTGTGGGCTTGAGGGCAGGGTGGATTGATTTAAATCAAAACTATTTGAATCACCAGTTTTAACTGTGACTTAAATCAACAAACAGGCAACCAGGATTTAAATAATCAATTTTAATTGTGTTTTGCATTTGTGCTTTTTAGTTATTTTCCTAAAGAAAATTTGACTCATTGGTTGGTAACCATTCAAACATGATGATTTGCAACTAAATATAGCCTGTGCACTAAATTTCAGTTGAATGATCTAATTGTTTTTTTCATCTCTGACATCTATGATTCTCTGAATTTTTGATGTTTAAGACTTAGTGCAATGTTAATTTGAGATTCTAAATCCAGAGAAGTCAGAAAATTCAGAAGTGAAATTCCTATGGTAACCATAACTCCATGCCTTTCTGTATGCATTATTATTATTATTACAAGTTTATATTCTGCTGTGCAACGTCACTATTTGTCAAGTATTTGTATTAAAGTATGAGTTAGCCATGTATGAGAAATATCTTTATCTTCAAGGTTTGTATAATAAATTATCAGATTTATGTACTGAAATGGAATTTTCCTAACCAGTGGATGATATATAGATACTGATGCATGACTGTTGTTTTTTCATGGTTATGCAATTCCATGCACCCAGATTGATTCTGGATGTCTGAATTGCCTACTTACTGCATGGTAGTTCCCAATAGCCATACTGAATACTTACTCTTGTATTCTGACATCAATTATCAGCTAATCAGAACACAGATTTACATAACTGTGTACAGTTGTGTCACAATAGCTTGTCTTTGAAGATGCAGTTCTCTTTCTGATTGGCTACTGTAATCCCTGTGCTCTGAATGGCTCTTGTGTTCAGACTTACCGAACTGTTTGCCAGCAATGAATATGCTGCTCTAGCTTCTTCCTTTCGGCTGAAGCCAAAAATACCAATATGCAAAGGAAATAGTGCTGTGAAATTGCTGAAAGGGATGTTTTTTTTTTAAGTTTAAAAGTCCAGTCTTTCATTAATCTCCCTCCTCCTGGGTATGTTTTTCTCCTTTTCCTTTTCTTTAACCCTGAAGCCAGAAAGGCTCTGTTCCCCATAATAGCTGTTGTATATTTGTGTTTTATTTGGAAGAATCCCACCCGCTCTAGTTTGGAAACACAATGTAAAATTTTATTATAGTTATTCTGGTGAGATAGGCCTAATATGTGCTAGAAGTGGTTCTCTTACTTCTTAGGTTCCCATACTTGACTTGACCTCCAGTAATGTAGGTTTTTCCAAAAGGTGCTTCTCTTGCACTTGGTGCCAAAACACCTGACCTGTAAGTACTGAAACAGAAAGCAGCATTTTGCTGCTTCAAATCATAGCAATATAGCTTTCTTATCCAGATTGCTTGTTTTATATTCCATCCATCTCCAAGGGTTCAAAATTTCCCAGGAAGCTATTTGAAATAATTTTTTATGTTATGTAGCGTTGAAGAGGTTGTTGGGGGTTTGCATGCCATACCGGAAGGATCATAAAAGGGGTATTGAAAGATTTAATCCAGATTGCTTCTTTCTGTTCATATGGATTGATTGTGGTGTGAAATTAAAACCTGCACAAATTTCATAGATAGCTTTTGTTCTTCTTTGAGTGCTTGCTCATGTCCATTCCATTGTACATGTGTGTGCTCGCCACATGCACTGGTGCTAGAAGGTTTTTCCCTTAGTGGTATCCATAGGGGACCAGCTCTGGTGCCTGCACTCATATAAGGGGTGCCGCCGGCTCCCCCGCGGCCCTCAGTTCCTTCTTACTGCCAGTGATGGTGCTGGAACATTTCCTTGCATTCGCAAGCTTTCCTATCTCTGCTGTGCCTAGTAGTGAATTTGTTGTATATAGTTAGTTAGTAGTTCCTTAAGTGTTAAGTTAGAAATAGTTAGTCCCATACGGGATTTAGTCTTGGGACGGGGCATGCCCCAGTCCCCAGGCTTCAAACGTTGTGACTGTTGCAAAAAACTTATGCCAGACAGTGATCCCCAGTGAAGTGTTTAGGGGAAAACCCACGTGAGCGACAAGTGTCGCATTTGCAAGAGCTTCAGGCCGAGGACCAAGATGGAGCGGGACATTTGACTCTTGAGGGCTCCTTGTGGAATTGGTCCTCGCACCGCCTGCGGAGCTGACAAGATTGGACTCTGCTCCAAGCACCGCGGCCTCAGTGTGGAGCGTGCCACCGGCACCTATCTCCAACCGGCACCGATCCACATCCCCGGTACTGGCTAAAAAGCAAAGAAAGGCCCGGAGGGGACGTTCTCCTACGTCCCATAAAGGGAAGGAGAGAACCGGAGGAGAGCAAAGACACGCGTAGGGCAGCTCTTCCCCTCCAAACGGTGGCCAGGCTCCAACTCCCGCTGAGCTGTCGAGCCCACTTCAAGACCCTGTCGCCACCCCGGGAAGTGGCAGAGGCACTTGTCACCTGGTGGTGCCATACACACCAGAGGCCTTTCAGACCACTAAGGACATACTGTCCCTTCCACTGCCGCCAAGCTGGCCACTGAGGTGCCCTATTCGAGGGGTAAACCTGCCCTTGCACCCTTCTGGCGGTCTCCATCAGTGTGGCACCGCTCCCAGCCACAGGGGGTGCTCCGCCAGTGCTCACCTGAACAGTGCTACCAGCCCCCGGATGTGGGTCTGCTTACTTGCCAGAGTTCCCAGCATCTGTCCCCGGACTCTAGACAGCGTTCCTCGGAGTCCAGGCGTCAATCACTGGTGGTCTGGCGCAGACCTCCAGAGGCGCAGCACCAGTTCCCAGAGTCCCAGTGCCGGGAGCATCCGAGGCATTCTCCCAGTCCACAACACTGTTCCGGAGGGTCGAGATGCCAGTACCTGGAGCCCCATCACCGGTTTCCGGATCGCTGGTACAGATCACCGCGGGCACATTGTTGGTCTCCGAGACAGTGATCTTCTCGCTCCCATTCCCATTCCCGGTCTACGAAGCGACACTGCTCTCTAAGCATGAGGCATTGATTGCCGGGGTACTGTCGCCAATCCGCCAAACGCTGCCGCCAGTCACTAGAGTCATGGCACCTAGAGCCATCGCCCTGATAAAGGTCCTCAAAGGAGGTCTGCGGAGAGAGCCAACAGGATTGGCGTAGACAGGCAGCCTCAGTACCGTCCTGGTGCCCCAGACAAGTCTCTCCCACCTTCGGCTAGGACAGCAAGAAGGAGAACGTGCCCGCAGGTGAAGGCTGCCCACTGGAGCCATCCGCATTCCCCTCTGGTGACCCAGAGGGGACCTTGGCCCCAGGGACTCCCCATTCGATGTGTTAAGTGCAACAGCCCCCTCCAAGATGGCATTGCCGTTACACGAGGGAGTGATGAAAATTACTAAGGCCCTGTGGCAGACACCCTCCTCTCTGCCTCCCATCTCTAAGCGGGCGGAAAGAAAATACTACATCCCCACTAAGGGGTTCGAGTATCTTTATACCCACCCTGCCACAAGCTTACTGGTTGTGTCCGCAGCCAGTGAACACAATAGACAGGGCCAACCGGTATCGACGCCTAAGAACAAGGACACAAAGAGGCTCGAGCTCTTTGGTAGAAAGATTTATTCTACGTCCAGCCTCCAGCTGAGAGTGGCCAATCATCAGGCCTTACTTGGCCTTTATGACTTTAATATCTGGCAGTCCATGGCCAACTTTGTGGACTCGCTGCCAGAGGCCCAGGAAGGAATTCCTGGCTATCCTCAATGAGGGCAGAGCTGTGGCCAGGGCAGCCCTCCAAGCGGCCTCGGATGTGGCAGGTTCTGCGACCTGGACGATGGTTTCAGCCATTTCTATGAGGTGTTTGTCCTGGTTGCAGTCGTCGGGCTTGTCGGTGGAGGTTCAGCAATCCATCCAGGACCTCCCATTCGATGGCCTGGCACTGTTTTCAGAACAGACAGACAGTAAATTACATGGCCTGAAAAACTCTAGGGCTACCTTGCGCTTGCTGGGCCTTTACATGCCAGGGCCTGCAAGGAAGCGGTTTAAGCCACAACAGTCCCACAGGTTCAGGATCCAGCCTCAATCAGAGCCCTTCTGCAAGAAGGGCCAGGACTATAAGTGCCGGCAGGGTCATCAGCCGGCCCCCTCAACTCACTCGAGCTCTGCCTTCAACCAATCAGGTAATAAGCAGGCATTTTAAGGGCGCGCTCGAGGGCGACCTTCCAGCAGGGGGATATATTCTCCAGTTTATTTCTATCCCCTGCTCCCACCTTCCCTCCCCGTCCCTCTTCAGGGGACGCATTTGCTCGCTCAGGAGGTGCAGGGCCCTTCTGCGTGTGGGAGCCATGGAGGAATTCCTTCTGCACTTGAGGGGGAAAGGGTTTTACTCCTGCTATTTTTTGATCCCAAAGGCCAAGGGGGGTCTTTGCCCCATCCTCGATCTGCGGAGCCTCAACAAGTATCTCAAGAAGTTGAAGTTCTGCATAGTCTCCCTGGCCTCCATCAGTCCTTCCCTGGATCCGGGAGACTGGTACACGGCCATCGACCTGAAAGATGCTTACTTCCACATATCAATATTTCATGGACACCGACAGTTCTTATGTTTCGTAGTTGGGACCATGCACTACCAATTCACAGTGCTCCCTTTTGGCCTACCAACAGTGCCAAGGGTGCATGTCGGTGGTGGCGGCCTACCCCAGATGTTGGGGTATCCAGATCTACTCGTACCTCAACGACTGGCTCATCAAGGGCCGCTCCAGGGTCCAGGTCCAGCACAGCGTTGAGACATTGTGAGTCACTTGTCAAGCTCTTGGCCTGTTGATAAACAAACAAAAATCAATGTTGATCCAGGTCCAACGGATAGAGTTTATCGGAGCGGTACTCTACTCTACGTGAGCCAGAGCATTCCTGCCAGAGGCCAGGTTCAGAGAAATGTCAGATCTGATTGCCAGCGTCACTGCCCACCCGCTCACCACTGCCCAGGTCTCTCAGATTATTGAGGCACATGGGAGCATGCAAGTACGTTATCCAACATGCGAGACTCAGACTACGCCCCCTCCAGATGTGGCTGGAGTCGGTGTACTCCCTGGCCAGAAATCACCTAGACAAGGTCATCATGATTCTGTTGTGAGTACTTAGCTCCCTGTAGTGGTGGTCTGACCTGATTCTGGTGTTGGAAGGTGTGCCGTTTGCGAGCCCGCAACCCACAGTCTCCCTGATTTCAGATGCAGCTGACCTTGGTTGGGGAGCGCATCTCGGTACACTGCGAACTCAAGGGTTATGGTCTCGAGAGGAGCTCACACTTTATATAAACATCAGGGAGCTCAGAGCCATCCATCTGGCTTGCGGCGTCTTGTCTTCCCCAACTGTCCGGTCTGATAGTGCAGGTGTTGACGGACAACACGGCCTCCATGTTCTGTGTCAACAGACGGGGGGAGCTTGTTCGTCGACTCTGTGCCAGGAGGCCCTCTGTCTGTGGGACTTCTGCATTCAGCATGCAATCACCCTGGAAGCCTCGCACCTCCCCGGTGTCCAGAACACGCTGGCAGATCGCCTCAGTAGGTCCTTCTTCTCTCACCACGAGTAGTCCCTTCATTCGGAGGTCATCAGAATGCTCTTCCGGAAGTGGGGAGCTCCCCGAGTGGACCTGTTTGCCACCAGACAGAACAAAAACTGTCATCAGTTCTGCTCTCTCCAAGGCCTCGGTAGAGGCTCACTTTCGATGCCTTTCTCCTGTCTTGGTCAGGAGACCTGATGTACGCCTTCCCGCCAATTCCGCTCATCAGCAAAGTCCTCTCAAAAATCAAGAGGGACAATGCACGGGTCATTATGATTGCCCCAGCATGGCCTCACCAGCATTGGTTCGGCATGCTCATGGACCTGCCCGTAACAATCCTGTGGCCATTTCCCAGCCACCCAGACCTACTGTGTCAGGATCACAGTCGGCTCCTGCACCTGAACCTCACCTCTCTCCACCTCACAGCTTGTATCCTGCGTGGCTGAATCAAGAGGAACAAACCTGCTCTAGTCAGGTACAGCAGGTTCTCTTGGAGAGCAGAAAGCCCTCCACCAGAGCAACTTACCTGGCAAAGCAGAAGCATTTCTCCTCATGGGCATCGGAGTGCAGTATCCCCCCGACCCAATCGTCTCTGCAGTCCATCTTGCATTACCTGCTTCACTTAAAGCACCAGGGCCTTGCCTTCTCTTTGATCAAGGTGCACCTGGCAGCCATATCGGCCTTCCATCCTCGCATCCAGGTAGATCGTTATTCTTGCATGAGATGTCGATCAGGTTCCTGAAAGGCCTTAAAAGACTCTTCCCTCTGATCTGGGACCCAGTTCCCCAATGGGACCTCAATCTGGTCCTCTCCAGGCTCACAGGTCCACCCTTTGAGCCTATGGCTTCTTGTTCCCTTTCCCACTTGTCGTGAAAGGTTGCATTCCTCGTAGCTATTACCTCAGCAAGACGTGTCTCCGAGATTAAAGCCCTCACTTCGGAGCCCCCATACATGGTATTCTACAAGGACAAGGTCCAGCTACAACCCCATCCAGCCTTCCTGCCAAAGGTGGTGTTGCACTTCCATGTCAACCAGGATATCTTCCTCCCAGTGTTCTGTCCAAAGCCTCACACCACCAATGAGGAGAGATGGCTGCACACTCTAGATGTCAGGCACGCCCTGGCTTTCTACTTGGAGCGCACCAAGCCCTTCCGCAGATTGACCCAGCTCTTTATCGCGATAGATGACAGGACAAAGGGTTATCCGGTGTCCTCTCAGAGGATTTCGAATTGGATCACCACCTGCATCCATACTTGTTATGAGTTGGCGCAGGCTGTGCCTCCACCGATAGTGAAGGCTCACTCGACTAGGGCGCAGGCGTGTTCGGTTGCCTTCCTGGCGCATGTCCCTTTCCAGGACATCTGCAGGGCCACGATGTGGTCTTCAGTACACACGTTCACGATGCATTACACCATCACTCAGTAGGCCAGAGATGATGCTGGCTTCTGCAGAGCTGTGTTGCAATTAACACGTCCATGAACTCCTACCCGCTTCTGGTGGTACTGCTTGGGAGTTATCTACAATGGAATGGACATGAGCAAGCATTCAAAGAAGAAAAGAGGGTTACCTTTTGTAACTGTTGTTCTTCAAGATGTGTTGCTCATGTCCATTCTGTGACCTGTCCTCCTTCCCCTCTGTCAGAGTACCGGCAAGAAGGAACTGAGGGAGGGGGGAGCCGGTGGCATGCCTTATCCTGGTGCATATGCGCACCACTCCGGAGAACACCAGAGCCGGTCCCCAACGGATATCACTGAGGGAAAAACTTCCAGCACCAGTGCATGTGGCAAGTGCACACACCTACAATGGAATGGACATGAGCCACACATCTCAAAGAACAACAGTTACGAAAGGTAACCGTCTTTTTTCAGTAATCAAATCCTTAGTAGTGTGCAGATAGGACTCCAAAATAGCTTCATTGTTTTCCTTTAATTTTCTGATGAGCAGTTTGTTTGTTATTAAATTTTCCAAGAAAAGTTGTATAGTGTATCTCAAGGCTTTCTTAGCTTTTTCAACCAGAAGAGTGATTAAATTTCCACTTACAATTCTAGTTCACTTCAGATATTTTCAGTGTCTTTGCCTTATATAGCTGTTTCAACCTGTTCACTGGATTTTTAAGGGCTAATCTATTTTGCTGTATGCCAAATAGTTTATTATATGTTTTTGATGTTTTTTTCATATAAAGAACTTATAGAAAAATACATTCTATATCTTTTCCATTTTGTGTTTAGTATTAAAAAAAATTCCTTAGGAAGCATTTTTTTTTTTACTTTTACATTGTTCTTTAAGAAAAAAGCACTGAATTTTTATATTTAAAAATATAAGGGGTGCAATCCTTTCCCCACTGTGACCCTGTTTCTCTGGGTAAGGGGGCTGGAGCAGCATAAAGGGGATCTAAAAGCCCCCAATCCAGCTGGGGATAATTTTCCCAGCTAAGGAACTGCAAAGACAGCTGTAAGACTGTTTTCTGAGGGCCCCCTTTTGCATGTCCTGAGGTAGGGGTGAGGCTCGGGGTGAGAAGGCTGTGTTGTGGATGGGACTGCAGCATGTATCACTGTGGAGTGTTCAGAAAACATTGTGACCCTTAGGGTAGTCCAGGAAGGCTGCTGTAATTTAGATAGGCACCTAGACAGTCTGAATTATGCCAGCCTAAGATCAGAGGGTGCAAAAGTGGGTTGAAGCTAACATAGCTCCTCTTCACCTGCACTGCAAGAAATACCTCTCTTTGAGGTGGTGCACCACAGACTCTCACACAAGGCATATAATGGATATAAGGTCAAGTGGAATATATCCATATTGTTGATGGTGAAGAAATGCAGATAAGGGCTGTGTTCCACTAATTTATGACATAAAGTCTTTCTAGTAAACTCCAGCTGAGGATATCAGATGAGTATCCTGCAATCTTTGAACCCAGTACTTTTGAAAAACAGGACACCTATACAGGTGTTTAATTATGGACTTAGAAACCGAACTGGAAGCACTGATTTTTAAAATAAATCATGGTCATTTCATTTTAACAATTGTGAAAACTATTATTTCCTTTCAAAAAAATTTCTTTTTTTTAAAAGTTGATAAAATATAAGAAAAATGTTCAAAAGTTGCACATTTTGTAATTTTTTCATAGCTGTACAGTTTTCTGATCTTACTAATAAATTAGTGTCATGTTAAGAAAATACTGGTTCTGCAGCTGTTTCTTAAAATTAGAGTAACGCTCTCCCTAAAATTATGAAGTATTTGCTTAGTGCCTGTACTGACTTGGCAAAAACTATCAATTATTTTTATTTCTTACCTATTCTCTTTCTTTAATTGGGAAGAGTGTACTTCCTCAGCAGGCCTATTTTTTGTTTTGGGGTGGTTTTTTTTTTTTTTTTTAACTTTAATCTGTGTTACTCATTTAAGACATCTGTGCACTTCCATCAAAAATTAATTTTCTGTCCTGATCGTGTGGCCCAGTCCTATTCTACTGATATTAGTGGGTTTTGATTAGACCTGCTCGAACAATTTCCATCTGAATGATTTTCTGATTAAAAATGCAGTTTCCGCAAAAATCAAAATTTACCGTGGGATAATCAAAATGAAATGTTTTGTTTCAGGTCAGTTTGACCCGCATCAGAATATTCATTTTATTGAGTTGACCTGACACATTTCATTTGAATCCGTTAAAAAAGATTAAATTGCATTTCTCTATATGTATAGCGATTAAGAAACATGTAGACAGGGATGTCTGTAAAATCAACGCATCCTTTTATTTTTCAAAATAAATTAAGTGCATTGGTTCTTAAATAGCCTACCACTCATTATGAGTAATACCTGTAGGTGCATCCTATCTATATCCATAGTGATTCTGCAAATAAGAAAATGCACTACAGGTGTTTATCAAGTGATGATTTTCTCTTGTTTTTATTTCCCCTTTCTTATTGTAAGAGGTGCGTGTGGCACATTAAGGGCAAAGATACTGTTCCACACCTATCAGAATAAGAAAGAACGAACAGAGGAACATCACTTCTCTGAAAAAAAAATTAAATACCCTTAGTGCAGGTTTATATTGGTGAGAGCAGAAGTATAAATAATGTCACATGCAGATAGAGACAAATTGAGAAAGGAATCTTCTATTAAGGAGAAGAATATCAGGCCAAAAGAGACAAGCTTATAGAATGATTCTGCCATATACTAGTGCTAAGACTTGACATAAAAATATTGGTAATTGGAATTAGAGGAGCCAAAGAATCCAAAACTATTTATTTTTTTCTGTTCTAACACTTATATAATTAAATACAATTTAAAAGTATTATCTTTCTTCTTTCAGAATGATCAGTCTACACAAGATATGCAGATAATAGGAGAAGATCTTTCAAAGCTGACTGGAAAGGTTTGTTAATTTTAAATTGAAAATTAAGTAGTACATCAACTAAGAAGCTGTTGGAAAAAGAGGTCTGATTCTATATGGAAGAACACAATCTGTAATAGCTGTACATTTGGAAATGTAACACTTTTATAGTTTAACCAATTCATTTAAATGAATGTGGTTTTATTTTATTTCTTTTTGTAAACAAGGAACGAAGTTCTGACCTGTTATATCTCTGTAACTCCATTACTTGTAATGGGATTGCAGGGGTATAACTGGGGCAGAATTTAGCCCATATTTCTGAATATTTGAAGATTCTAATATTTTGTTGAATTGTAAAAAAATTAATTGTGGGACTTATAAGTTGCTTAACTGAATCAGATAGGATATTTTATTTCCAGTATTTGGCAATCTGAAGAGCATTCTGTATGACTGAGTTTCCTTTTCCACTATGGCTGAACATACTGATGATGAAAGAGAAATAGAGATTTGATTCATTGAAAAGACTGTTTTGATCCAGGCATAGCTATACAAAGCAGTACTTAAAGAGGAAGGAAGAATGATTTCATTACACAGATGGTCTATGTGGAAAATAGGCAGAAAAGTAAGCTTCACTGTGAATTAACGCAATGTAATACCCATTTTGTTATTTACAATAAAAAGGCAGTTATTCTTGTATGAATTGGCATTGCATAACATCAGTTTCCTTTGTAAAACAGATTAAAATGTGGCATTAATCCGATCATTTATTTTGTTGTACTATCTCATATTGAGAAAAGAGAGTAGAAAACACAGTTAAAATAATACACTAATATTAAGTAGATTTTGGTGCAACTAGAACTTGAATGACAAAGTATTATATTCTAAGATATTTTAATAGCAGATATGGCCTCAGTTTGCACTCACAATTCCAACTGGGTGGGAATTGTTCTCCAAATCAAGCCCTAAGTGTTAGTCATGTTCTTACCAAACATTATTTCATTTAGCACTTTCTAGTTAATCCAGCATTAGAGATGCAGTTTAACTGAGTGATGATTTTGTGTGTGTGTGTCTCTCCCCCGCCCCATTATAGGTGAGGCTGATAGGTTGCCTGACCCTTCCCATTTTAAGACCCCATTTTCAATTACTTATAACTTTGTACAAATTTTAACCATTCAGGCTGAAATTGTTCATGCTGAGAGAAACTTGTGGAGTGTGGAAGTGAAATTAAAACTCAGTGAGCCCAAAGTGGGAGAAAATGATTGGCTGTGCCAGGAGATTGGAATCAGGATGAGAAGCCTGAGGAGTGGAGACTGGGACTGGGTAGGCAATGAGAATGGGACTAGGACAAGGAGCCAGGAATGGAGAAGAGACAAGACTGGGACAAGGATGAGGCAGAAGAATCTGTGTCTCCTAGAACACACTCCCTTCCAGAGCCACTCTCCCCTTCCCCCCCCCATTGGTTCCCGGCCAATGGGAGTGCGGAACCTGTGCTCGGGGCAGCATGCGGGGCCCCGTGGCCCCCCCACCTAGGAGCCGGACCTGCTGCTGGCCGCTTCCGGGGCGCAGCGTGGTAGGGACTAGCCGACAGCACCACCGATGGGTCTTTTAATGGCCTGGTCAGCGGTGCTGACCAGAGCCGCTGTGACGCAGTGCCTTACATTCTGTGACCCAGCAGTGGGTCGCGACCCACAGTTTGAAAACCACTGGCTTAGCCAATACTCAGGGTCTTGCAGGTTGTTTCCATTAGGAGTAGAAATTGATAATAAAATTATGTATTTTTTGATACACTGTTGTTTATTTACAGAGAATATACACTAAGTCCTGTTTCCCTGAAAGCAGTAAGAAATCTAACAATAGGAGTGAGTTTCTCTGCTTACAGTTAGAAGCCTCTTTCTAGCCAGCACTCTGCCAAAAAAATAATTCCTTCTTCACTCTCTCAGGGCAATATTATCAAGTACTTTTCTTGCCTCTTTAGCTTTTCTGCTGCCTTCTCTGTCTGCTTCTGCTGGCAGACACACCGATGCAATCAAACCAATTCCCCCCCATACACGTTATCAGACTCCCAGGAAACCCCTTAGCCTTCATGGTCCAGCCACCCAAGCTTGCATGCAATTTAGTCCTTAGGCAATGGTTTTCCATTGTTTCAGCTATCACTAAAGAAATGGGCATTTAATTTTTCCCTCATTTAGCGTAAGTGCAAGATGACCTTCATGCCCAACAGCCTCATGCCAACCCCCAGCATACAATAATGTATATGTGAAAGGGGGCAGAATTAAAGTTGCTAGCATTAAGGTTGGCTGTGCATTTCCTAACTATTGGGTGCTTGACTTTTCAACCTTAACAATGTTCTTTTAACATAGTTTTTTATGTGTATTATCTATAGATGATGTATCAATTTAGATATAAAAATATAGCATCTTTGATATTTCTTAGAGCAGCCTTTCGTAATCCATACTTCTGTTATCTCAGTTACAAGACACTATAAACCTGAATGACCTCAGGTGACATGATTATATAAAGCTTGACATTTCTGAGGACAAAGGTTATGTGCCCTTTTTTTTTTTTTTTAAAGAAGATTAAAGCAAATTTGTGTTATGTTTAGGAGACTGGAAGCTTTCAAAGACCAATTTCTCAGTGGTACATAGTGTTCAGAATATTTATCTTTGGATATATTCTGAACAGCCTACTACAGCTTTTGAGCACAATACTCCCAGTTGAATCTCTCCCATCTGATTGCACTACCTGCTGCTATACCCCTTCATACATAGAAGACAAGTGCTGCTGCCTGTCACACAGCTGGGGAGGGCAATAGCCTGTGAATGCTGTGCCTGCAATTGGGACTGTCTCTTATTCAGGCCATAAAATAACAGGGAGGCTGTTTGTGCCCCACCTGTTGCACAGCTGCACAAGGGCCCTAATTTAGCTTTAACGTTTATTTTTTTAAAAATGCTTATTTATTTTAGTTAGCATGTATTATGATGCAGTTTGCATTACTTCCTGTATAACCGAGTTTCTTTTGTTTTGTTTCAGAGTGCGTTAATTGTGGAGGTAAGGTGGCTAGTCATATAATATTATACATAGATAATAAAGTCATAATTCTGTGGTCAACTTCTAAAATACTGTCAGTGATAATGTTCACCCTTCATGAGATGGGAGGGCAATAAAGAAAGGAAGCATTTTATTTGGGTGCTGACCCCTCCACCACCTTTGATAGGCTTACCAATGACACCATATTTGTGCTGCTCTCATTGGTTAGTGCAGGATCCAGTCTCGTGTGCCCAGCAATCTTCCTGGCTGCATCACCTGCTCTTTTTTTATTGATGGTGTCACAAATTGCTGCTTTCTTCTGCTAGTTGTTCAGTAGTTTGGGGGAGAGTAGAGGCTGTCCTAAGCTCCCTGATTGCATGGCTTTGGGATGGAACTGGTAAAATGATATAGTCCTGGATATACCTCACAGCTTCAGTGCTGTGTATGTCTTATTCACAGACTGGTTCAGACTGTCTTTCTTTGAAGTGCCCATGCCTGATTATCAGCACTGTGCATTCTGGAGTGTTCCATCATGCCAGCACTTCAAAGGAAAGTGGCTAGCCTGAAGCAGTGATACTGAGAGGGAGAGGTGGTGGAAAGTAGATATCACTAGAAGGAACTGCAAAAGCTCTGTCTGTATCTGTACTTATCTTTAAATGTAACATACACGTTAAAGGGAGAAAAGCCACATAGGCCATATCTGTGAACACATCAGTATGTGACTGGCATACCAGCTAAATCTGCCCATGAGGGGAAGAGTTGTGAGGGTAAGCAGCATGGAAGGTGACATGGGGAAGTTAATAGTGGGCAGGATTTTGAATTTGTCAGTGTGGAAGGAAAAATCAAAAAGTAAAGAGATCCATTGGTTGTTTGAATAATAAAGCAGGACCCTTGGTATTGTGTAGCACTTGTTTCTTCAACAGTGATTTAACAGTCCACCCAACACTAGGGAACCACACATGGCCAGGCATGGCATTGCGGCTATCTCACTGTGCTAACACCCCCTGCCAACAGTCACTCCAGTGCTGTGGTGGTTTCTCTCTTAGTAGCCCATCCAGTCTGCCCTTCAGCCAGGTCACAGTCTTTGGTCCTCCCCATCCAGGGTCTCAGTTGTCCAAAATTAAAAGTCCAGAAATGAGAAATGCTTAACTATTCCTAATTCTCTTCCCTGTTTTGACAGGATCTCTCTCAGGCCTGCCTGCCTGGAGCACTTTCCTCTGCTGACTCAGGACCCTGCAGACCCTTCTTGTTCCCTGCTATCTCTACAGTTACAGTGGCAGTTTCCTGAGCTTCCCCTTTTTATTGCCACTTCCTGCTCTGAGCTTCCTGCCTTTATAGGAACCTCCCTCCAGCTCTGTCCCCATCTGGGCATTATCACTACTTAACTATGGGCTAGTCTACACTACCCGCCCGGATCGGCGGGTAGAAATCGATTGCTCGGGGATCGATTTATCGCGTCTCATCTAGACGGATAAATCGATCCCCGAATCGACGTGCGTACTCCCACCTCGTCAGGAGGAGTAAGCGCCGTCGACAGGGGAGCCGTGGCGGTCGATTTGCCGCCGTCCTCACAGCGGGGTAAGTCGAATAGGATATGTCGAATTCAGCTACTCTATTTGCGTAGCTGAATTTGCGTATCTTAAATCGATCCCCCCCCCCCCAGTGTAGACCTAGCCTATGGCTCCTTTTTACACAGGAATTACCTGATTCCTCTCAGGTGAGGCCCATTTTGTAATCAGGTTGGTTTAGCCCCACAATCTCCTAAAGGATAAAAAAACATCTGCAGCAAATTATATTAAAATGTGGTAGCTGAGTAGTGATAAGATTTTGCCAACTGAAATTTATCACCATCTGCTCGTCAAGCAATATTCAGTTACATAGCCATATACTCATGGATTAGGGAAACTCTGATACAATAGTATATGTGTCCATTCAGATGGCAGAGCACACTGCCATGAATATTTATATGCATTGCACTGTATGTCATGACTGGTTTACTGGCATGCTGGTTAGGGGGGAAGCTGTAGATATGATATATTATGATTTTGGAATAGCTTTTGCCTCAGTCCCACATGACAGTCTCATAAGCAAACTAGCGAAATACAGTCTAGATGAATTTATTATAAGGAGAGTAGATAACTGGTTGAAAAACCATACTCAGAGAGCAGTGATCACTGGTTCGCTGTCAAACTGGGAGGACATATTAAGTGGGATCCGACAGGAGTCTACCCTTGGTCTGGTAGTATTGAATATTAATGTTAATGACTTGGATAATGGAGTGGAGAGTATGCATATAAAATTTGTGTATGACACCAAACTGGGAGGAGTTGCAAGCACTTTGGGGGATGGGATTAGAATTCAAAACAACTTTGACAAATTGGAGAATTGATCTGAAATCAACATGATGAAATTCAATAAAGTACAAAGTATTTAATTTAGGAATGAAAATTAAAATAAATAGATATGAAATGGGGAATAACTGGCTATGTGGTAGCAATGCAGAAAAGGATCTGGGTGTTATAGTTGATCACAAATTGCCTATGAAGCAACAATGTGATGCAGTTGTGAAAAAAGGTTCTTATTTTAGGATGTCTTATCAGGAGTGTCATATGTAAAACAGGGAAGGTAATTGTCCCACTGTACTTGGCACTGGTGATGCCTCAGCTGGAGTACTATGTCCAATTCTGGGCACCACAGTTTTAAAAAGATGTGAACAAATTGGAGAGAATACAGAGGAGAGCAAAAAAAAAATGATAAAAGGTTTAGAAAAGCTGAGCTATGAGGAAGGGTAAAAAAAATAGGCATGTTTAGTCTTACGAAAAAAAGACTAACAGGGAACCTGATAATAGTCTTCAAATATATTAAGGGTTGTTATAAAGAGGATGGTGATTCATTGTTATCCATATCCACTGAAGGTAGGGCAAGACATAAAGGTCTTCATCTCTAGCAAGGGAGTTTTAGGTTAGATATTAGGAAAAACTTTCTAACTATAAAGGTAGTTAAACTCTGGAATAGGCTTCCAAGGGAGATTGTGGAATCTCCATCTTTGGAAGTTTTTAAGAACAGATTATACCAACACCTTCAGAGAAGATCTAGGTCTAGGTATTTTTGGTCCTGCCTTAGAGCAAGGAGCTGGACTAGATGACCTCTTGAGGTCCCTTCCAACCCTACATTTCTATGATTACATGACAAAATGCTTCTTAGGGCTAAATTCTGTCCTTGGATGCCCAAGTGCTGAGATACTATGATCATGGGCTTGATATAAGAAATCTGATGGTTATGTATGTGCAGTGCCCACTGAAGTCAGCAGAATTCCCACTAGTGCATCCAAGGGCAGCATTTAGCCCTTTACAGTAGAAAGCAGGCAATCCTCCAATCTGTTTGTATTTCTCTTAAATTGTATCCCTGTGGGGAAAGTGCCTGGTTCAAAGAATTGAACCGCTTCCCCAACCTTTTCCGGATATTACTCTCGGTACATTAGGGGAAGAAAACAAAACCATCATTTCCCCAGAAATAAAAATATGAAACCGTTCTAATTTTACTCAAGTTTCCTGTTCCATGATTATTTTTTCCTTATTATATTTTTCATGTTTTGCAAAGGATATTATTGGAACTGGAAGGACTATGAAGGCTCTGCTTACTAAGATAGAAAAATACAAGCCAAAGATGATTAAGGTAGCAAGGTGAGTAAAATATTCACAAAAGTCATGTTTAACTATTAAAAGAAAATAAATGGTTACTCTGATGGTGGCACAACATGATTTCCTGTGGAGGATCAAGTCTGATTTAGTCTTGTTGCACTACACTATCTTTCTGGGAGTACTACAGAGACAGCTGTCTGAGTCACTAAGGTGTGGGTGGAGAAGAGGAGAAGAAATGCTTTTGTACTGTTCTGCAGTGACCCCATTAGCCATTTCAAGAGTGGCACTGATGGACTTTGTAGGGAAGCATGCCCATCTCTTCTCTGCTAGGAGGACATTGATATTCTAGAGAGGCGAGGCAGAAATGGAGTGGGAATCCTTACAGTTCTGAGATATTTGGAGAAAATGAATATATTTTTAAATATAAGTTCTCCGGACAAATCCAACTTTTTATATAAAAAAATCTTTTTTTTTTTATGATAGTTTGTTGGTGAAAAGAACATCCCAACCTGATGGGTACAGACCTGACTGTAAGTGCTTGTGAGAATTTTCTTTACATCATGATCCAATAAGCTAACATAATTCTAACAGTAGAATTGGATACTATTATACCACCACTGTGCAGGGTTTCAGCTTCTGCAGTAAGTAATCTCATGGCCAGTGAGACTAGGGACTGTATAGTCATGATACAGAGTGCTGCAGTTTGGAAGGTCTGACCTCATTAGTATACCCTGGCTACTAACACCCTAAACAGTTTTTTTCAGTCTGGTGTTCCCTGCTGAAAATTTTACAAGAAAATCATTAATTTACCTATGCCAAGCAAGTGCTTTCCCTTCTATCTTTGGTAACAGTGTATGGATTAGCAAGTCCTTTTCTTCCCACCCCTCATTATGCCCTTAAAAGAGCCACCAGTTTCCTTCTAAGCTGAAAGTTATGTCTTTGTACCATTGTTATTTGCGAGCTATTGAGTTTGATGACAATAAGAAAACAATTTTGTTTTGTTAAAACAAGTATCCTTATTTAAAGGTTAGTTTGTTTATTTGATAGACAGTGATAATTATAAGTAACCTACCAAAAAAGCACAGGGTAGATTGGGCTTCTTTTTCTGATAATTTGTCCGCCCTTTGCTGCTCTGCTGTCAGTCAGCATGCACTTCTTTGAAATGCTTATATCACACTATGAATAATAAGGTCAATCAGGGGAAAGATGATAGAGGAGGAACCAAGCTACCGCCATGATAGGCTCGTTAGAGTAAATGACACAATGATAGGCATGTTGAGCTAAAATTTGAGAGAGCTGGATCTGCATGGAGAAGACCCACTAGCACTTGCTACTGAGGAGGGGAGTGGGTGTCTGTTTATTCAGGAAGAGAAGACAGGGCGTCTGCCTGCACTGGGTAGATGGTGAAATGAGGAGATCTTGGAAAGAGGGTAGGTGAGTGTCTTGAGGGAGGGTGATGCTGTCCAGGGGAGGGTATTTGTTTGAAATTTAGGAGAGAGGGAGGCTATTGTGGGGTGAAAGGTGCTTGGAGGTCTGGCATGGACTCTGCACTAGGGAGAATGCATGTCTGCTGTGACCTGTGTTTCTAGCATAGTATCCTGGCCTGTGACCAAGTCATTCCACCCTGAGGCACTTTCTATACATCATTTTGGTTTCTTGACTCTTGATGTATGGAATTTGGGCCATGATATTAAGTATATGTTTCATGGGACTCACTATGGTTAAATATGTAAGTAAAATATAATCTTCAATAAGACACTTCCCTAAGGAAAAACTTAAACACGTATTTTAACATATTGTTTAAAAAGGTATGTACATATGACAGATTTCAAGTAAAAAGTAACAAGAAGCAGATATGATTAGTACAAACCCCAAGAGTACAAAACATTTGGGGTCACTGTCTCCTTACATCATCCCTAGTGCTTGTATCAGCTCTTCCAGTTAGCTATATTTGCTCTTCCAGAGGTAGTTTATTCATAGACATTAACAGGTGCAGGCCCTCTAGTTTGTGTATATGTAACGTTTGTATGCCCACCTATTTGTGTGTCTTAAAGATTCTGGATTTATTTTTTAGATTGTGAGCAATTTGGAGAAGGGTCTATATCTTCCTGTGTGGGGCTGATCCTGTACTAAATGCCACACTTACAAAGAATTACACTTGCGCTTAGCTTTAAGCATGTGAATAGTCTCGTTCACTTAATGTGTCTGTTCACATATTTAAATGTAGGCATGTGCTTTACTCGTTGCAGGACTGGGGTCTTAGTTTGTACAGCACCTGGCACATTTTTGGTGCTATTGTAATATAATATTTGCTGTTCCCAAAAGAGAATGCATAGACTCATATATAGGGCTATAAATTATTACCTATGGATTAGTCACTAAAAAGAATCTTTCTTTGTTTCCTCTGTAATGAAGTATAGATTGGCTTTACACATACATGCATGCTTAAGAAGCTGCAACCCAACTTGGACTGAACTTTTCTGCCTTGATTCTGGCTCCTTCCACAACTGGAACCACAGAGGGATATCCGACTTAGGGCAAGATACTAGGGGTACGAAATTGCAGTGTATTATGCCACTGATTTGACAACTGCCCCTGTGTATCACTTCCTCCCGCCTGTCGGCACAGATCATTCATGCTCCAGACCCAAATAATCTGTGGCATGGGGCCACAACTGACCAGAATTAAATCTCACATTAGTGATAATGATTTGTACCTGTCTAAGGGCCAAAAGATAACACAGCCAGAATTTGGCTCTCTATGTATATATTTTCTTGTTCAGAGAACTAGCACATTAAGTAGCTTAATTGTTTGTGTAATGGATATTTACTTATTTTTACATTGATACTATTTATTTTTCCCCATACAGATTATGGATTTGAAATTCCAAATTTGTTTGTGGTAGGTTATGCCTTAGACTACAACGAGCACTTCAGAGATCTAAACGTAAGTGTTTTCAGCTATAAACAAGATTTTTTTTTCAGTTTGTTGGAGCCTTGAAGAGTCTGTCATTTTCCTCTCCCTTGAGGCTTTATGTCATGGCCATGGTCCTTCCAGCAGAAGAGGACCAAATAGAACTCCCTTCAGAACCTCAGACACCATTCCTAGAGGAGTCGTTGTTAAGCATTGTGAGCAATTCCTTCCTACCCCTTCTCTTGAAATCTCTTCCCCCCACCTCCCAAGAGCTGAATGAGTCACTTCTGCCACACTACCATCTTCTATGAGTTTGAAGAGTGAGGTCTTGTCTATACTAGGATTTTTCAGATCTGTAATTCCCAATAAGTGCAGCTCAACCAGTGGAAGCTGTAATATAGGTACGGCTCAGATAGCTTAGGTGTTCTACTACTGTGTCTTCTATCCCTGTTCTCAGTGAATCAGTGATGAAAGAGGCCTGAGACTTGTCTAGCACTTCTACTGGTACTACCAGTGATGGAGGTTCACGAGTTGGGAATTACAGTCCAAAAATTCTTAGTGTAAATACAGCCTGAGAGATTGGGATCATGACTCAAATCTAGGTCTCTAAAGTGCAGAGTACTAATCACTAGACCATTTAGCTGGTCAAAGATCAAATATATTTCTAATTAAAGACAATTCAATAATGTAATTAATTATACTATTGCAATCTGTGTTGTGTTGTTTCAGCACATATGTGTTATCAATGACAACGGCAAAGGAAAATACAAAGTCTGAAGTAGTAGGGTCTAAGCCTGAAGATCTGTACATTCAGTGAACTGGAAATTTGACTACAATCCTTGAAACATCTCCCTGAAAACTAATTTAGTAGACTTATGTTTCTTTCATCTCAGTATAAAAAGTGGTTTCCTCTAAGGATAGTGACTTTGGTATTCAAAATTGAGTGCTCCTCTCTAAATATGAAGCATTGGGCTTTTAATGTATTGCAGGTTTTAAATATTAAAATTACAACATACTGTGTCTTGTGACTAATAACTTATCTACCTACAGACTTGTGAATACATCTTTTCTACATTTAGTGAGTCACTCTAAGTCACTTGTTATTTTTACAGTTTGTATACCCTGGAATGTCATATACAGTTGCTCAGCCATAACTTTACATTGTGTTTTAAATTTGATTTTGTAATACTGCAAAAATGTATTAACCAGAAAATTCAGCATCACTTTAGTTCAAATCAAATCCAACACTAATGTTCAGTGTTAATACATACACTGTTAGGTTTCAAATGAATGTGTGTGTTTGTGTATTTCTGACCACAATTATCTGCTCCATTAGAATATTTTGAACTACAGTATACAATGAATCTTAATGATGTTCTGAAATAAACTTTTACAGGACACTCTTGATTTGAACTTTCAAGATGAGATGATAATGGTGTGTCATATATGTATGGATGTATTCAAATGTGTTTAATATACTGAATTTTAATTGAAAGAAAACAATGGTGGTGAGGCTTCAGTTTCTAAACTGCGTCTTTTTATTTGTATGGGACATAAGTCACAGAATGAACAAAATGTTTTCAAGGGCATATTTCCATAATTAAAAATAATAAAGTAGAAAAGTTTAATGTTTGCATGGCAGTTATTCCAATATAACTTTGGTTTTCATAACATTTTTAACAAAGTTAAGACATTTCTATAGTAAATTGTCCTATATAGGAATGCAGAAATGACTGTTTAGAAGAGTCCTACTATAAAAACAGTAAACATTTATAACAAAAACTCAATATCATAAAAAACAAGTCAGCATCATAAATATTGAAGACTCTAGAGACTTTCTGTTTTCCTTAAACAGCATTTTTGAAATAAGTTTGTTAATTTACCTGTTGTATTACTTTGAAAAATGTAATTATGTGCTGCATACAACTGTTCTCGAAAACTTCCTGAAGGAAGCAAATGCCAAGTAAATAACTGTAACAACAACAGCTTTGTTCTGAACTGTATGAGGTATATTGTTATTAGGCTCTGGTTTTCTTTAAACTAATAAAGAAACAGTAAGAACACTTATTACATTACACAGTTGTTTATGATTTTTTCCTGCTTCAGTATTTTTGCACACCCGTTAACAGCCCTTTAAAAATTTGTATTTGGACTAGTAATCTAAACATACCCTATGTACATAAGAAAAGTTTATGCCACAGGTTATCTGGATAAAATCCAGTATGTTAATGATATGAAATAGTATAATCATAGGAATTACTGGGGGGGTGGAAAGAAAATGCTTTGGCACATCCCCCTCCCTGCCTCAACAATTTGTTTATGTTCATATGGATTCTTGTTGAAAAAGGTTTTCCTGCATTTAATATCCTTGTTCAGTTTGCAAAAGAAAAGAAACTACACCCCTTCCAAGGGGGAAAGTGGTAAAGGGAGTTGCATCTTATTTTATTCTATACATTTACTAGTATTGGGATATTTGATAGCTAAGCATGGTTAGGCTCAGTTCTAGAGTTACCATATTATGTAAAATGTGTTATCTTAATTAAAAACACACTAAAACACGATTTGATAAATACTAAAGGCAAGTATTTAAGATGGAAATAATCCAGATTGTTGGAAATTGTTTTTGTATAAAAAGTCATTAATTGCAAGATCAAATTTAGTAACGTAGGAATTGTCACTGTAACAGAAGAGATTGATTCATTAGAATTTGAGAGATGTACTTTGGTTTTGTGGAGAATATATTCTGGAAAACTTGCAGAGTATGTAATGAACAAGTGCAGTTCGCTTTTTTTGCTCTTATTTCTTGCTCAGTTATTGTTCTAACAATGAATTTGAAAAGAATGCAAACAAAGTTAACAGAAAAGAAGTGTGCTTTTTACTTTAACAAGACTATATTCTGTCTAAGCATTGTTTTTCAGAGCTAGGAAAATCACAGACTGTACTTGCTGGTCAGAGTTTGTGTGTTTATATTAACTATATTTTATATCTTCCCATTATGGAAATCCTGCACAATTGTTGCATTTAAAAGGGTTATAAATCACTAGGTAAATTTCAATAGAACATGTAATCACTGTGGGCTAAAAGATATTGTCCCTCCTAGTTTCATACTTTAATTTTATTCCAATGAACATGTCCAGACATCTCACTTGCCTCTCCACACCTAACCAATGCATTGTTCTTTCTGTCTGCATAAAACAATTTCATATGAAGAATTCATTTCCAATTACTTTCTTTAATAATCTGATTCCACAATACTGCCAGTGGACGTACACCACTGACTGAACTGTTCAGTAAAGTATATTTCTTTGATGAATGCTGATTTCAGTTTCTGCACAGAAGGATTGCGTTAAATGTGCACAAACTTTTAAAAAATCATTCTTATATTTCTATAGATATCTCTTAGTTTAATAATAATGTTTATTCCATGTCTCACAATGTGCTTTAATTAAAGAGCCAATAAACATTTTTTCAACTGAGGTTGCACCCCATGACTCATAAGCTTGTTTTTTTTTTGTTTGTTTTTTTTTAATCAGTTCAACAACATCTGGTAGGTTATATAAGAAGAGAGGATGTTCTTTACAATCGGTTATTTTTCTGGACAATATGTTTCAGTATTTGGCAGACATCCATTTTTGTCTGAATTTTTCTTCTTGTACACGCCAACATTGGCACCCTTTCCCCTGCTGCTCCCCAAAAAAAGATTAACATATGCAGGTATGTTTTATGTTACATAAACTTTATCAATGGTCAGTTTTTAGACTTCATTCAGTTCATTCATGCTCAAGAATTGGTCCAGTCCCAGAAAATCTGAAAGTAATTTTCTGATGATAAAGCAACAGCAGGAAAAACCCACATCCTGTGACTAGCTTTAGAACTATATTTTTTAATTTGTGATTTCACAGTATAAAATGCAAAAATATTCCAAATATTTAGCAATTTCTGCTTAAGGGAGGATATTTAATAATGCAAAATGTGTCTGTATCTAAAGTAATTTTTGTTTCTACACAATTTACTGCTGCATTCCTTTCTGATTCACAATTGTGCAAAGTGAGTATAAAATGTCTATTTTTTTCCAGTGCTTGCTAGTAGCTTTATCAAGATTATTGAACCTATTTTTGTATTTCCATTCAAGGAGAATTTTAACATTAAATTTCTAAAGTAATTTGAAAATTCAGACATTTGCCAGGTAGTTTCTGATCTCTCTCAGAGCCAAGTTTGTGTTGTTTATGCACAATGTAAGGCTTAACTGGGGATTTATTCATGATACTGGCCATCGTTCTACAACTGGAATTACATTAATTGAACTCAAGATATTGCACTTGTAATTTTTGCTATCATTTCTTTTGACTAAGAAGGATAAAGTGAAGCCAAGTCACTTACTCTGCATCTGTTTGCATTTTCATTTTCTCCAGATAAGATACTATGGGAGTGAAAAACTATTGTAATCAAATTTGGCAGGCACGAAGACTGTAATTGACTCCAGATACCTAGAGGACTTAATTCAGTTTTAGTTAAAAATAAGGAGAGAATATTGAAATCAAAAATATAGTAGTTTAATGAGATATAGAAAGGCTGTTGTCCAGCAGACTTTATTTTGTCATTTTTTATGACAAAGTAGTTAGCTAATTAGGTTTTTTTTATTTTTGTAGTGCCACCCTCTTAGCCACTTTGTTTAAGATTCTGCCAGTGCTTCTGTTATCAACCTTCGTTGTCAGTGGTTTGTTACTTGGTGCTAATAATTTAGTCTGGACTAGGTGTTGGCATACAAATTCTTAAACCTGAATCAACTTTTTAATTATTACTATTTTAAAACAAAATTTAAAAACCCTACTGGCAGTTCTGTTTATAAAAGTCTTGCAAATACTGTATAGAAATGTGAGGTTTATTGGATCAAGAACCTTTTTTTAAACAGTTGAATAATTCATAGATTCATAGATTCTAGGACTGGAAGGGACCTCGAGAGGTCATCGAGTCCAGTCCCCTGCCCGCATGGCAGGACCAAATACTGTCTAGACCATCCCTGATAGACATTTATCTAACCTACTCTTAAATATCTCCAGAGATGGAGATTCCACAACCTCCCTAGGCAATTTATTCCAGTGTTTAACCACCCTGACAGGAACTTTTTCCTAATGTCCAACCTAGACCTCCCTTGCTGCAGTTTAAGCCCATTGCTTCTTGTTCTATCCTCAGAGGCTAAGGTGAACAAGTTTTCTCCCTCCTCCTTATGACACCCTTTTAGATACCTGAAAACTGCTATCATGTCCCCTCTCAGTCTTCTCTTTTCCAAACTAAACAAACCCAATTCTTTCAGCCTTCCTTCATAGGTCATGTTCTCAAGACCTTTAATCATTCTTGTTGCTCTTCTCTGGACCCTTTCCAATTTCTCCACATCTTTCTTGAAATGCGGTGCCCAGAACTGGACACAATACTCCAGCTGAGGCCTAACCAGAGCAGAGTAGAGCGGAAGAATGACTTCTCGTGTCTTGCTCACAACACACCTGTTAATACATCCCAGAATCATGTTTGCTTTTTTTGCAACAGCATCACACTGTTGACTCATATTTAGCTTGTGGTCCACTATAACCCCTAGATCCCTTTCTGCCGTACTCCATCCTAGACAGTCTCTTCCCATTCTGTATGTGTGAAACTGATTTGTTCTTCCTAAGTGGAGCACTTTGCATTTGTCTTTGTTAAACTTCATCCTGTTTAACTCAGATCATTTCTCCAATTTGTCCAGATCATTTTGAATTATGACCCTGTCCTCCAAAGCAGTTGCAATCCCTCCCAGTTTGGTATCATCCGCAAACTTAATAAGCGTACTTTCTATGCCAATATCTAAGTCGTTAATGAAGATATTGAACAGAGCCGGTCCCAAAACAGACCCCTGCGGAACCCCACTCATTATGCCTTTCCAGCAGGATTGGGAACCATTAATAACAACTCTCTGAGTACGGTTATCCAGCCAGTTATGCACCCACCTTATAGTAGCCCCATCTAAATTGTATTTGCCTAGTTTGTCGATAAGAATATCATGCGAGACCGTATCAAATGCCTTACTAAAGTCCAGGTATACCACATCCACAGCTTCTCCCTTATCCACAAGACTCGTTATCCTATCAAAGAAAGCTATCAGATTGGTTTGACATGATTTGTTCTTTACAAATCCATGCTGGCTGTTCCCTATCACCTTACCACCTTCCAAGTGTTTGCAGATGATTTCCTTAATTACTGGCTCCATTATCTTCCCTGGCACAGAAATTAAACTAACTGGTCTGTAGTTTCCTGGGTTGTTTTTATTTCCCTTTTTATAGATGGGCACTATATTTGCCCTTTTCCAGTCTTCTGGAATCTCTCCCGTCTCCCATGATTTTCCAAAGATAATAGCTAGAGGCTCAGATACCTCCTCTATTAGCTCCTTGAGTATTCTAGGATGCATTTCATCAGGCCCTGGTGACTTGCAGGCATCTAACTTTTCTAAGTGATTTTTAACTTGTTCTTTTTTTATTTTATCTGCTAAACCTACCCCCTTCCCATTAGCATTCACTATGTTAGGCATTCCTTCAGACTTCTCGGTGAAGACCGAAACAAAGAAGTCATTAAGCATCTCTGCCATTTCCAAGTTTCCTGTTACTGTTTCTCCCTCTTCACTAAGCAGTGGGCCTACCCTGTCTTTGGTCTTCCTCTTGCTTCTAATGTATTGATAAAAAGTCTTCTTGTTCCCCTTTATTCCCGTAGCTAGTTTGAGCTCATGTAACATGATATTGAAATTGGCAAGCAACTTTTGGGACCTAGTAGCTTTTTCGGTGGAACCGTCCTATTCTCTTTGCAGCATTTGATTTGAAGGGTGTTATAGTATCAGGGGAAAGTTTTCAAATGGGGAAAGTGGGAAAACCTGCAGTTGGTTTGGCTAAATGATGTGAAAACCTGACTGGTTCCTGAGAGTTCCAGATGAAACTTGTCAACTGGGGCCACGGGTGTATAAAGAAAATAAAAGTACCCTTTGAAATGAGTCACAAGAAAATGCTACGTTAATGGGCAGTGACCCACTCTTTTAACTCTTGCATGCCCAAAGCCATTGTGTCATGGGGAGAGGTGATTGTAGTGCAGAGACAGGTAATTGAGAAAGGCGGAGGCGAGTACTGCAGTGTTGAGGGCCCATATAAGTATTTTGAAAGAAAGATGGGCGTGAATGAAGGACGTGAAACCGGTAAGAAATCAGTACTAACTCCTCAGTTACTGCATTCTAGTCTGTTCATGTTTGCAGCAGAGTGAAAGCATCTGAAATCCTAGTCTTGGGAGTGCCTGTAAAGAAAGCTTTAGGGACTGGGAAGTTAAGTGATTTTCAGCCTTCTGTAAGAACACAAAGAGAGCTGAGCAGTAGTGTAGTACAGCACAGAAATGGAAAGGACCCAGGAAAGTGGGTGACTAGGATTTTAAATCTTTTTGATGAAGCAAGAGTAGAAGGGGTCTTGCAATGCTCTTGGTAAGAACATAAAAATACACCAGCACAGAAAATACATAGTTTATGGTCTTTCAATAGACTCGGGAGAGATGCTAGTTTCTATATTATAGGTAATATTTTTTTTCTGGAAAGTTTGAAATAATACACACAAGTTGTATGAGAGACATGAGAATTTAAAAAATGAGGTGCAATTTGCATTTAGAACAGTGGTTCTCAAACTTTTGTACTGGCATATAGCAGGCCTCTGAGTGTGACCCCCCCCCCTTATAAATTAAAAGCACTTTTTAATATATTTAACACCTTTATAAATGCTGGAGGCAAAGCCGGGTTTAGGGTGGAGGCTGACAGCTCGCGACCCCCCCAAGTAATAACCCCGCAACCCCTGAGGGGTCCCAACCCCCAGTTTGAGAACCCCTGGTTTAGAAGGTTTCTTAACTTTTTTTTAGGAGAAAGGGGCTTGTCATATCTCAAAAGTGGTTAGGCCTAAAAACTACAAATTTGTTTTATTCATTTATACTTGGAAGACTAATGCTTTTGACTAGGTTTGGACAGTTCAATGTCAGACTGCAGTAAATTATTAACATCAGAAAATCCACATGCAGCCTTTTTGAGAATTACATAGCTTTGGTATGCCTTGAAATACTTGCAAGCAACTGACTTTAAAAGTGTGGCTTGAGCAAGGATTTCAAGTGTTTGTGTGCATGTGCAATGATGTTTAGCAAAGTCAAATTAATATTAGAACTGTGCTAATAAGAAGTAGTCTAAACGAAACATAATTTTGAAAAGCTTTGGTGCAGGATGTCCTGATTTTTGTGATGCTAAAATAGAGAAACAAGCTGTAACAATTCAGAATAGAAGAGATTACTGTACTAGCTATTCCACATCCATGAAAAATGAAGCTATGAAGAAATCCCTACTTTGAGAATATGCTTCTCAAGAGTTGTCTACAGAAGCAAAATTATCCAACCTCTTAATCTTGGCATAAGAAGAAAGATTAAATAGCACCCCATAAAGTTCTTCTTAAGAACCTTTCTTTCCTCAGTCTAGAAAAAGACCTAAGCCTGAAAGGTCTAGGTTCCAGTGGTAAAAGGGGGGAGTACCCTTTCCATTTTCTAAGGTCCAGAAATCCAAGTATTTTGAAATAGTGGGAGACTTTTTTCTATTCTTTCCATTAATAAATAGAAAAAGATTCCCCAAGGAATGGAACTTTCCAATTCTTTATATACAAAACTTCAGATGAGTGCAAGGTCTGGGACTAGCTGCATCAAAGCATGCTAGGAAAGGCATCTCCTACTCTCTTTTACTTATTGGTGGGATTAGATAATTTTATGTATACAATGTCTCTTACTCAGACAGATGGTACTTCAGTCAGTGAATGAGTGAGGCTCTGGTCACTGATCCCTCTCAGGCCTATGACTGAAGTATAAGCCATTGGTTCTTGATTAATGGGCCTGAACATGTGAGAATAAAGCTCCTTCTTTAAGTAGTGTCCCCTATGGGTACGTCACTCTATTTGTGCTAGTGCCCTTTGCACCTTTGATCGGAGATTTCTCATAGTAGTGTCTGTTTGGCTCGCGCATGTGTGCTTGTCAGTCTTGTGGACCATGCTGTTGTTGTTATATAGCTCTGCATGGGCGAACAGTCCTCAGTTCCCCCTCGGCCTGCAACAGGGCTCTGGCAGTTGTCCCCATTAAGATTTCCTCAACTTTGTCCTCTTTTCTTATTCTAGTAGTTACTTTTAGTAGCTCTTAGCATTTGTCTAATTAGTTAGTAAGCAGTAGTAGTTTTAGCTTTCTAGTTTTAAAAGTTTTTAAAAAAATTCTCTCATATAATATTTAGATCAAGACCTACTAAGTAGTATCTTTCACTGGGAGGTTATGCCTAGTTCTCCAAGCTTCAAATGTTGTCTGTTGTGCTGGGAGGCAATCACGGTAAGCGATGGGTACTTCTGCTGCATCAATTCCCTCAAGGAATCACATGTTGCCCAGAAGTGTAACTTCTGTCTGGCACTGAAATTAAGAGCCAGAAAAACCAGACAGATAAAGCTTCATCTCCTCATGATGGAGATCTCTCTATGCCCAGCTTCTGACCCAGGCTAAGGGACGCCCCCGTATGCTGGTCTCCAAGCAAATCTGCTGCCTCCATGATATTCGAGCCCCACCCCTCCAAGGCATCTAAGAGACACAAGTCTACTCTCATAAGTCCTCAAAGGACCATGTCCCTGACTCACCAGGTAGGGAATCTACCTCTAAGAAGCCAAGGTCATCCATGTCTTCAGCTATTCCAGCACCATCTGCTCTTCAGTGAGGTACCCAAGAGGCTACTGGTTCCTCAGGTACCTAGGCCACCGCTAGACCAAAAGATGGTCATCCATGTCTTCAGCTATTCCAGCACCATCTGCTCTTCAGTGAGGTACCCAAGAGGCTACTGGTTCCTCAGGTACCTAGGCCACCGCTAGACCAAAAGATGGCGAAGCCAAGGTCCCAGAGAGATCATCAATACTGTTAGCAGACCAAAGCGGCAAGAAGAACTCTTCCTCTCCTTTCTCAGTTCCAAAGAAGCCTCCTTGGGCTCTGAACACACTTGCCTCGGAGAACCCGAGACCCATGGTACCATCACCTCGGTGCAGTACGGAGCAGGACTCAGTACTGCTAATACTCTCAGTACTGCAGGATTTCTGTTTTCCCTGGGACCTGGCTGTATCTGAGACACCTGATTCTCTGCTGCTTGGCTCCAACAAGCTGACAGTTTCACTTCAGATCTCTCGAAGTGCTCCACTGTTCCAGAGTGAGATTGAGGAAGAGGATTCTGATGAAGACCTTGCCTCAGGCCTGGTCTCCACTGGGGGAGGGGAGAATCGATCTAAGTTACGCAACTTCATAACGTAGCTGAAGTAGATGTACTTAGATCTACTCACCGTGGCGAGTCGAAAGCTGACGCTCCCCCGTCGACTACACCTGCGCCTCTCGCACCGATGGAGTACCGGAGTCGACAGGAGAGCGCTCGGGGGTCGATTATCGTGTCTAGTCTAGACGCAATAAATCGACCCCTGCTGGATCGATCTGGCGGGTAGTATAGACATACCATCAGTGTTTCAAATATCAATTCAGGGTTCTCCCCCTCACTCATATAGTGGCCCCTTTCCAAAAGTCTTTGATGAGACTGTAACTACTGGTGGCACAAGATTCCAACCAACATCTCGCTGATATGAGCACCCATAGGTGCCTCCTCCTATGCCTTATGCACCCTCTCCTTGGCCATATTGAGACCTTTGGGCAGCTTATCACCAACAGTTCTCCAGGGTATCAAGCACCTCTCGTTGCAGAGAGAGGCAACCTGCATCACCTGCTCCCTCCAGGAGATCTGTCCCTCAAGAGGAATCCTTCAAGGAGCAGGAAGCTCGAACCGATGAAAAGGTCTCTCCTATGGTCAACATCTCATCTTCATTTCCAAATTAAGTTGTCATGCCTCCTCCTCCATCCTTCGTGGATGATTTTAAGCAGCTCCAGGATCTGGTCAAGAGAATTGCTGACTCCTTACAGATCCCTCTCAAGGATGATAAAGAACCTCATCATAAGCTGCTTGTTATCCTCTGTTCACCCTCCTCTGCCTGCATAGCTTAAGCCCTTCTGGACCCAGCAGGGCCAGCTCCAAGCGGTGGAAAAAAAAAAAAAAGCCGATCGGCGGCACTTTGACGGCAGTTCAATCGCACCGCTCCATTCTTCAGCGGCACTTCGGCGGCAGGTCCTTCACTCCCTCTTTTCCTCTTAGGCAGCACTTTGGCGGCAGCTCAAAGAGGAAGAGAGGGACTGAGGGACCCGCCGCCGAATTCCCGCCTCAGACCTGGACATGCCGCCTCAATAGCGGACGAAGTGCCGCCCCTTTGTATTGGCTGCCCCAAGCACCTGCTTCCTTAGCTGGTGCCTGGAGCCGGCCCTGGACCCAGTGAAGATTGTCTGGCACAGTCCAGTTACTATTCCACCTATGTGCAAGAGAGCAGATAAGAAATATTACGTCCCAGCAAAGGACTCTGAATTTTTATTTTCTCATTCCCCACCTAACTCCTTGGTAGTTAGTGAATGTGGAAAGCAGCAGAACATCTCTACAAGACTCTCCCAATGCCACTGATAGTGCTGCCCATTCAGTCGCTACAGCGGTAGTTATGAGAAGGGCTTCCTGGCTTCAACTCTCCAGATTTCCAAAAGAGGTCCAGAATATGGTGGAGGATGTTCCTTTTGACGGGTCTGAGTTGTTTGAGGACAGCACGGACGAATCTCTGAACATTAAAGGACTCCAGCGCTACCTTACGTTCTCTTGTTATTTATACACCCACCTACAAGAGAAAGCTCAGCAAGTCCCAGACAGTTCAGAGATCCCATCATGCTCTATTCCTTACCTCTCAGAGGCCATATGAACCACATCAAAAGAGACAGACATTCCCAAGAAAGAAACAGTCCACTTGTCAGCCTCCCATCTCGCAACCTTCCACCTCCAAGCAGCAATTTTGATGGGTCAAGAGCATGAATTACCACCTCATCCTCATCTGCTGGTCTGAGTCACCTGCCTTCCTCCCTTCAGCAACTGCCTTTAGCACTTCAGACAAGCTTGGGAGTCAGTCACTACAGACAAGTGGGTTTTGGAGATCATCTCCGCAGGATACACCATCCACTTTACTACACTTCCACCAACAAACCCTCCTTCTCTGTCCCTCTTCAGGGACCCTTCTCACGAGAGCTTGCTTTGTCAAGAAATAGACTCTCTCTTATGCTTGGGAGCTGTAGAACCAGTCCTATGCAGCACAGCGGGAAGGGGTTTTATTCAGGGTATTTCCTGGTACCAAAAAAGAGTGGAGGTTGGAGACCCATCATAGATTTGAGACTACTCAACACCTATGTGAAGGCACAAAATTCAAAATGGTGACACTTGCAGCGATAATTCTGTCACTAGAGCAAAGAGATTTGGTTCTCAGCCCTCAACCTTCAAGACGCATATTTCCATATTGTGATCCATCAATTCCTAGGTTTCACTTTTGACCAGGACCACTTTCAACACTGAGTGTTCCCCTTTGGTCTGTCATCTGCCCCGAAGGTCTTTATGTAAGTCATGTCAGTAGTAGCGGCACAGCTCCACAGGTATTCCTTTACCTGGATGATTGGCTGCTGAAATGCTGCTGCCTCGAACTGACATCTTGAGTAACTTCCTAGGCCATAAAGCTCTTCCTTGTATTGGGCCTGCAATTGAGCATTCAAAAGTCCACTTTGACCCCTGTGCAAAACTTAGAGTTCATAGAGGGACATCTCGATTCGGTAACAACAAGAGAGGTAACAACCTCTGCATGGGTTTGTGGCCCTTTCCAGCACAGCCAACACAAGTCAGCTCATCCCCCAAACTCTGGTCAAGAACTATCTTCAGTTGCTGGAGCACTGGCAGCCAACACCCTCATTATAGAACAGCAAGACTCTGAATGTGCTGCCTTCAAGGGCAGCTCAAAACTGTTTATTCACCAGATACAGTTTAAATATGCTTCTTTTCATACCCACCTGCATAAAACAATCCCTCAATTGGTGGAAAGACCATCACAGCATGTGCACAGGAGTCCCATTTGCACATCCTCCCTCTACAGTCCTCATAATGACAGATGCCTCTCCGCTAGGGTGGGGAGCGCATCTAGATGCTCACATGGCCCAGTGCAAGCAGACATTGCAAGAGGCCACACTACACAACAAGCTCCTGGAACTCAGAGCAGTCAGATATGCCTGTCTCCAGTTTCTACCACTAATCGGGGCAAACACGTAAAGGTCATGATGAACAACATATGCATGTTTTACATCAGTCGCCAAGGAAGAGTAAGATCCCCCTCCCTCTGCACTGAGGCTGTGAAGCTTTAGAATTGGTGTATATGCAACCAGATCGTCATCACACTGGACTATTTCCCAAGAGTTCAGAATTTGAGGCAGATGCACTTAGCAGGTACTTCTTTCAAGATCATGATTGGGGAAATAGACTCCAGCATATTTCACCACATATTCCATCAATGGGGCACTCCTCAGATAGACCTGTTCTCCACAGAGTTGAACAATAAATGTACCCAGTTTTGCTTGAGAGATGG
Organism: Emys orbicularis; assembly: GCF_028017835.1. Taxonomy (NCBI): domain Eukaryota; kingdom Metazoa; phylum Chordata; order Testudines; family Emydidae; genus Emys; species Emys orbicularis. The sequence goes on along the minus strand of NC_088684.1, from coordinate 263,868,837 downwards.
ACTGGGTCACCAATCCCTGGGGGATGCTTTTCACCTTCATTGGTCATCAACTCTCCTACATGCATTCTTAGTGACTCCTCTAATAGTCAAAGTTATTCTCAAAATAAAAAAAGACAAAGCCAGAGTCATTCTCATAGTTCCAACCTGGTCCAGGCAAATGTGGTTTCCTTATCTGATACAGCTGACTGTTTGCTCATCAATCATTTTCCACACCGCTCCTCATCTCCTCTCCCAGGAAGGCAGGAAGATCCTTCACCCTAATCTCGCTTTGTCTCAGATCATGGTTGGTTGATGGTTCACAGGATTAGCAGAGGAAGTAAAAAGAGTATTATTACACAGCAGGAAACAGTTTACTCGTTACACATACTCTCAGAAATGGATGAGATTTGTCTGTTGATGTGACCTCAGGTATATTCCACCAAGGACCTAATCGCTGCCAGATATACTGGACTGCATTATAACTCTAAAAAGTTCAGGACTATCTATGAACTCCATAAGAATCCATCTGGCAGCTATCATGGCTTTCTATGCCCCAAAAGAGGATTATTCCGTTTTTGCCCACCCAACAACAGTGAGATACCTCAGGGGACTTGGAAACCTCTATCTGCCAGGCCAAACTCCTGTTTGGGACCTCAATCTGGTCTTTAAATGCCTCACAAGACCATTTGAGCTGATGGCTACCTGATCACTTCTCCATTCATCAATGAAAACAGCATTCCTGATAGCCATCACATTGGTCCTGAGTTAGGGAAATATGGGCCCTGCTGTCATGCCCCCTTTTTTGCAGTATTTTAAAAGACACAGTCTTGCTGTAACCCACCCCAAATTTTACCTAAAGTTTCTTCTGAGTTTCATATTAACCAACCCATTCAGCTGCCAGTCTTCCAACCCAAACCACATCTAGATAACCAGAAAGTACTGCTCCTCACCCTTGATGTCAGGAGAGGCCTGGCCTTCTATCTGGATAGGACGAAACCCTTTAGAAGGACGCACAAATTGTTTGTCTTGCTAGCAGATAGGTCAAAATGGTCTGTGGTCTCTAATAAAATGCTTTCTAAGTGGATATCCAGCTGCATTAATTCTTGCTACTAATCTTGAAGTATTCAAACACCTTTGAATATATGTACTCATTCTACAAGGTCCATTTACGCCTCTACAGTATTCCTCAAGAACGTGCCCATTATTGAAATATGTAGGGTTGCTACTTGGGCATCTATACATACTTTCGTCAAACACTATGCTATAATTCACGATTCTGCTGCTGATACTGTGTTTGGCTCAGCTGTACTTTCTTCAGTACTGGACTCGACTCCCAAGGCCTGCCCCCCTCCCATGCCTAAGAGGGAACGGCTCGATAGTCACCTAGAGTGGAGCACCCTTAGGAACATTACTCAAAAAAGAAGAAATGATTATTCAGCCCGTGTAGTAATTGTGGTTCTTTGAAATGTGTGTCCCTACGGATGCTCCACTATTTGCCCTCCTTCTCCCTTGCTTTGGAGTTCTCTGTTATAGAGCTTCACAGTAGAGAAGGAACTGAGGGTGTTTTGCCCACTCAGTGCTATATAATAATGGCACAGGGCACGAGACTGACTAGCACGCATGCATGAGCCGAATGGACACTGTTATGAGAAATCTCAGATCAGAGGCTAGCACACCTAGAGTGGAGCGCCTGGAGGGTGACACATCTTGAACCACGGTACCATTTCTTCTTTTATAAATTCTGCATGGTTTATTTGGGTGGAAGAAAGGAAGTAGACTACAGAATTTATCACAATTCACCATAAGTTCCTCTTCTTCCTTCTTACAGTATGAAGGAATTGTCTGACTTAGAAGAGGAAGTGAGAAGCAAGCACATGATTTGGACAAGAGCAGGTAGAAAAATGTATGGGTTCTTACAAAGATAGTAGAAAGGAGTCAGAAAAGAAGCTTTAAAGACAGGGTAAAATGCTGGTAGAGTTATTTTAGTAGTCAAGGTTTTAGACCTTTGTATAAATATTAGAAAGATTTCTAATGATGGACATAAACTGAATATACACTCAGACCACTTTGAGTACCTTGCCAGAGATCGATCTGGGTGGTCTCAATTTGTGAGAAGGTCACGTTCCTTTGGGATTTGCCATCATGATGATGATATACAGTAGCAGCAGGAAGGAGGGGCACTGACATATATCACCCCAAATGTGAGAAACTAAAAGAGTGAAAATAAATTTATTTTCATCCCAATTCCATGTGCCTTTCACGGTTGTTCATTTAATTGGCTAGCTCTTGTTGGTGAAGAAGGTGGGGCAGTTCCTCCAGTAACCCAGACTATATAAAAAGAACAGGAGTACTTGTGGCACCTTAGAGACTAACAAATTTATTAGAGCATAAGCTTTCATGGGCTACAGCACGAAGAGCTTATGCTCTAATAAATTTGTTAGTCTCTAAGGTGCCACAAGTACTCCTGTTCTTTTTGCGGATACAGACTAACACGGCTGCTACTCTGAAACCAGACTATATAGTGTTCATATTATTAGGGGTCTTCAAGGAAGGAACAGGGCTTTTTGAATAACTTTGGGAGCCACCACAAAGCACTGAGGGACACTTTCAAAAATTCCCTGAAGCAATGAGTGCATGGACAGCTAGGAAAAGCTACAAGTACTCCACCTAAAATTCTGCCCCACAGCTACCACTGTGTGTAATTAGAGGGAGAAATTTGTGTTGTGACAAAAAAGCTGTTATGGTGTGACCATCAGTGTTTAGGAAGAGGGGAAAGATTCCAAAAGTAGAGAGTTAACAGTAGGAGAAACCCTGATAAATTGGAGAAAGGGCTTGGTTTGTCTTGGGAAAATGTGGCTGCTCCAGAGAGTAGTGGTTGGAGCAGGAGTCTATAGCTAGGAATAGGAGCCCAGGCTCAGAGGCCAGATGCCAAAACCAAGGGTTAGAGCTGAAGTCAGGAATCAGAGCTGATGGTTAAAGCTGGGTTACCTGGAGCTAGGAAAGGCAGGGGCAGGACTGGAACAAGGTGTGAGCAGGGGTAAATGCTTTGAGTAGCTGCCAATTTGCTGCTGCTGGGCTTAAGAGCTGGTCTGCTGACTTTTCCCAGTTCCCACCAATCAGGTGGTGTAGCCAGTCAGGCAGCCTGTTACAGGCCAGCTGCCCTTGTAAGGTTGCCCAGAGACTGGCTCTGCTGCAGGCCCTGATTCCTGACAGTTAGGCACTCTGAAAATTCCACTAGGTCCTCATGTGCACCATTAGATGCTAAAATACCTTTGAAAAACTGGCCTTTACCATAATGAACTGGAAGGACAAGTGGGGATATAATTTAGAGCAGGAAGAGGAGGTGCAAGGATAAACAGTATTTACAGATATGCTTGTATCAATACTCAGTTGAGGCATACATGGGTCGTGGTACTCAAATGCATACCTGTGTTTTTGGTTGGTTTGTTTGGGATTTTCTAAAGTGTTGTTGCAGAAATGGTTTGAATAAGATGAGTGTGGTGATAACAGATTTTGGAAGAGAAAGAGCATTAGGCTCTTTGCACAGAGAAGTTTGAGAGGAAACGGTTGGTGTCACTGGTAGAGTAAGCAGAAGAAGATGTAAAAGGAGACCGTGGTACAAAGTCTTGAAAATTATGACAAGTTTGAAAACAGCAAAATGAGAACTAGTGAAATGACTCAGAGGGTGGAGAAGTGTGTGTTTGGAGGAGAGGAGGACCTGTGGTTGAAGAGACAGCAAGACATCAGTATTTTGGACAGATAAGAAAGGGTCAGGTTAGTGTCACAAGACCCAAGAGGAGAGTGAAGTAACAAAAGTGGGGAAATGATTAGGAGATAGACAAGCAATTTATCTGTTGGAATAGTAAGGAAGGGGTTGAAGTCCTGAAATGTAGAAGGAGCAGCTCTCTTACTTACTTGCAGGCTGGATGTGTATGGAGCATGAGAAGCAGTAGATGAAAGTGAACTCCTGGTTATGGGCTTGAGTAACAGAGAAGACAGTGATGTTTTTTAACCCCAATACAGAATAGAGGAAGTGGAAAGAGTTGGGGAGAAAAGATTGTGAGCTCACTTTTTGCCATGTTGATTTTGGGATGACCATGAGACATCCAAGAAGAAATGTCTGACATTATGAGACATAGATTTGGAATAAAAAAGTGTAACTAAGTGTTGTCAGCACACCTCTGGGAGTAGATGAAATCACCCAAGAAGAGGGAATAGCAGAAGAGGATGATGGGGCCAAGAACAAAACCATAAGGGACCCCCAGCAGAGAGAAGTATGACAAAGTCAAGCTGGACAGTTGTTAAGAAAGTGGTGGAAGGCAAGTTTATATGAGCCCTAGAATGATAAAGGCCCTTTTCCCTATAAGTTGAAAAGGGGTTGGTTACCTCAAGTCAACTAGGGACACTAGAGTCCAATTAAGGACTGCCTGAAACCTTTAATAAACCCCTCTGCTGTCTACGATACAGGTGTTTGCTGCCACCAGAGATCTGCAAGCACTCTCAGCACTGCTGTCGCTAGCAGTACAGGAGTCATCAGTGTCAGTGTCGGCAAGCAGGAGGAAGCACATAGTCCCCAGTTGCCATTTGATTCTGGGCCCTACGATACCATCCAGAGGGAAACCGAAGATGTTGGCCCTGACGCAGGCTTCCTCACTTCAGTACCGTTCTCCAGCACCAGTAGGAACCACACCTCTGTGGTCACCAGAGAAAGGCTCATCGTCTGACTCGGAGGTTGGGTTGTACTCCTCTCAGCCGAGGAGTCACTCCCGTTACCCCTCCAGTGATCCCTATCCTGCCATGGGCTCTGGCACAGGAGTGCAATCGAGTGCTTAGCCCATTGGTCACTGGCCTATGCCAATGCAGTGGTCCTTTTGGAACCCGGGAGTTTCCCCCAGTCCTGGAGCCCCATTTGAGTCACTCATACTCAGTGGCCTCCAAGAGAAGGGTGCATCCGTCCCTTTGGGCAGTACACAATCCGGACTCTGGTACCAAGCCCTGTGCTGACCTTCAGGAGCCAGCTCTGCATGATTCTGTCGGGGCAGAAGGGGCAGAGGAATACCCTCAGCTGGTGCAGGCTGCCTCCTCCTCGGATGAGGATGTGTCTGGGGCAGGCGTGGTGCCTCCCCAAGACAACCATCAGGCGCACCAAGACCTACTGAAGAGGGTAGCCTTGAACTTGGGCTTGCAGGCGGAGGTAGTGATAGCCTGGTTGATATTCTGGCCACAACAGAGCCATCAAAAGTAGCCCTGCCCCTCAGTGACGTCAATATGGATCCAGTGAAAGCCCTGTGGCAAACCCCCACTTCCCTTCCCCCCACCTCAAAAAGAGCGGAGAGGAAATACTTTGTGCCCGCCCAGGGTTCTGAGTTCCTTTATACTCATTTTTCCTCCTCCCTCCCCCGGATCCTTGGTGGCGTCTGCAGCCAATGAAAGGGAGAGGCAAGGTTGCAGGGTACAACTCCTAAGGGACCTTTTCCTTTACTCTAGGGGGAGCTGCAGCTTAGGATCGCAAACCAGCAGGTGCTTCTGGTGAGATACAACTTCAACATGTGGGACTCCATGTTGAAATTCAAGAACTCGCTTCCCCAAGAGTCCAGGCAGGTGGAGGAGAATAAGTCAATAGCCAGGGCTTCATTGGAAGCTGCCCTGGATTCGGCGGCCAGCTCCAGGGCCTCCATGGTAGCCTTGCATAGGAGTTCATGGCTTCAGTCCTCCAGTCGCCCGCATGAGGTCCAACAAACCCTTCAGGACCTCCCCTTTGAGGGAGCTTTTTTCGGAGCAGACTGATGCTAAGCTCCATTGGCTGAAGGACTCCAAAGCAACCCTCGAGTCCCTGTGTTTGTATACCCCAGTGACTTCAAGGAAGCACTTCAGGCCTCAGCATTCCTCCCGATACTTGGCCCTGCCTTCCTATCAAGATCTACAGAGAAGATGGAGTAGGGGTTTTAAGTGCAGACCGCCGCTCCCTCCAGGCTTTAAGCAGGCCTTTTGATGGGATGCTCAAGGTTGTTGCACTAGTTCCCATGTTTCCGGATCTGGTTTCCCCTTTATTTTCAAACTATCTGTCCCACTTCATCACAGCGTGGTCCCATAGACAGTTGGGTGCTGAGCACTGTGGAAGTAGGATATACCCTCCAATTTATTTCTGACCCCCACCTCCCTCTCCATTCCTCTTCAGGGACTCCTCTCACAAGCAACTGCTAGTCCAGGAGGTGGAAACTCTTCTCCGAGTGGGAGCCATGGAAGAGGTTCCACAAGATTTAAGAGGAAAAGGGTTCTACTCTCACTATTTCCTAATTCCAAAGGCCCAGGGGGGTCTCAGATCTATTCTAGACCTGTGCCTACTCACAGAAACCTCAGGAAACTAAAGTTTCACATGGTCTCCCTGGCTTCCATTATCCCCTCCCTGGATCCTGGGGACTGTATGCCGCCCTTGATTTAAAGGACGCTGATTTTTGCATCTCCATCTTCCAAGGCCACAGAAGTTTCCTCAGGTTCGTGGTGAACTAGGCGCACTACCAATTCACAGTACTCCTGTTTGGCCTGTCAGCAGCCCCATGGATGTTTACAAAATGCAAGGCAGTAGTAGTGGCCTTCCTGAGGAGATGGGGTACAAGTCTACCCGTATCTGGATGACTGGCTAGTTAGAGGCCAGTCCAGGGCTCAGGTAGAGTCTAGCCTGCTAATAAACACACAGAAGTCTACCATCGCTCTGGTACAGAGGATAGAGTTTATTGGAGCAATGTTTGACTCCACCCAGGCCAGAAGGTCAGTTTGAGACAATCACATCCCTGATAATACACCTCAGGGACCATTCCAATACAAAAGCCAGTTCTTCAGTTGTGGCTGGCCTAAGTATATGCACCAAACCACCACCATCTGGACTCAGTTCTCACAATACCCTCCCCAGTCCTCGCCTCCCTTAATTCATGGCTGGACCTGCTGGCGGTTTGCACGGACATTCCCTTTTCACAGCCCCATGCGTCAATTTACCTGGTTTCGGATGCATCAGCGCCAGGCTGGGGAACTCGCCTAAGGCCCCTCAGGACTCAAGGTTTGTAGTCTCTGGAAGAGCTCTCGCTACACATCAACATCAGAGAGCTCAGGGCAGTCTGCCTGGCCTGTCAAACATTCCTGCCTCACATTTTGGGCAGGAGTGTGCTGGTGCTTATGGACAACACTGCAGCCATGTTTTATCTCACCAGGCAGGGAGGAGCTCGCTTTTTCACACACACACCCCCCCATGTGAGGAGACAGTCCTCTTATGGGAGTTCTGCATAGCCCACTCACCTCAATGCTTCTCACCTTCAGGGAGCACTGAACAAACTGGCAGATCACCTCAGCAGGTCTTGCTCCAGTCACCATGAGTGGTCTCTTTGCCCGGACAACATGGGGGATGTTTTCCATTATGGGTGATGACTTCCCAGATAGACCTATTAGCGATCAATCATAACAGGAAGTGGTCATCAGTTTTGTTCCCTGTTTTCTGGTCCCCATTACGTCTGCTAGGTGAGTGTCAGAGCTGGCAGCCTTATCCATGCGGGAGTCTTACTGCCTCTTCCACAATGACAAAGTGGTGCTGAGAACTCCACAATTGTTTCTTTGCATAGTGAACTCTTCTTTCTATGCCTCTCAGGAGATAATCCTTCCCTCATTCTGTCCACAACATCTGACCTAGAAGCTGTGGCACACCTTAAGAACATAAGAATGGCCATAGGTCCATCCAGCCCAGTATCCTGTCTACCGACAGTGACCAATGCCAGGTGTCCCAGAGGGAGTGAACCTAACAGGTAATGATCAAGTGATCTCTCTCCTGCCATCCATCTCCACCCTCTGACAAACAGAGGCTAGGGACACCATTCCTTACCCATCCTGGCTAATAGCCATTAATGGACTTAACCTCCATGAATTTATCTAGTTCTCTTTTAAACCCGGTTATAGTCCTAGCCTTCACAACCTCCTCAGGCAAGGAGTTCCACAGGTTGACTGTGCACTGTGTGAAGAAGAACTTCCTTTTATTTGTTTTAAACCTGCTGCCCATTAATTTCATTTGGTGGCCTCTAATTCTTATATTATGGGAACAAGTAAATAACTTACTCACTTGCTCCACACCACTCATGATATACCTCTATCATATCCCTCATATATACCTCATATATACCTCTATCATATCCCCCCTTAGTCTCCTCTTTTTCCAAGCTGAAAAGTCCTAGCCTCTTTAATCTCTCCTCATATGGTACCCGTTCCAAACCCCTAATCATTTTAGTTGCCCTTCTCTGAACCTTTTCTAATGCCAATATATCTTTTTTGAGATGAGGAGACCACATCTGTACGCAGTATTCAAGATGTGGGCGTTTCATGGATTTATATAAGGGCAATAAGATATTCTCCATCTTACTCTCTATCCCTTTTTGAATGATTCCTAACATCCCATTTGCTTTTTTGACTGCCGCTGCACACTGCGTGGATGTCTTCAGAGAATTATCCACGATGACTCCAAGATCTCTTTCCTGATTAGTTGTAGCTAAATTGATCCCCATCATATTGTATGTATAATTGGGGTTATTTTTTCCAATGTGCATTACTTTACATTTATCCACATTAAATTTCATTTGCCATTTCATTTGCCCAATCACTTAGTTTTGTGAGATCTTTTTGAAGTTCTTCACAGTCTGCTTTGGTCTTAACTATCTTGAGCAGTTTAGTATCATCTGAAAACTTTGCCACCTCACTGTTTACCCCTTTCTCCAGATCATTAATGAGTAAGTTGAATAGGTTTGGTCCTAGGACTGACCCTTGGGGAACACCACTAGTTACCCCTTTCCATTCTGAAAATTTACCATTTATTCCTACCCTTTGTTCCCTGCCTTTTAACCAGTTCTCAATCCGTGAAAGGATCTTCCCTCTTATCCCATGACAACTTAATTTATGTAAGAGCCTTTGGTGAGGGACCTTGTCAAAGGCTTTCTGGAAATCTAAGTACACTATGTCCACTGGATCCCCCTTGTCCACATGTTTGTTGACCCCTTCAAAGAATTCTAATAGATTAGTAAGACATGATTTACCTTTACAGAAACCATGGTGACTTTTGCCCAACAATTTATGTTCTTCTATGTGTCTGACAATTTTATTCTTCACTATTGTTTCAACCAATTTGCCCGGTACTGATGTTAGACTTACCGGTCTATAATTGCCAGGATCACCTCTAGAGCCCTTTTTAAATATTGGCGTTACATTAGCTATCTTCTAGTCATTGGGTACAGAAGCCGATTTAAAGGACAGGTTACAAACCATAGTTAATAGTTCCGCAATTTCGCATTTGAGTTATTTTAGAACTCTTGGGTGAATGCCATCTGGTCCCGGTGACTTGTTACTGTTAAGTCTATCAGTTAATTCCAAAACCTCCTCTAGTGAACTTCAATCTTTTGAAACAATCAATTCCTCAGATTTGTCACCTACAAAGGACGGCTCAGGTTTGGGAATCTCCCTAACAACCTTAGACTTCAGAAGAGCACTAAAGATTTATTCTAAGTGTACAGACTCCACTAGAAGGTCAGGTGCACTGTTTGTCTCCTTCCATCAAAAGACTGAAGGACTCACAGCTTCCAAGATGTCCATTGTGGAGACCTACAAGGTATCAGGCATCCCTATTCCAGAATGAATCAAGGCACACTACACAAGGTTTATAGAAACCTTATGGGTCGAACGAGCAAGTGCTTCCACTGCCGAGATATGCAGTGTGGCTACATGGGCATCAGCTAACACCTTTATCAGACACTATAAAGTGGACTTTCTGTCTTCTGCAGAGGCCTCCTTCGGCAGGAAGGAACTGCAGGTGGTGGTCCAGTAAGCTTTTGAGCAAGCTTCATTGGTGGAGGATTCCTTTTCTATCTCATTCAGTTTTCTCTGTATTCTTCTCTACTACTGAGAGTCCTGTGGCACCTTTAAGACTAACAGATGTATTGGAGCATAAGCTTTCGTGGGTGAATGCCCACTTGCGTCTGACGAAGTGGGCATTCACCCACGAAAGCTTATGCTCCAATACATCTGTTAGTCTTAAAGGTGCCACAGGACCCTCTGTTGCTTTTTACAGATCTAGACTAACACGGCTACCCCTCTGATACTCTCTACTACTGTTTCACTGTTCACTACTTCCCAGATGTAACAGAATTATGGGAGAACTGGGCTACAGAATGGAAAATTTCTTACTCGATAATTTCTAAGCAGCAGCATGTCCCACAATTCTCCTCACCCTGGATGACTCATTAGCCTAGGGGTCAGCTTTTTATTTGGACAGTTACTATGCAGACAGTTGCCTGCTGTACATAGTTAATGAGTTATCATTTGTTGTTAATAATATTTTTCTACAAGTTTTACACAGCTTTGGAATGACTCATTTTGGCCATAAACAGGAGAAGAAGCGTGGCCAGCACACACGGTGCCGCACTTTCAACTGCCTCTGGAAACTGTAGAGTGGAGGGGAATGGCCCAGATGTAAAAGAATTGTGGGAGATGCTGGTAGCAGAAAGGAAATGATTCACTCTCCCTCTTCTTTTCTGTACCTTTTGCTCCCTCCCCCTTGATTTTTCACCCTGATCCTTTGATCCTCTTTTACTTCCATTTCTCCCCACTCTCTCTTGGTCTGCTTTGGATGGAGGTCGGATCAGGGGTGCTAGTCACCCTAGAAATGCAGATGCTAAGTGCATTGTGGGGACTGAATTCGGTGCAAGGAGTATGGGGAATAAACAGGAAGCCTTGGAAGTATTAGTACATAAGCTAAATTATCGCTTAATTGGCATTACAGAGACTTGGTGGGGTAAGTCTCATGACTGGAATATTGGTATAGAGAGGTATAGTTCATTCAGGAAGGACAGGGAGGGATGAAAGGAAACAGGTGTTGCATTATACATGAAGAATATATAAATTGTTCTGAGGTCCAGAAGGAGGTGAGAGGCAGACCAGTTGAAAGTCTCTAGGTGAAGGTAAAAGAGGGAAACAAACAGGGGTAATGTCATGGTAGCGGTCTCCTCTAAACCACCAAATCAGAATAAGGAGGTAGATGAGACATTTCTAGAACAAATACCAGAAATATCCAAAACACAAGACCTAGTAGTAATGGGGGTTTAATGGAAAAATATGACAAAACACAAAATGGTCCAAAGAGACTTTACCCAGAGAGACTTTGTGACCCCAGAAGGGGAGGACTATAGTGACCTGGCCGGAGGTCTGAATCACAAAGAAGGAGCACCCTGGAGAGAGAAGGGCCACAGTGCGAGGAAGGGGGCATCAGGCCTGAGTGGAGCTAATTGGTCCGGACCCAGGAAAGATTTGTCCAGAAAGATGTGGACAAATTGGAGAGAGTCCAGAAGAGAGCAACAAAAATTATAAAAGGTTTAGCAAAACAGATCCATGAAGAAAGGTTGAAAAAACTGGGCATGTTTTAGTCTTGAAAAAAAGACTGCGTGGGGACCTGATAATATATTTGAAGACTGTTAACAGCTATAATTAAGAGGATGGTGACAGATTGTTCTCCGTGTCCACCAAAGGTAGGGCAAGAAGTAATTGGCTTAATCTGCAGCAGGGGAGATTTAGGTTTGATATTAGGAAAAGTTTTCTAACTAAAAGGATAGTTAAATACTAGAATAGGCTTCCAAGGGAAATTGCAGTATACCGGTCATTGGAGGCTTTTAAGAACAGGTTAGACAAACACATGCCAGAGATAGTCTAGGAGGTATATTTGGCCCTCCTTGAGTGCAGAACGCTGGACTATATGACCTCGTGAAGTCCCTTCCTGCCCTACATTTCTGTGATTCTGTTTTTATGATTTTGTGGGTTAGTTGGCAGCCCTGGAATAGTGTTGCTAGCTGGTTTTAAAAATAGAAAGTGAATACTTAATTTAATTTGAAAAACCCTCTGGTTTGTTTCCAAAAATATCACAGAGAGGCTAACTGGCTTGCAAGGCATACAGAAAGGAACTCTGTGTACCCACTAACATGCCCAAACATCTTGGTTTGTTCCCACAGCAGAGACAACAGCCCTGCTATGAAATAGCTGTGAGCTGGAAGAGTATTCTGGCTATTGACACGCAAATGAGCACACCAAACATCCCTCCTTGCTGCAACATTCCTAGCTCCACTATTCTGACAAGTAGCTTTTAAAATGGAGTAGAGTTTATGCAGGTCAGGTATGAAACTAGAGATGCCTGGCATTCCATTAGGAGTCATCAACATGCAGCAGTCTAGCCAAAATATGTATCAAATATTTTGATATTTTCTCCCAAAGGTCACAAACCAAAGTCAAAAACTAGTAAGTATTTTCCTGACTGTGTTACATTTATTTATGGAAAAGAAGTCTAATATAAGAATACATTTCCTTAACAGAAAGGAAGAAGGAAGTCTAGGTACGTCATGGTAATGCTTCAGGATCTCAGGATTATTTTTACTGACTATTCAGACAGGCATAGAGGACAGTAACTGATGTTGTTATACATCAAACTGTGTTTATAATATTTAGGTTTTGGCACCATTTAGGGGAACATGATGACCTCTTTTGTTATTTAAAAGTATACAGGCACGAAGACAATAATATTTTGAACATTAAAAATATCTGAAAATGTAAAAACAAAGGAAAATAAGGAATGTGCATTCTCTGTGTGAACGTGGAAATAACATCATAGCAACATCAGTGCTGATCCTTCAAAAAAGCACATACTATTTGTCAATGGGACGATTTATATGTTTAAAGTTAAGCACATGCTTAAGTCTTTGCAGGATTCAGGCCATAGTTATTAGTAACTAAGGTAGTATTTGTAGCAATAATTGTACTGTTCAGTGTGGCTATTGTGGTACCAAACAATCTTTTAGCCGCTTGATACTGCAGCACCCCCACAAACAAAGAAAAAGCTTATACTGTACTGTTTTATGTTAAGCCTGAGAGCTTAAATCTTTGTATGGCATTTACTGAATTGCTAAGACTCTGTTTTCTATAGTACATATGACCATGCCACAACGTTTGTGGCTAAGACTCAATACAAGAATTACCGTGCACCAGCATGTATCTCCGCTACTTTTAGGGGCTTCCTTGTTATAAAATGGCTTGCCTGTTTGGACAGAAAAATACAAGGTATTATAACCATTCTTGGGAATTTCTGTAGCCTAGGACTTGATCCAGGCACAGTACAATTCTTCCAGGCTTTCCAGAATCTGCTAACAAAAAAAGGAAGTCAGAACTTAGAATCACAGGGTTAGGAGGGACTGCAAGGGTCATCTAGTCTAACCCCCTGCCAAGATGCAGGATTTGTTGTGTCTAATCTAAACCATCCAAGACAGATGGCTGTCCACCCTCCTTTTGAAAACCAACTTATTGCTACTTTTAAAAACTAGCAGAATTTATATAATAAAACCATCATTATAAAGCATAAAAGAATGGTAGAGGACATAATACGTTTTTTAGTTCACCATAATTAATACAGCACCTTTCATTCACAAGGTTCCACAGAGCTTCACAGACTGGGTACCAAACCATGATCTTGCTGAAAGCAATGGCAAACTTCGGTGGGCCTAGGATTTCACCAATCACTAAAAGCAGCCACTTCTATGGTAGAACATGGCAGCCATTTTGCACCAGCCACACTAGCCTACTAGGAGAAGGGAATAACTTCTTCAGCTAAAATACTAAAGAATGTTAAGTTGTCATTTATTAGTATAAATTATACATTGTGAAAGTGTCTAAAATGTGCTACGTACTATACAAGCATACAGGAATAATGTAATTCAATTAAAAATGGGATCAGGACACTGCATTATCACCCTGTTGGGGGGGGGGGGGAATGACATTGTCTCAGTTTTACCTATGAGTTAAAGCAGAGCCCACCCAGCAGCACAATGCTCACTCATTTAGCGCTTAGAAACTAGTTCCTTAGCTCAGAGAGAAGATTGGTGTCCTAGTGGATGGCAGTGTCACTTCCTGTAGTTTCCTGGGTTCTCTCTTCTAAGTATTGTCCAGGCCCAACCATGCAGAACTTTAGATCTGATGAGCTCCAGCTTAAAACTGTATGGATGTAGGGTGGAACTTTTCATTGAAAACTGATTACAAATAAAAAAACATCACCATAATCAATACTTCTGAGTTAACTTCTTTTAACATCGCTGCCTTTCTGCCCAGTGCGTTCCACTGCAGGTAGTCATCAAGAGTTACCGGTACATCTTTTCTACCCTTACAGTAACTCCTCGCTTATCGTTGTAGTTATGTTTCTGAAAAAAGTGACTTTAAGCGAAACGTTAAGCGAATCCAATTTCCCCATAAGAATTAATGTAAATGGGGGGCGGTTAGGTTCCAGGGAAATTTGTTTCACCAGACAAAAAACTATATATTATATAGATATACACACAGTATACATTTTAAATAAACAATTTAATACTGTTCACAGCTATGATGATTGTGAAGCTTGGTTGAGGTGGTGAAGTTAGTGGGTGGAAGAGGGAGGGATATTTCCCAGGGAATGCCTTGCTGCTAAATGATGAACTAGCACTCGGCTTAGCCCTTAAGGGTTAACATGTTGTTAATGTAGCCTCTCACACAAGGCAGCACGAACATGAGGGAGGGGAGACAGCATAGCAGACAGAGACAGACACACACCTTGTGTGTGGGAGAGACAGAGAGATGCACACTGCCCCTTTAAGTAAGCTGACCCACTCTTAAGTGCATTGTCTTTTTAAGTGGATCAGGAAGTTGAGACAGCAGCTGCTGCCCCAAGCTCTCTCTGTCTCTCTCCATCCATGTCCCCTCCCTGCTCTATAAGGAGAACGGGCAAGCAGGGGAGAGGGGGACACCCTGACATTAGCCCCTCCCCTTCTCCCCCTGCAGAGTAAGCAGGAGTCTCTGGGAGCAGCTCCAAGGCAGAGGGCAGGAGCAGCACATGGCAGAGGGGGGAGGGACAGCTGAACTGCCAGCAATTGATAGCCTGCTGGGCGGCTGCAGCACAGGGAACTTAGGGGAGCGGGGAGCTGCCGGTCCACCCTGGCTGCAGGGAGGGCACGGGGTGTGGGGCTGGCTGAGGGCAGGGTGGTGGGTACCAGGGCCATCCCTAGATATTCTGGGGCCCTACGCAGCCCCCTCGCGGGGGGGTGCCCCAGGCCTCCGTGGGGGGGGCAGCTTCCGTGGGGGGCAGGCCTCCATGGGGTCGGGGCTGGCTTGGGGGTAGGGTGGAACCACCCCCCAGCACTCACTGGCTGCGCGGCTGGGGCCGGGTCGCTGCACTTCCTGCCGCGGGTGAGTGCAGCCCCGGCCCTGCTGCAGAGCTCAGGGGATTGGGGGCGGGGCTAAGCAGGAGCGGGGCCCTGGGGAAGAGCCAGAGCAGCAGGGAGCAGCGCAGCGCCCCCGGCGGCCGGAGGAGGAATGACATCACTTCCCAGCCGGCCGGAGCTGATCAAAGCCGCAGCGCCCCCTCGCACAGTGGCGGGAAGAGGGTTACACATTTAGCCGGCGCTGGGTGAGCATCCCAGACATTTTGGGCACCGCTTTTTGGCACCCTCAAATCTTGGCACCCTAGGCGGCTGCCTAGTTTGCCTAGTGGATGCACCGGCCCTGCTGGGAAGCTAGAGCTGGCCAACTGACATGTATCTTCTTTCCACAGTCTGAGGCTGGCCAGAGGGCACATTTTTTTCCTTCATGTAGCTGTTTGTATCATATGGAGGGGGATAGCCAAATTGTCTTATTATATAACAAAGCAGGGAAAAAATCCCAAATTACTAATTTTTCCTTCTATGTTTTCTTTCCAGATTTCCCTTTTAGAAGTCGTCTTCTGCTCTGTTCTAACACACTTTATATCAACAAAGATTCTCAAAAATATTCTTCTCAAAAGTCTTCTAGCAAACACTTCCAATAAACACAAGTAAATTATGGTTTCGATCTCTAGTTTTCCCCTCAGACAGATGTCTCGACAAGTCCTATGAAATTTCCAGTGCTACTTCGAGTCCAGTTCAATTCAAATCAGAATAATAATCATACCAGATTTGCCCTTAAATGGTACATTAAGTAAAACATGCATTTAATCATTCATTTCTCACTAAGTTATTTACCAGTACTAATTGTCTTGTGTAAAACATTTATAAAATGCTACATATATTTATGTAGATTACCTATTTCCATAATAAGAATTGATAATTATCAACACAAATATACATGTATGGCATCTCAAAATAAACTGTATTTTTGCCCATATTTCCATAAAAATGTGTGCAGGGGTGTGGTTTCTTTAATGCTGATGAATTAAAATCCTTTAATTCTCCATGTCTTTTTTTTTTTTTTTTTTTCCAAAAGGTTTTAAACAGGCCTGGGTTACCAAGTCCCTGACTTCTGCACTCTGCCCCTCCTGTGTTTCTGGTCATATCTATTTTCCTTCTCCTCTCTTCTTGACTTGGGTAGATTTCCTTAGATATGGGTTCTACAGTTTGTTTTTACTTCATGAGACTGAGTTTTGTTCCTTGCTACTAGGTTGTTTATATTAAATTAAGACCTACTGGAAGGTCCTGGTTAACAGGCTTGTCCATCTTAAATTTAGTTTTTTTCATATACATTTTTCCCTTTCTCATCGGCTCCTGTATCACCCCACAAGCAACAGAGGGTCCTGTGGCACCTTTAAGACTAACAGAAGTATTGGGAGCATAAGCTTTCGTGGGTAAGAACCTCACTTCTTCAGATGACTTGCACAAGGCTAACTTTCCTTTATTTCTGTATGCAGAAAATAATGTACCTTAGTAAATGTTTCAGATACTGAGTTATAATATTTCTGATCCAGTTATGAACAAGCATCCAAGATTCTCAGTTACATTGAAGTCCCTTCATGCCACTGTAGCAGCATAAAGTAGCCTTAAAGTGGTAGAACTGGGATCATACACCTTGCGTGGCAAGTATCCCCAACTAGGGTAGAGCTAGTATAAGATCTACATTGGTTCTGGTCCCAGCCCCTGTGGATTTGGTGGCAGCTCCCAAGTGCACTAAACCACAGCTATTCTTTGTTTCTCAGGGCTGTAAGGGTGCCATGGAAAGCAAAGCATCAGTTAGAGAAGCCCAGAGACTGCTCTCAGAGTAGGGGCCGGCCAGGGCCCTGCACAACTCCAGGGACAAAGGTGGCATAATGTCAACTTCATTTCCATCCCCCATACTGTCCTAAGCACAGGAACATTGTAACTGAGGATCAGGACTCTGTTGTCTTGGGCCCAGGATCTAGAAGAAACAAAGTTGTTTTTAGTGTTCTTCACCAATTTTTTTAGAATGTTTTTCTGTCTTTCCATCTTTTCAAAAGCAAAACTTTTTCCTGACAAAGCCAGACTCTTGGCTCAATGGCTCTCTAATATTAGTAGAGATGGACTTAAACTAAAAACCCATAACTGAACACCCTTGAACTTTAAAATGTACATCTGGATCTGAACTTCTGAGGCTTGAGCCCAACTGCAGTACTTTGCAGTATTCAAAATTAAGGAAGGTGAGAGGAGATTTCCCTGCCTCAAAGATGTTCTTTTTTGTCTTTAATTGCATCAGATGGCCCAAATTTCAATAGTTTCCCTGGGGCAGATACACTTAGACATTTCTACTCGTGCTTTATCTCCTGATCGTTACCTGAAAGTTCTTTAAGATTTGGAGGGTGCTCAAAAGATATTGGTAGGTGCAAGAACCACAGGCAATCTGGCCCAGGCTGAGGCCTGTCTCTGATTACATGAGTCATAGAGTTTAATGCTAGCTGGGACCATCACATCATCTAGTCTGATTTCCTGTATATCACAGGCCACCAACTCCACCCAGCACAATAGGGCCATCTCCCAGATAAAAGCAATGTTCCCCTTTTGCCTCATCAGTGGATTCAGCTGTGTGAGACAAAGCAGCAAAACCCCAGGTACTGATGTGGGGCAATGGAGAATCCAAAATCTCTTGGTTGAGTGTAGAGGCTGTGAGGGAAGGTTGGAGGAGAAGGGTGTAGTTTGGAAACATATAGAACAGCAGCCGTGAGCAGATGGATAGATGTACAGTACACGTTAGGCTACTGGCTGCTATCTGAGAGTCTTATGTGGTGCACCAAGGAGGGAGACTGATCCCTGAGCTAGCTCCTCGCCCTGTCACTTGTCCTTGGCTTTGACAACAGCAGCAAGCTGCCCTTACCAGCTCTTCTTCCAGGGGTATGTATGCATGAGAAAACAGGAAAAAATGAGAAAGTATGATTCAGCCACTACTCCTGTCTTTACAGGAGACGGTAGGGTCTGGGAAATGGAAAATTAAATCTCTCGGTATTGACTAATTGAAAAGTAAGAAACAAACTGGGCTTTTACTCTACAAGTAATATTAGCAAGTTTCACATCTTACGTGGATACGAAAGTTACTTTAAGTATTTCAGAAAATACTTGAAGTGGGGAGAATGGCGCCAGCAATGAAATCACCGTGGGTGTTCTGATTTGCAAACCCTTCCAGATGCTTAGAAGTGCACTAGTGAGGCAAGCTGTGTAGGAACTTTAAATTATCTAGAGCTCAGGCCTTTGATTTAGGCCCAGGTTGGCTCTGAAGAGCCTCCAGCGCAGATGGATGTTAAATACAAGTAGCCAACTAGTGGATTTGATTGCTGGGAAGGATCAATCATCCTAGGAGCTGTCATGCAAGGCTGATGCAGCACTTTGGTGTGATATGTCTGAGTGGGTAACTGGGGAGAGGAAACTTTTCTAACTGTCACAGACTGGTAGGAACCAGCAAGAAGAAGACATGGGCTAACCAATAATGCTAATGGCTGTGGAACACTGCTAATGAGGGCCCAGCAAGAACACTATTAGACCCTAGCCTGTAAAATCTAACCCAAAAACTCTATTGCCCTCCCAGAGAGGAATGGCTTTCAAAGGGCAACCCAGGCTAGGCCTAGGAAACCATTGGGCTTAAGATTGCCCTTATATCTACTTGTTCGCCTGCCACCCTGTGAATTTATTTAGGATATTTTAGTGCAACCAACATCTTGGATATATGGTATTTCCTTTGTGCCATCACTAGTAAAGACATATATTAGACTTGAGGGTGAATCCTTAATAGGAACCCATTAGGTTCTATAGCTGCATGCTTTACAGCTTCTCCTTGTCTTTATGCTCCCCTGTGGTTGTTGTCACTGGCTTTAATGCTAGTTCCTTCAGCCACCTCCATTTGCAGCTCCCCAGCTTCTGTATTGTCCAATTTTGGATCTCTGCTGTTCCCCTTCCTTGCTGCCCCCTACGTACTGTTCTAGCTGGCCCTAAGTAGGAGGAAGATAGTGATTTGTATGGAGTCACTATTGATTGGATCCCAAGAGTACTAGGGGAGAAGAGCATCAGTGAATTACACTAGGAAATCCCTGTTGTAAGGCAAGATCACATTCACATTCTCATTTCACTGTTGCATATAAAAAGGTGAATACTATAATATATAGCAAAATTTATCAGATTTTATTAAAGACAGTTTTGTCTGTGAAGGAGAGATAGGGATTACTTAGGATTGTCCAACAGGAAATAACTGGAAGTAATGAGATGGAACAGAACAAAAGAAAACTACAGGAGGCAGAACATCAGGAAATATATCCTGACAGTGAAGTTTATTAGACTGTGGACTAATTTCCCAAGGGAAGTGGTGGAAGCTCTATCTCTTGAGTCATTTAAAGCTAGACAAGACAAAGCACTGAAGAATATAGTGTAGGGAACAGCCCTGCTGCAGTTGGAATGGGATAATCTAGATGGCTTAAAATAATTTTTCAATCTCAATTTATTTTATTCCACAATAAAATATTATGCCTTATTCAGGGCCAGTTCAGACAAGACTGGCAAATTGGCAGCTGCAGAGGATTTTCCGCACTTAGGGACAGGTTGAAATGCTAATATAATGTTCACTGATCATTCTCCAGTGCTGTGTAGTATGGAGTATGAGTTGTTTCGTGCTGATTTAGAGCTCTGTGGTGATAACTTGAGCCTGTTAAGGAATTGGGAAAGCTCCCCCTTTATTGCAGCCTTGGTTGGGATGGAGCACATGTTCGTTCGTTCCTTCCTTCCTTCCTTTCACCAACAAGCTCACCAATTCCGGACACATTCCCTATTGTTTTCCCCGCTCCACTGACCCCGTTGGCCAGAGCCCCACACGTGGCATAGTTGAGAAATTTGGGGAAGGTGTGAGATGCGCCAAGTCTTGGACCTCACAGCGTGGTAGGGACTGGGGTGGGCAGCTGAATGGTTTCTCTGAAGGCCCTGCATTTGCTGGAACCAGCCTTGACTGTGATGATTTACTCCAAACAGCATCTGTCTTTTAGTCATTTGGGGACTAATCCTACTCTCAGTGCAGTCAATGCAGCCAGGGTTGGGACCCACAGGTTTGTTGTTTCACAAAAATGACTCTGATTGAAGTTGAAAGCTGTCAGTGTGGGCCTGCTGAGGAAGCAGGGCATGCCTGCCTGCAAGGTCATTCTCTAGCAATCACCATGGTTCAACTATGCATGGGATTTTTTCAGCTCTGTATTTGGTATGTGCAAATACACAAAATGAAAGGGCAATAACAGCGCAACTAGAGCACATAGAGACAAATGTTTAGAAATCTGTGAACAATTCCATGTGATTTTCTTGCCTGTTTGTACTTTCTGAGGCTCTTGCTATGTGAAAAACTCAACTCTTCTTATTAGGAATGTTTGGTCCATACAGTTTTATTTCCTGTGCACAGAAATATTCCCTATTAACTGAAATTAACAGTAATACATTTCGTTCTTCTAGGCTGAGGTCCTGAGGAAATTTGTGCAGTGCCAGAAAATTAAATAGAATACTAATCTTATGCAGCACATTTTGTGGAGCTGTTTTCTCTGGAATTATACAGGTAAATTTCCTGCAACCCTTAGTGACTGCTACAAGTTATTTGACCTTTGTTATCTCTAGAACAGTTCTTGGTCTTTCACAGTTTGTAGAAGAGGAAGAAGGGACAGTGGCTCTTTGTGTGGTGACAATCAGCACTGACACCATGCAGTTTTCACGAGGTATTATTGTACTGGCCAGACACATGGACTGAATGTTGTCTGTCTTGCAGCCAGAGGCATAATAAATAAGCTGCTGTGGTTGTCATAAAGGAGGAAAGCAAATGGCTCCAGAAGCAATAGAATTGCTTTGAGTGATTCAGAGAGCTTGCTCCTCTTACACACCTGTGGATGTAAGTGTAGATGAGTGAGTGTTACTACCCAAAACACAGGAGGGTGTAGAGAGTGGCCAGAAAGTCAATTATTTTACCCATGTTACCTACTGGTCTCCATTTCAGGTAGAAAACTGTCCCATGAACTTTCTTTCCTCTGAAACTGTATAATTTTACACAGTTTATTTGTTGAAGAATTAATTCTGTTATATCAAGAGCCCCGTTTATTTTTTTTCCCCAACAAAGAATAGTCACATTAACTTCTGGCATCACTTGTTTTACCTGTTACTTCCATTTTCTCTCTTCTATTCCTTTTAATAGTTTTAACATTTGCCTTAGTTTTCTAATTTCCACAGGTGGTCTTTTTTAAAAAATTTTCTTCAATTTACATTTTGTTAATTGCATTTCACTTCATCACTTTGTTGTCTCTTATCTCGTATCTTGTTTTCATAACTTCTGTATTCCTCTTGATTTTCCACAGCACAGTCTGAGTATGAAATATTCACTTTGCAAAATTTCCCTCACATAAAGATCAACAATAAGTGAGCTGAAAATCATCCTTATATCATTATATTTGGCAATAAGAAGGGCAGCTTTTAAAAGATCTCCACCCTACAGCTGCATCTCATCACTGATCTATTTAAATTTATTAATCTAACTAGAAGGCATATGTTTCCCATTACAAACGGTCTCTAAGTGATATCTATGAGCTAGTTTTAGGAATAGATCTTTGTGATTGAACTACTTTGGAGATATCAGGAAAATATATTCTTCTGGTTCAGTGCTAAACAACTATAAGTCTTTAGTTTGAAATATCTGAGGCATATGCTCCCTTCTCCTTACAAGGTGTGTAAAGTAAATTTGGATCCATATAACCTCAGTGGAGGTCAGTTTATATACATGTTCCAATAATTTCATTTTATCTCTATTTGTGCACAGACGACTAATATGTTCTCTACACAAGTTTTTCTAATTACCTTTAGAGCTGATGGACAACTCTGCCCAATTCTGTACTACAATTGAATAGACAGTACACTGAAATAAATAAAAATCATACGTACCAGGCAGATTGGTAGCAATCAAAAGCTGCAACACATAAGCAGTTCTGTACTGTGATGAATGGGACTATATTGAAAATCAATATTTTCTTTTTCTAAAGCACTGGAGAAGTATTCATTATGAGGATCTTGATCATTACAAGTATTACCCCAAGCAAAAAACTTAACTGACAGTTACAAATGCTGCAGCGAATAGAATCCTTATATAAAACACTCAAAAAGAACATTACAGTTTTTAAAAGTCTGAAGCCTTAAAGCATGGAAATAACTCATTACAGTCATTTAAATAGCCAATACAGTTCACACTGTTTTAGTATGTGTATATATAGATGTTCAATTATGTCAAGCAGCATTGCAAAATTATACTCCTCCACTCGCCCTGGGTGTGTAATATCTTGGCGTGGACTAAAGTATTATTTTAATTGTAGTCTTCATGGTAAAGGGCAGACAAATAGATTTTGTAAGTAGGCCAGTACATTTTCATTACAATTTTGCAAAGCTGATGTAAACTGTATAGGCCTCCATCCTGCAAAGGCTCCCATGTGCTTAACTTTACGCACTGTGAGTGGTCCCCTGAAGTCAATACAACTACTTCCGGTGTGTAAGGTTAAGCATGTGCATAAATCTTTGCAGGATCAGGGACATAATGGCATATATATTGAAAGAGTTTGTAAGTTTGTCTTATGGGTTAGAGATAAGTTTGATAGTTGGATGTGTAAAATGAATTTTCACATTTGTGAATTATAAGGCATACATCTTTAAACTACCCTGGCTATTCCATACCTTTTAAGGCTTACATTTCTGAATTATAACTTTCTTGGCACATTCCATGTTTTATATAAGGTTTATATTTACTCTAGCAACCTGAAATCTAAGAAAAGGAAGTTGTTTGTATGGGACTTATGTTAAAAATGAATCTATCTAAAATGGATATGACCTGGTGTAAAGTAAAGTTCTGTGCTGAGCACACATGGCTTTCTATGCCATCAGGGACCTACACTAGGTGTTTTGTAAACAATAAAGCACCAGGCACACACAGCTTTCTATGTCAGAATTTTTGCGTGTCCCCAGACTTCCAGGAGTTTGTGTTGCTGAGCTCCCCACCCTGACACCCGCAGGAGGAGATTCTTACTCCAGCCAAACTTCTAAAGTTTATAGCAGCTTGTAGAGGTAAACTAATTTAAAACTCAGACAGATTAGTGCTGAAGTGCTTAGATTTCTGTGCATAACTGTAAGTGCTGAAGCACTCAGTGAATGTTAAGCCATGTTGGGAATGTCTACATTGCAATAAAACACCTACGGCTGGCCTGTGTCATCTGACTCTGGTTTGCAGGGCTCAGGCTGCAGGGCTATAAAATTGCAGTGTGATCTGTGATCTGGAAACTTCTGTTAGTTGTCCGAAGAAAGCCTCGTCTATCTCATCCTGGTGGTCTATAGCAGACGCCCACCAGGACATCACCCTTGTTGCTCTTGCCTCTAAACTTAACCCAAAGACTCTCAACAGGCTTTTCTACAGTTTCTTACTGGAGCTCTGAGCATACTGCTCTCTTACATACAGTGCAACTCCTCCACCTTTTCTCTCCCACCTGTCCTTCCTGAACAGTTTATACCAGGGGTGGGCAAACTTTTTGGGCCGAGGGCCACATCTGGGTGGGGAAATTGTATGCAGGGCCAGGGCAGGGGGTAGGGATGCAAGAGGGAGTGTGGTGTGTGGGAGGGGGTGCGGTGTGCAGGAAGGGGCTCAGGGCAAGGGATTGGGGCAGAGGAAGGGTGCGGGGTGTATGGGGGGCTCAGGAAAGGGGGTTGGGATGCAGGAGGGGTGCGGACTGCGGGAGGGGGCTCAGGGCAGGGGGTTGGGGTGCAGGAGGGGTGCGGGGTGCGGCAGGGGGCTCAGGGCAGGGGGTTGGGGTGCACAGGGGTGCAGGGAGCTCAGGGTGGGGGTTGGGGTGCAGGAGGGGTGCGGGGTGTACGAGGGGGCTCAGGGCAGGGATCTGGGGTGCAGGGTGCAGCAGGGGGCTCAGGGCAGGGGGTTGGGGTGCAGGAGGGCTGTATGAGGGGGCTGAGGGCAGGGAGCTGGGGTGCAGGAGGGGTGCGAGGTGCAGGCAGGGGGCTTAGGGCAGGGAGTTGGGTGGCTGGGTGCAGGAGGACTTCGGGCTCCGGGCTGGCAGCGGCACGCACCGGGGCCACGGCAGGCTCCCTGCATACCGGCCCTGTCCCCAGTCCCGCACCGCTCTAGGAAGCGCTGCGGCCCCTGGGGGAGGGTGGGCAGAGGGCTCCAGGTGTGCTGTCCTTGCCACGCCTCCAGGTACCTCTCCCGAAGCTCCCATTGGCCGCGGTTCCCCATTCCCGGCCAATGGGAGCTGCGGGGGGCGGTGCCTGGAGGCAAGGGCAAAGCACGGAGCCCTCTGCCCCCCCCGTCCGGCCGCAGGGAAGTGGTGCCGGCCGCTTCTTCAGAGCAGTGCGGTGCCCACAGCGCCACGGGGGGCTGTGACAGGTTGGATCACAGAAACCCTCTTGGGAGCTGCCACCCGATGTGCCAAGACTACTTCTACCCCTGCCTTTCCTGCCAGCTCGGGGCCCCAGCACCCTGTCTTGCTGAGCCAGACACTCCCGTCTGCTCCAACACAGACTCAGGATCTGAATTACTTGCCCCAAAGCTGCAGGTTTACCTGAAAGCAGCTAACAGAAGTGTTCCTGTCTTTAACACTCAGATGCCCAACTCCCAATGGGGTCTAAACCCAAATAAATCCGTTTTACCCTGTTTAAAGTTTATACAGCGTAAACTCATAAATTGTTCGCCCTCTATAACACTGATTGAGAGAGATGCACAGTTGTTTGCTCCCCCAGGTATTAATACATATTCTGAGTTAATAAGTAAAAAGTGATTTTATTAAATACAGAAAGTAGGATTTAAGTGGTTCCAAGTAGTAACAGACAGAACAAAGTAAGTCACCAAGCAAAATAAAATAAAATGCGCAAATCTATGTCTAATCAAACTGAATACAGATAAGATGCTCCCTTTTACAGAGTAATCTCCTTTTAGCCTGGGTCCAGCAATCACTCACACCCCTTGCAGTCACTGCCCTTTGTTCCGGTTTCTTCCAAGTATCCTGGGGGGTGGAGATGCTCTCTCTTTAGCCAGCTGAAGACAAAATGGAGGGGTCGCCCAGGGGTTTAAATAGACTTTCTCTTGTGGGTGGAGACCCCCTCCTCACTCCAATGCAAAGTCCAGCTCCAAGATGGAGTTTAGGAGTCACCTTGGCAAGTCACATCTCCATGCATGACTCACAGTTTTTACAGGTAGCATCCATTGTTTACATGCTACCTTGAACTTCCTCAAGTAGACTTTTTATGTGGATTGGAGCATTCCAGGATCCATTGTCCTTTAAGTGTTTCTTGATTAGGTACTTAATTTCAACATTCCTTTCTTCAGGAACTGACCAAATGCTCTACTAAGGTTATTTAGAAATCAAGCCAGTACACAGCCAACATTTGTAACATCGAATACAAAAATGATACATGCATACGAAAAGGATTAAAACATTCAGTAGATCATAACCTTTACGGAGATATGTTACATGGCATATGTAGCATAAAACACATTCTAAGCATATCTCCATAGAGCCTTATGGGAGGTACCATCACAGGGGCAATCCCGCAGGCCAGATCCAAAGCCCTGAGAGGCCGGATCCGGCCCACGGGCCGAAGTTTGCCCACCTCTGGTTTATACCCATCCATGACAGTGCTCCACTCATGTGAGTTACCCCATCAAGTCTCTGTTATTCCAATCACATCATAGTTCCTTGACTGTGCCAGGACAGGGACAATGCTTCTAACAGATTGCCCCTTTTAACTGATGATCTCAAAACACTTAACAGATGTTAATGAATTTAGCCTAATTATGCTCCTGGGTGGTGGATAACTATCCTGGCCTACATTTTACATAAGGGAAAATTGAGTCTTGAATTTTCAAAAGTGACCTCTACTATTGATTTCCTTAATTTTGAATTCAAAACTGAGATGCCAAAAATGAGAGGCCACTTTTGAAAATTTGGGCCTATGTGCCCTGCTTGAGGCCACAGAGGAGTCAATGTCAGAGCCAAGAGTAAAACCCCAAAATCCTGACTCTGTGTTGTGCTCTGACTGCTAGACAATACAGATCCCCAGCAAAGCCACTGCTGGATTCCTTTTAGGTTCACTTGTCCACAGACCACTGTGATTGTTTATCCAGGGCAATAGTGTAAGCATCTTTTCCTACATATTCTAGTACAGTTGTGCACACATGCTGCAGCAGCTAATCCTAAGTAACAAAAAAATGTGCATAAGACACTTTTTACACATGAACTGCAGAAAGAAGAGATAGCAGGCTCTGGCCAACTTAATGTGAGTGTGTGGAGTGGGGGAGGGGGGGAGAGTGGAAACCCCATCTATGCTTTGCCCCAGTCCATGGGCTGGTAAGAGCCTGATACAGTTTAGAGCAATTTTAGTGATGCTCTAAATTGCACCCAGCATCCGATATCCCCAAGAGGGGTGCTCCAGCCATGCCCTGTTTGCCTGGCCATGCACCCTACATACCTCCTATGCCAGGTACTGCAAGGGGTGGGTAGGCTAACCAGAGAGCCAGCATAACCAGCACTATTGCCACAGGGAGATTCCCTTATACTGGGAGAATCCTTAGGAGGCTGGGTAAGCTGTCTTTGAAGCCCCTTTTGCCACCAGAGCAAGACAAAGGGTCTGGAGAACCTGGTCCTTTATGGTCTAGTTTTGTCACTGGTTTGGGGGCAGTGGTTTTTATAAAATGTGTGTGTTTGTTTCTTTTTTGTTTTGTGAACTTCTCAAATGGATTAATTATTTGACATATTCTATCATGTGAAGTAGCGTCACCCATGGACGAGTAGGGCATGATCCTGCAAGGTGCTTGGAGCTGAAGGCACAGAGCATCTTGCAGCACTGGACCTTCCAGTGAATAGTTGTATGCTGTGGAGCTTCACTCAGTTCAATACAGGGTCCCCCCAAAAGCTAGCAATTGAAATGGCCCTCCGGCACTAAAAGAGCTGAAAACACTAGAATCTCATACATCTGGTTTTACCTCTGTTTTCAAACGTATTTAGACTGTGAAGATATTGCTGTAATCTGTGTTTCTTTTCTTTCATTCTTTTTGCTTTCCTGAGGCATGTGACAGTTCAAAAGGCAACATCACTAAATATTAACAAACTGTTTCTTATTGTAGTGTTGGCAATGTTTTAGCCACTGCTTCCTCTTAAAAGAAAGGCAATAAATAAAGGAAAGAAGATTAAATAAACGTAGAGGCTGTCAACACAGTAAAACAGTCTGGGTGAACAAAAAAAGTTGACAAATGATGATTAACACAAATCTTGAGTCACGTGTTCTCTGGCTTTTATCAAGATATTTCTAAATGTTAATGATCTTCTGCAAAAGAGGAGCCTTGACTTTAGAGAACTCTGGGGGTGTGGGAAGGGGAATAAACTCCTGCAGATGGCAGAGAGCAATATGAGGAGGTTGGCGCCTTAACAAGCAGAACAGGAATACAGATGAGAATGCAGTGAGGAGTATGGTACTCCCTCCAGATTTCTGTTTTATATTAATTATGTGGATTAATTTAATTTTATACAATGTGTACAGTATTTCTGGCCTCCATTCCGACAGCTTCTTCCTCCTGGAGTCTAACAGTCCGTCTACACCTCATTAAAAGCAAAGACAACGCTTTCTATATCAAGAAACTGACATTTTATTCTTATTTTTGACTTATGAAGAAAAATGCTTTGGGCCCATCCGTGCTTAGAGTTTTGTACAGTTTTTAGGCTGGCGATCAGTGGCTGCCTTGAGTGTTAAGTTAACTTCAGCTGTTTCTCCTGCCTCCCTTTTAATACTTTGGTCTGCTGACTATAAGGCCTTAATCCTGCAATAAACTCTTGGGGTGGACAGACCCCTGCACTGACATAGGTCCTACTCCTCCAAACGGATCTAAGTTAGGAGTTGAGATGTTATGATATTGTACTAAAAATAATTCAATGTATTTAATGAGTTAAAACATTTTGGCTGCTGCTTTCTTCAGAGAACAAACAGTGTTGAAAAGAACATCTAAAGTTGTCTCATTTAGCAGAAGACTGCTGAAAACATTTTGTTGATGTGGCTTTGTTTCTCAGTTCACTATCTTCATTTCCTTTTCTCAGTCAGTGTTATGTGATTGCTGATCATACTTCTGGGTTGGTCTGTTTTTTTTTTTTTTAATCAAGATGCATTTCAAAGTATATAGCATATTGACACAAACTGGTGCAGAGTGGTAATAATTAATTTAGTCACATTATAAGCACATTATGCCCAATGCTTTAATCTCTGTCAGTTCAAAAGCACATTTCATCTTTATATATTGCAATCTGCATTGGCAATCAGTATAGCTAGTTTTCAGAGATGAAAATAAAACCACATTTCTGTTCATTAAATGCACTGATCTGCACAGCTGGATTTCCACACACGCTTTTTTCTTACAGGCAGATGAGCCACTTAGAACTTGCCAAATATTGGTAATCCTAATTCCTGCTGTTGCCTCTGTCAATCCCTAATGCCAGACATTCTATTCCTGTTAGGTTATTAATTATATGAGCTCCCCAAAATTAGTCTCCAAATGTATTAGAAAAAAGAGGATTATCCCAAACAGCATCACTAAAAATAATGGTCCTGATTCTGCTCTGCCTAGCACCTTATATCTGGATGAAAGAAAAATTGGTATGGAGAGAACAAAAAAGAAATTAAAATTTCTAGATGAGTGAGACAAGGAGGGGACTGGAGGTAAACAAGATTTTGAGGCAGGGACTTAGGGGAACAGGGCTTGCCACGTCCGGGGCTCCCTACTTCTACTTGTCCTGGAAATTCTGTCTGAGGCTGTAGTGAGTTAGGTAGAAACACTACTTATGCTATGGTGATGAGTACATTAAAAAACGTAACCCCCCGATTCTACAGACTGATTCAAAAGGGTTGCCCCATGTGCCCATCCAAAACTCTACTGAAGTAAATAGGTCTGCATTTGGTCACATGCGTGTTCTCTCAGGGATCTGATTGTAGGGTCAGAGCCATAGATACTTAAGCGTGTAAAATAAATCTGAAACTGGAAAAGAAGAGTGCAATCATTTATGTAGATACGACCTTGATAAGTTATGCTAGTAATGGGCTAGCTGTTTAAATAATCAAATTAAACAATTTACCATCAAGGCTAATTCCCACTAGAGGTCACAGATCCACACATGGGAGCTGTTACTTCAGGAGCAACAAGGAGTCTGGTGGCACCTTAAAGACTAACAGATTTATTTGGGCATAAGCTTTCGTGGGTAAAAACCAGATGCAACTGAAGAAGTGAGGTTTTTACCCATGAAAGCTTATAAAATAAATAAAATAAAATAAAGCAAATAAATCTGTTAGTCTTTAAGGTGCCACCAGACTCCTTGTTGTTTTTGTAGATACAGACTAACACGGCTACCCCCTGATACTTGTTACTTCAGGAGGGAGATGTAAGGTAACCCAATTTGTCCTGTTTAACTATCTGAGCACCTAAACCTTTTCTAACATGACTGATTTTAAAGAGATCAAAACAAAACAAAAAAAACAGTTCTGAAAAGTAAATAAAGGTAAAATGCTTTACATCAGATAATTCTCACTAGTTTTCTAAAGTAAACTCATCATCATTTAACTGAATATCATATCATTTAACTGAAAAAAGTTAATAGGCCCTCAGCAGGACTGAAGCTGTTCACTTATTTGTTAGGTTACAGCCTCTTTAATTAAACAATGAAGGGAATTTACAGATATTATTATACTGGCCAGTGGAGGGCTCCTTATTGTTACATGAATGCACTAGAAACCAAGAGAATTACAGTGAAATATACTTACTACAAAAAGATGGATATGAAGGCTATAAAAATCAAATAATGTGCATTCCCAAGTTTGTACAAACATCTAGGTCCATGGAAAAATGTTTTATCATTTAGACTTAAAAGTACACTGTCAACCTAGTTTTTTTCATTTTTTTGTCAGTATTCTTTAAATAGAATATTCTGATGATTTTTTTAAAAAAAACCTTAAACAGCACTCAAGAAGAGTATTTTTGTTCCCCTGTTTTAAAGATCATCCCGTGGGTCCCCAGGCCTGCAAGTCACAAAGCATGGACAGACCCGTGCATGCATATGGAGCCTCACTGATTGAATGGGGTGGTGTACACACGTGGAGATCTGCCAACATGCTTCAACATGTATGATTTGAGCCTTTTATCAGTTTCTTCCTTGATGGATGTCTTTGTATACACTCAATTGCATTGTTTCCCTATAAAATTCTGTCAAAAGCACAGAGTAAACAACAGACTCAAAAAAATAGAGAAATTGAATTTTGCTTGCTAAGTTATTTCAGTTTTAGCAATTGAGGAAGTTATTTTAACAATACTATGACACTTTCAGAAACAAGTATTATTTTCATGTTGATGATGTCCTGTTTATCTTACTGTATTTTCTTTCAACAAAATATGAAGAGTAAGAGTTTTGTTTATGGGGACAGAGTGGTGCAGTACATTTTCCTTTTCCTCTCTAGAAATGCAAGTCAAAATTAAAATGAGTTCTGATTGGCACTTTCTAGTCCCAGTTTGTGCATACTATTGCTAGCTAGAACGTTATACTGCAACCAACTCATCCCAGCACAGCATGTAATATGTGTTTTTGTCTGTGGTTGGTCTATATGGTGAACTCCTTTGGATATGGATCATGACATATTTGTTTGTAGAGCACCAAGCTTGCTGTTGGGGCTCAAATATTAATATCATAAAACCCATGTAAGCTCGCACAGCCAGCAGTCTCTTCTGTACAAAGGCCCAGACCATGAATGGAAGGGATGGTCTTAGTTAGGATGAACAGTAGGGGCTCATTCTTGTAAAAGGTGTGTATTGATGTAATTTTACTCTGATGGGTAGTCTCACACGGACACTTCTGGGGGGATTATGTGAAGAATAAGGTACCACTCAGTGTGAGTGACAGTGACAAATTGGGCCCTGAGGATCCCTCTCAAACTGCCATTGGAGGCACCAGAATGCTTTTCACTCATTTGAGAGAAAGGTGTCTGTCTGTTTCAAAAGGACATCATTTGGGGTTAGAAAATGAAGTAGCAAAAAGCCCGGAAGTAAGGGGCAGCAGTATAACTTTATGTGTAGAACAGTTACTTCTTCTTTGAGTGCTGTCTCTGTGGGTGCTCCATTTTAGGTGTTCGTGCACCCCTGCACTTGTACTCGAAGACTTTTGATAGCAGTGCCCGGTTGGGTCGCACATACGTGGTCCCCGTCTCTTGCTGATTCAGGCAGTTAACTGACGCTGTACGACCAACGCCCACTCAGTTCCTTCTGTACTGCAGAGGCTGAGTAAGTCCTGTTAATAGTTCATCATGCTTCATACACTTCAGAAAAAGTGCACATTAACTGGGCATATACACTGTGCATCCTGGGAAAGATTAGAAAGCCAAACTACATGTTCACATAATGAGGTTTGAAGTCTTGCAGTAGTGCACTCCATTGTGTTCCCTGCAATATTCAAACAAATAATTGTTGCAATTAAACTAAAAAACAAACAAACTAGCTGTAGAGGATTTGTTCTGGCTAGACCATGTGGGGAAAAAAGGCTGGTGAGGACAAACTCCTTTCTATAGTTATCATAAAACCAACCCTACTTTTGATAAAACTGTAATTACTGCCTAACCACACCTGTTTGTTTTATGTAAAACTAGAGTAATTTTTGCTCAGGGTTATTTTTAAGGTTCAAAGTTACACCAGCTTCACTGGTGATTCAAACATTTGCCCAAATTACCTGCTGTAGTCTGTAGTTTAAAAAAAAAGTTCTGATTGATTTTAGTATAAAATCTTAACAGCCCCTGTTTAAAGAGGGTTTCTTGTAACAAACAGATTGCCAAAATACAACTCCTTGAACTGTTATGTAGTTATTGTAACTACATAGAAGCAAACCTTATGTACAGAAAAAAGGTTCTGGAAACATTTTAAATGCAAATATATCTCATTATACAACCAAATATGATGGGCCAAATTCATCTAGGGAATGACTTCATTGAAATCAGTGGAGTAACTCTAGGGATGGTGACTCAATATATATTTCTCTTGTTTGAATAATTTAAAGGTGATCAATTTTTGAATTCTTGGGTTATTCTAATGTATCTGATGATATTTTTAATTACAAAGTCTTTAGGCATGAGGAAAGTTCCATTCCATTGCTCAAAATGGAATAAGTGTGAGTACACCTTAGGAAGTTTGTATTGGTACAGGTTCACACACACACACATTGTTAAATATTTCAAGCCGCTGGGGACTAGATGGATTGGTCAGGGAATTGGTAAAGAGACATAGAGCCTTTTGGCTCCAAGCTACCTGTCTGCATCCACACCAGTGGCTTAAGTTAAATAAGTTGGTTGTCTCAGTCCAATTCAAAATCAATACAGCACACAAAAATCATTGTCATAGTGCATGATCCTGCCACTCTTATGAGTAATTCATAGGACTACTTGTGTGAGTAAGAGATTATTCAGATACCATGGAGAGGGTGTGGTATAAGAACTTCAGTAGAATTGAGTAGTTCTCCCTGTGAATAATCGTTGCAGAATCAGGTCTGTAACTAGCACCATAGTTGGTAGTTTTGGTAAATTGACAAAAATAGAAATGGTGTGGAGAATGAACTATCCTCTCACTTCTAGAAGTGATTCCTACAGAATTTGGGCCAGGGGTAGTGTGGGGAAACTTGCAATACCATTGCTCATTCCACACATGTTCTGTGAACAAAGAACTTAAGGCTGGAGTGCATGTGTTTACAATCACACTTCCCTATACAAAGAAAATAAAAACTGAGGTCTTTTCTATGCTGTGTTTTTCTGCACCCGTGTAGCTACACTGATATTGCTCCACTGGTGGATGTTGCTCACTGATGTAAAAGAGACTTTCAAGGCACTAGCAATCAGGCCTGGAGTTCATTTGTGTTGAAATCTGCCTATTAAAATAGTTTGAAAACTTTCTATGTAGATACTATGATAATTTAGATTTGCAGTTAGTATTGTAGCTGCTGTAGAAGTAGTTACTATAGTGCGTATGCACAAATCTGAGAGGTTTTTAAACACAATAGTTTGGCAAATTAGCAAAGTGATTAGTTTGTAACCTTAAAATAAAAGAGTTGTTTTTTTATTTTGTTTTAGGATAACAGCATATTAACAGGAAAAGTATTTTTTTTTCACCCTTGGAAAAAGTCAAATGCTTAACTATATGCACATAAGTAGTCCAACTGAAGTCAATGGAAGTGCATAAAGTTAAGCACCTGTATGAGTTGTTGCATAATCAGAGCCCAATGTTGTAATCTAATCCTAATTGCAAGGAGTGCAACCATCCCTTATAATAATTGAGTTTTGAATTAAACAAAGCCTGGTCTATATGGACATGAAAGATCCTATCCCACTTTTTGTAGGTGAAGAGGTTTGATCCATGTTCTCTTTTTCAGAATTTTCCATTTCCTTACAGTTGTGTAACATG
The DNA here is from genome assembly GCF_028017835.1 of Emys orbicularis. Classification (NCBI taxonomy): domain Eukaryota; kingdom Metazoa; phylum Chordata; order Testudines; family Emydidae; genus Emys; species Emys orbicularis. The sequence goes on along the minus strand of NC_088684.1, from coordinate 263,835,066 downwards.
TTTAGTTGGTGGTGATGGCTGCATTTCAGTGGTGGTTCTCACCACCAACCCATCTGAAAGGGGCTTCTGCTTAATTAGTGGGGAAAATCCGCTTGCGGATATTTGCATAGATGCAAAAGGAGTCAGTATTTGGATAGTTAGTTAGAAATCTTTCCCTCTGGGTTTGGACTGAATAATATAGACACCTTTCTTGGCATTCTAGATATATTATCAGAAGGAGCAGATATTGTGTGGTTGGGAGGGACAATTATCTCTTCTGTGGGGCCCCCTAGATCAGAGCAGGAAGAAGGTTATGTAGGGCAAAAACACACAACTAAGGAGACCCTTCTTTGCTTAGGAAGGTGGGGAAAAGGTGGATCTAGAGAAAGAGAACAAATCAACACTGAATGATTGTGGAAGTGGAGAGAGTTTATGTTCTCACCTTTAAACAAAAGTAAAACCAAAGGCCTCAAGCCTTTCATTAGGAGAATTATGAGTCCTATTGACCCACTATCACAAAGAACCCCACGGCATGGGAGCTGAGTAACATCTAGCCGCCAGAGATTATTACACAAATATGGTGCAGCTGGGGGGCAGGAGGTTTGTTTCCAGGAGCAATGAGTAACTGGTAGGGAAATGGAGTTGGGGGTAGTTACTGTTTCCGGATTAATTCACCTGCTCTTGAATGCTGGACAGGAGGTTTTGGAAACTCTCCAGATGGGAGGGAGGGGAGTGTTAGGTTTATTGGTACTATGGTGGGAATTTGTAGGTAGCAAGGTGTGAAAGAGGATTTAAAAGGACCCTGGCCCTACAGCTCAGTAGGCAGATAACGGCTTTAGAGGGAACCAGGGCCAGCTCCAGGGTTTTGGCCCCAAGCAGCCAAAAAAAAAAAAAAAAAAAAAAAAAAAAAGCCGCGATCGTGATCTGCGGCGGCAATTCGGCGGAAGGTCCTTCGCTCGGAGCGGGAGTGAGGGACCGTCTGCCGAATTGCCGCCGAATAGCTGGACCTGCCGCCCCAAGCACCTGCTTGCCAAGCTGGTGCCTGGAGCCCTGGAGGGAACTTGTGCATTTTTGGGGAGCTGGTTTCCTGGGTTATGAACCCAGGGTAGGCGGCCAAGGCACTGTGTTTTTAATGTTAGCCCAGAGCAGGCAGATCTCGGAGAAAGAGCCTGGAAATCTGGGGGAGAAGGGTGCCTGTGTTTTGCCAGCCCAAGCAGTAGCACTGGGCCGCGGATAACAGCGAGTTGGTGCTGCAGAAAGGGGACAGGAGTATGGGGCTACGGTGGTTTCTGTTACCAGCCCTGGGCGTGAAGAGTTTTCCACGGCTCCCGCTGTTGGCTCAGCCAAGCCAGGAGTGGATCTGAGGGTGGAGGGGGTCAGGGAGGCATTTTCTGACGCTATCAGGGCCCCGTGTGTTGTTCTCTCGGGCTGAGCTTGGAGCTCAGGGCCCGCTCTCCGAGTCTGCGGGTAGAGCCGGGGACCGGGGTGTGGCGATTTTACGCGGGAGCAGGAGACTGGCCCCTTCTGCTTCAGCCCGGGTGCGGGAACCCTGCTGCGAGTAGCCGGTGTCGGGTTTTGGCCCTGGGGCAGGTCCCGCGCTCTCGTTAGCCATTGAAGAGCTGGAGTTGTGGGGGTCACAACGTGTCCTGTAGAAAAGCAACAGAGGGTCCTGTGGCACCTTTAAGACTAACAGATGCATTGGAGCATAAGCTTTCATGGGTGAATGCCCACTTCGTGTCCTGTGACTTCTTGTCCGCGCCGGGCAAGCGCGGGTGAATTGGGGGTGGGGTCACACCGTGCCGCTCTGGAGGGGGATTCTGTGGGGTATGTCGGTGGTCGCAGGGGAGCCCCCTGGCCCCCGAGGCGGCGCTTGTAAATTTCAAGAAGCCGCTGTAGTAAAAACACCCTCCCCCCCCGAACGCAGCACCCAGCTGGCGCCGACTTGGGTGCAGCTGGCACCACCGGCGCGATTGCCCCAGGCACGGCGCTGGGGGCTTGAGTGCGAGCTTGGCTTCCATTTGCCAGGCGGCACAGACCCGTCTTCCCGGAGGGAGCCGCTCAGGCGGCTCCAGCTCCTGCTAGGGACTGTACGTGTGCGTTAAATTTCACCGCATGCGCGGGCAGCTCGGGGCAGGAGCTGTCGGGTTGGAGGCGGAGAGGTGTCTGCGTGCGGCTTTGATCAGGAATAGCTCCAGCTAATGCAAAGAAACGTGGGGGCGTTTGATACAAACTCCCACCACATCACAACCCCGACTTTGCCAGGCTTCTCCTGCTGTAATAGGCGGGGTCCCCCCCCTTTGGGGCAGCAGAGGGGTTGTGTCTGGGACCCTGTAATTCTGCAGACAGCCTACAGCTGGCCCGGCGGCCCCCGTCCCCACCCTGGCTGCAGGAACGGGAAGCTCCCTGCGGCTGCCTTTGCCAAGACGTCTTTCCTTCTCGCCGAAGTTGCTCAAAGTTGGCCGAGGCGAGGTAGTAAAGTCACCAAGAGCAGTGCGCCGGGCGGGCTCCTGTCCCCGCTGTGCCTGGGAGGAGGGGTCGGTGGCCAGCGGGATTTCTTTCCACACCCTGGGTCACGTACCCACCCCCTCCAGGGGCACGGACGATTGTGTGTAGCGGAGGCGGTGGGCGCTTCCCGCTCCCCCCGTGTCTGGGGCTCCGGAGAGGAGGCGGAGGAGGAAGAGGAAGATGACGAGCCAGCGCAATTAGCCTAACAAGGGACGGGTGGCGGCAGCGGCGGCTTTACCCCCGCATTGACACATCTCCCCTCTCTCCCTCGTTAGCCATGAAGGTGGAAGCCGGGGAGTTCAGCTGAAGTCCAGGGGGATCGTCCTGCCCTGCCCCATGGCAGCTCCGTGAAGCCTCCCCCCAGCCCCGGCGCGGGGCCGGCTCGGGTTGCTGCTGGGCGTTGGGCGGGCGAGCGTGTGTTTTCCAATGAGGGCTCCAGAGGATTTGCTCCTCCTTTGTAACCGGGAATGAAATAATGGCGACCCGATGGGCAGCGGGGCCGCCCGGGGCAGATGGAGGCACCGAGCCGCCCGCAGGCAGCAGCAGCCAGGTAGGAGAAGCGGGGTGCAAGGGGGGGCTGTCCCGTCAGGCGGGGGGGCTGGGTACGCCGCGCTAGGCCGGCTGGCGCTGAGCACCGGGAATGGCTTAGCTGGAGCTGGTTTAATGGCCGCCCCCTCCCTCCTTCCTGCCCGCCCGCCCGCCTCAGAGTGGGACGCTGGGAGCCAGGATCTGCCGTCCCCAGAAGCGGGAGGCGCCGCTGCTCCTCTAGGGGGATCGCCGCAAAGTTTAAGCGGCTCCTTCCGCCCCAAACACCCACTCATGGGGTGGGAGCAGCCGGGCCTCTCCCCCAGCTTTCGGGTGTTGTCGGTGTGAGGGGCAACCTGGCCTGCCTGGCCCCCATTACTCCCACCCTCCCCCGGGATGTCAGTGGCTGGGGCAGCCTGGCCTGCCAGCTTCTTCGGAGTGCCATTGGTGTATGGATCTGCCTCTCCTTTTGCAGGCAAACTCCAGCACCTTCCAGTGAGAAATGTCTGTGGCCACAGCCTTTAACTCCTGGATATGCTGGTAGCCAGGTCCCTGAAGCCCCACGAACCTGCTGCCCTAGGCTCTGGTTTAAATGTCTGTGTGGGAGTATTTGTATGTCCAGTATTGGTGGTGGAGAGTTCCTGTGTGTATTAAATGCCTTGTGGTAGCACTGCCTGTTCAGAGTGGTAATCTTGGCTTGAAGGGCCCCCACCTCAAACCCTTCATTCTACACTCTGTATTATAGCATTCAATGCCCCCAGTGCTTCATAATTAATCAGGGCTGGACATCAAGAGTGACTTTATTCAGATCTTCTTGTATGTGGCTTCAGTTGAACCCTCTTAATTCAGAGTTCAATAAGAAAATCTACATACTGTATATCTATTATACAGAGCCTGCACAAATTCTATTCTCTTTCCCATGGCTGTCTTTGATATTAAGGAGGGAACCACCCATACTTTTGAATTTCATCAATAACAAGAATGCTTTGCTTCATTGAGGTCAACTTAGGTGTTGTGTGTGTGGTTTTTTTTTTTTTTTTTTTTTTTTTTAACTTTACATTGCAACTGTCTCTAGTCTGCCACTGGCCTTAACTCATTCCAGTGCCTTGATGTAACGGCAGCACACATGGTATTGTAAGATCATCCCAGTGTTGAGACCCCGTAATATCTTAGTACAAGAAGTTGTGGTCGGGACAAAGTGTTAGTCTTAATTCAGAATATGTTTACTTTTGTTTTATTAGTTAAAACCTTAGCGGATAAACTGTGACTGTTGTGCTGGGGGGTGACAGTGTTAATTCCACTGATGATTTAAAAAAAAAAAAAATTATCTGCATAACTGAAAGCTTGAGAATTCTTGGAAAATGCATCACTTAACTTTATTTGAACATTATTGGGAGAGAAGAAACTGCGCTTTTTAATGCGCAAATGAAACTGCTTAGTAATTCAGCTCATACTGAATCTATTGGATCTTTGGCACTGAGGTTTACATATAATCCACCCACATTAGCATGGAAAACCATAATGAGTCCTTGGGAGTTTAGTCCATGTTAAGGACTCTTGGTGACTGTTTAATATGTACACTATTACCAAATGAACTAATTGGTTATGGTTTGAATTAAACTATATGTGAAGCTATTTAATCCTCTGATTATAGACATGATAGTCGTAATAACCACATTTTACAGGCAAATTATCTGTTGAAAATAAGCATTTATAGTGGAGATTCCCAGTTACAGCAGTCAATACATCAGTAGCATGACTGTGGATAGCATATGTGATGGCTGAACAGATCCATCAAGGCTTTTCAAGTTTTCCGTTAATGCCATTTACATGCTGCTAGATATTCTAGAAGTAGGAGTTTTTTGCTGGGCTCTAACTTTACAAAATCTAATTTTGACCTAGAAGGCTGCCACAAGTGATTCGTGTTTCTAGTTTGGGACCTCCTCCCTTATATGGTTGGTTGAATTAGGGTTATGTGTACAGCATTTATTAAGTATAAATGGAATTTAAAGTGTGAATTACCATTTGATTTGCAAGGCTGATAATTTGCATTGGGATATTAAGAAAACAATTTAATGAAACATCTTAATGCCTGTAATAAAAGATATTTTAAGTTTGCAGCAATATTATAGATTGCAGCTAATAGTGGATCTTATTCACAGTCTGGTCATCTTGACACAAGACAACATGACAGTTACATGGACTAGATCAGGGGTAGGCAACCTATGGTACACGTGCCGAAGGTGGCACGCAAGCTGATTTTCAGTGGCACTCACACTGCCCAGGTTCTGGCCACTGGTCCGGGGGGCTCTGCATTTTAATTTAATTTTAAATGAAGCTTCTTAAACATTTTAAAAACCTTATTTACTTTACATACAACAATAGTTTAGTTATATATTATAGACTTATAGAAAGAGACCTTCTAAAAACGTTAAAATGTATCACTGGCACGCAAAACCTTAAATTAGAGTGAATAAATGAGGACTCGGCACACCACTTCTGAAAGGTTTCCGACCCCTGGACTAGATGGTGACAAATACTGTGTCAGCTTGGGACACCATTATCTATGTGCAATTTCTCTTCACAGCTCAGTATTACACATGTACATGTAATAGTTGACTGCAGATTGATTTAAATGGAGGTGATGCTGCTATGCTTGAGGACTTAACATCATGACCTGTACTTACTATAGGGAGAGGAGTTGAGCTTGAGTTGCAATAAAAATTACAAGGATGTAATTTCTAGCTAGTTGTTAATACAGTTCCAAACCCTCTGTGACCGTCAAGTCTTGCTTTCAAGTCTTCAGCCTCACCCTCTGTAAGCACGGTAATAAGATTTGATTGTTATGGCAAGAGAAGAAATATCTGATGAGAAGGGGTGTGTGTCTGTGTCCATGCACACAAAAGTGGGAGAGTGAGGACACGGATCTTGGCTGTTTCAGCAGGTATATACTGTATCATAGTCTCCTGCTTTGTTGGTAGTGGGGTGTGCCACTTGTTCTGCTATGTCCCGCCACAATTCCTATTATTAATTTTTAATTATCCATATTTTTCTCCAGTTCTCTAACAGTTTTTCTTCTTGTCTTGGTTTCTAATTGTGTGGTGGCTTTTTCCTGTTTGCTTTTGCTCCCCCCTTGCTGAAATGATTGTTGTGAGAGCAGAGATCAGAAACTTGGGCTTTTAGACTTCTGCCTGAATTCAAAGGAGCTGCGCCTATGGAGAGCAGTACTGGGAGCTGGCAGAGAAGGGAAGCAGCTTTCAGTGAAAGGGCAGCCTGCCACTCTTCTTGAAATTGTAGAAACAGAATTGCAAACTGGGGCAATGATCACTGAGCTTTCTCTATCACCACTGATCCTTCACTTTAAGGCCCTCTCCACCCCTCCTCTCCCCCCTGCATGTAGCGGAACCCAGCATGTTAAAAAATGGAACTGGTATGGTACACTAGAACCTCAGCGTTATGAACATCTTGGGAATGGAGGTTGTTCATATCTCTGAAATGTTCGTAAGTCTGTACAAGATGTTATGGTTCTTCCAAAAGTTTACAATTGAACATTGACTTAATACAGCTTTGAAACTTTACTATGCAGAAGAAAAATGCTGCTTTTAACTATCTTAATTTAAATGAAACACGCACAGAAACAGTTTCCTTATCTTGTCAAATCTTTTCTTTTAAACTTTCCCTTTATTTTTTAGTAGTTTAACACAGTATGCAGTATTTGCTTTTTTTGTCCCTACTGTCTCATTGCGTACTTCTGGTTCCAAATGAGGTGTGTGTTTGACTAGTATGTTCGTAACACTGAGGTTCTACTGTATTATAAAATGTTCAGCTTGCTGAACAGTTGACTAATAATCCACATTGGGGTTACCATCTTGGATTTCCTCTGAGAAGAAAGCATCCAGACCACCACTTGCATAGCTTTAAAAGCCTCATTTTTATTTTAAATAACATTACTGCTTATATATCAAATGTAATACAGGTGTGTGCTGTAATAATTTGTTTACTGTATAGAAAATAAAAGGCAAAGATGCTATTTGATGCACCACAAGCTCACTTTTGGAGAACAAACTTGTATTCCATTAGCATTATTGCTTAAGTAAAAGCTATTAAGCACAGCTCTGAACTCCAAAGGATATTATCACAGGCCTACCTTATTTTTTTTTTTTTTTTTAATCCACTACCTTTCCTCTTATGATAGCTAAAGATTTGATATGCTGGAGATATAGAGCAAGTAATGTGTTACTTAGTTATAATGTTATATAGAAATAATGTTTGCACTAAAATCTAAAGATAAGAGGTCTCAAAAAGATAAGTTTCTGTTCAGTTTAACTACCAGCTAAATTGTTAGGAATAGCTATCTTAGAAAACTTTCAAAGTTTTCTAAGTGGGGAATAAATGCTCGAATAGGGCTAGGTATCTGGAGGGTTTCTGTCCGTGAAGTTTGAAGTACAGTGGTAAATTGACAGCTAATCTAAGTGTCAAGTCACAAAATACTGTATAGGTTTAGTAAGCTAAGGACTGTGTTTTGCATCATATTTAAAACTTTATGGATGTATTTGTGTTCAACCCTTTAAACTCTTTTTGAACTTATTACTTTGAAAGCCACCACTTTTTCAGGACATCAGTGAATCTGGGACTGTAAAGCTTAGCTGGTGTGTAGTGTGTTTAAAAAAAATAAATAATAAAATGCATAACAAGTTTATGAATGCATGGACAGAACTTTCTCTTAGGATTAGTGCTCCTTTCAGTAAGCATGTGTAATTTGTGGTGATATGGAGTTATGCACATGTTTCAATCAGAGAATAAGTATGTATAATATAAATTCCAAGATCACCAAAAAGGGTGGTGGCTAGCTTTCAAAATGGCTGGGTCAAGTTTTGCTCTGTCATGCTAGAATGACGCTGATTTCAAAGGAGTTATTTTTGACCTACACTGGGGGAAAATAGAGCAGAAGTTGGAACTCTCTTTGTATGGCAGAAAACATTACCTGTTTGAATAAATAACAGGAGTACTTGTGGCACCTTAGAGACTAACAAATTTATTAGAGCATAAGCTTTCGTGGGCTACAACCCAGTGGGTTGTAGCCCACGAAAGCTTATGCTCTAATAAATTTGTTAGTCTCTAAGGGTATGTCTACACTACAGGATTAATTCGAATTTATATAATTCGAATTTAGGAAACCGATTTTATAAATTCGAATGTATTCGGCCACACTAGGCACCATTAATTCGGTGGTGTGCGTCCAAGCTACCATAGTAGCATCGATTTCCAGAGCGTTGCATTGTGGGTAGCTTTTACATAGCTATCCCATAGTTCCCGCAGTCTCCACCCCCCTTGGAATTCTGGGTTGAGACCCCAGTGCATGATGGGGCAAAAAACATTGTCGCAGGTAGTTCTGGGTACAGCCTCCCCCTCCCTCCCTGAAAGCAACGGCAGACAACCATTTCGCGCCTTTTTTCCTGAGTGAACTCTGCAGACTCCATTCTGCATCAAGCATGGATCCCGTTGTGCTCCAGAACGCAGTCTTGAACATTATAAACACCTCGCGCTTTCTCGTGGAGTTTATGCTTACACAGGACCAGAAAAAAGAGGCGAGGAGGAGGAGGAGGCGGCGATTGCAGCGCAGCGACCAGCGTGATGAGGACATGGACACGGACACAGAATTCTCTGAGACCGCGGGCCCCGGTGCTTTGGAGATTATGATGTTAATGGGCCAGGTTATAGGCTTTGAACGCCGATTCTGGGCCCGGGAAACAAGCACAGACTGGTGGGACCGCATAGTGTTGCAGGTGTGGGACGATTCCCAGTGGCTGAGAAACTTTCGCATGCGTAAGGGCACTTTCATGGAACTTTGTGACTTGCTTTCCCCTGCCCTGAAGCGCCAGAATACCAAGATGAGAGCAGCCCTCACAGTTGAGAAGCGAGTGGCGATAGCCCTGTGGAAGCTTGCAACGCCAGACAGCTACCGGTCAGTCGGGAATCAATTTTGAGTGGGCAAATCTACTGTGGGGGCTGCTGTGATGCAAGTAGCCAAAGCAATCACGGAGGTGCTGCTACGAAAGGTAGTGACTCTGGGAAATGTGCAGGTCATAGTGGATGGCTTTGCTGCAATGGGATTCCCTAACTGTGGTGGGGCAATAGATGGAACCCATATTCCTATCTTGGCACCGGAGCACCAGGGTACCCAGTACATAAACCGCAAGGGGTACTTCTCAATGGTGCTGCAAGCACTTGTGGATCACAAGGGACGTTTCACCAACATCCATGTGGGCTGGCCGGGAAGGGTTCATGACGCTCGCGTCTTCAGGAACACCAATCTGTTTAAACGGCTGCAGCAAGGGACTTACTTTCCGGACCAGAAAATAACCGTGGGGGATGTTGAAATGCCAATTGTTATTCTTGGGGACCCAGCCTACCCCTTAATGCCATGGCTCATGAAGCCATACACAGGCAGCCTGGACAGGAGTCAGGAGTTGTTCAACTACAGGCTGAGCAAGTGCAGAATGGTGGTAGAATGTGCATTTGGCCGTTTAAAAGGTCGCTGGCGATCCTTATTGACTCGCTCAGACCTCAGCCAAACCAATATCCCCATTGTTATTACTGCTTGCTGTGTGCTTCACAATCTCTGTGAGAGCAAGGGGGAGACCTTTATGGCAGGGTGGGAGGCTGAGGCAAATCGCCTGGCTGCTGATTACTCGCAGCCAGACACCAGGGCGATTAGAAGAGCACACGATGAAGCGCTGCGCATTAGGGAAGCTTTGAAAACCAGTTTCATGACTGGCCAGGCTACAGTGTGAAATTTATGTTTGTTTATCCTTCCTGAAAACCCGCCCCCTTTATTGACTCATTCTCTGTAAGGAACCCACCCTCCCCCTTCCCCCAGCTTGCTTTCAAAGGAAATAAAGTCACCATTGTTTAAAAATCATTTATTCTTTATGAATTGATTATAAAAAGAGGGAGAGAACCTGAGTGGGGTTTGGGAGGAGGATCAGCGGGAAGGAAAAGCCCAGTAAAAAAAGGTTAAGAAAATGGCAGCCTTTTGCTTGGGCTGTCCACTGGGGTGGAATGGGAGGGTGTACGGAGCCTCCCCCCCCGTGTTCTTACACATCTGGGTGGGGAGGCTATGGAAAATGGTGAGGAGGTAGGGGGGTTATACAGGGGCTGTAGCGGCACAGAACCTGAGTGGGGTTTGGGAGGAGGATCAGCGGGAAGGAAAAGCCCAGTAAAAAAAGGTTAAAAAAATGGCAGCCTTTTGCTTGGGCTGTCCACTGGGGTGGAATGGGAGGGTGTATGGAGCCTCCCCCCCCGTGTTCTTACACGTCTGGGTGTGGAGGCTATGGAACATGGTGAGGAGGTAGGGGGGTTATACAGGGGCTGTAGCGGCACTCTGTTCTCCAGCAGCCGTTCCTGAAGCTCCACCAGACGCCGGAGCATGTCTGTTTGCTCACGCAGCAGCCCCAGCGTTGCTTCCCGACTCCTCTGATCTTCCTGCCGCCACCTCTCATCTCGAGCGTCTCTCCTCTCCTCACGTTGGTCCCTTCTGTCCTCACGTTGGTCCCTCATGTCCTCACGTTGGTCCCTCATGTCCTCACGTTGGTCCCTCCTGTCCTCACGGTCACTGGCTTCTTTCCTATACTTGCAAACCGTCTCCTTCCACTCATTCAGATGAGCTCTTTCATTCCTGGTGGATTGCATGATTTCGGAAAACATCTCTTCTCTCGTTTTTTTTTTACGACGCCTTATCTGGGATAGCCTTCGGGAAGGAGGAGGGAGGCTTGAAACATTTGCACCTGCTGGAGGGAGTGAAAAAAGGAGAGAATTTTTTTAAAAGATACATTTTTCAGAACAATGCTTATACTCTTTCACGGTGTATACTATTCACATTACATAGCACATGTGATTTCTGTGCAAGGTCGCATTTTGCCTCTTAATATTGAGTGCCTGTGGCTTTGCTGCTAGAGATCACAGACGCAGGTCGGGGCAACAGAATTCACCTTGCATGCTGCCATGGTAAGCCACTGTCTTTAGGCTTCTGCGCCCTGCTTTCCCACATACCAAGCAAAGCCCGTTGTGCTGCAGTTTTCCTGTTAGCTTGTTTTCTGCTGCTGAAGGTTAACACCCCCCCCCCCCATCCAATTCTCTGGGATGAGTGCTTTATCCCTCCCCCCACCGCCTGGCTGGTATCAGGGAAGATCCCAGCAGGAACCAAACTAACACCCCCCCCCCACCCGCCATGAATTCTCTGGGATGAGTGCTTTATCCCTCCCCCCACCGCGTGGCTGGTATCAGGGAAGATCCCTGCAGGAACCAAACTAACACCCCCCCCCCACCCGCCATGAATTCTCTGGGATGAGTGCTTTATCCCTCCCCCCACCGCGTGGCTGGTATCAGGGAAGATCCCAGCAGGAACCAAACTAACACCCCCCCCCACCCGCCATGAATTCTCTGGGATGAGTGCTTTCTCCCTCCCCCCACCGCGTGGCTGGTATCAGGGAAGATCCCTGCAGGAACCAAACTAACACCCCCCCCCCACCCGCCATGAATTCTCTGGGATGAGTGCTTTATCCCTCCCCCCACCGCCTGGCTGGTATCAGGGAAGATCCCTGCTAGCAAAACGCGAAAAGCTCTGGGCCAATCCTCCCCCCCCCCCTTGCACTTGGCTAAATGCAGGGAAGGATTTCTTTTCAGCCACAGGCAAACAGCCCAGTAGGAACGGCCACCTCAGTCCCCTTAATTAAATTCCCTTATTTCAACCAGGTTACCCTAAGCGATATCACTCTCCTGAGGATTACACAGCAAGATAAAGAACGGATGTTGCTTGAATGCCAGCAAACACCGGGACCATACGCTGCCAGGCTCTGTCAGGCAATGATACCAGATTACTTGCTACTAGCATGGCGTGGTCAAGTGTCCTACCATGGAGGACGGAATAAGGCTGCACTGCCCAGAAACCTTGTGGCAAGGCTTTTGGAGTACCTCCAGGAGAGCTTCATGGAGATGTCCCTGGAGGATTTCCGCTCCATCCCCAGACATGTTAACAGACTTTTCCAGTAGCTGTACTGGCTGCGAATGCATCCCAAGTGCTCAGGGCAAATTAATCATTAAAAATGCTTGCTTTTAAACCATGTTTTATATTTTAAAAGGTAAACTCACCTGAGGTCCCTTCCATGGGGTCATGGTCTTGGGTGCTGGCTTGGGAGGCTTGGGAGGGTACTTCAGTCAGGGTGAGAAACAGTTCCTGGCTGTTGGGGAGAACGGAGAGCTGGGTGCTCTCTGCCAGCTCGTCCTCCTCCTCCTCCTCTTCCCCTTCCGCGGAATCATCAGGTGTCCCTGATGAGATTATCCCCAGCTCGGAATCCACAGTCAGAGGTGGGGTAGTGGTGGCGGCCCCCCCTAGAAATGCATTTAGCTCAGCGTAGAAGCGGCATGTCCGCGGCTCTGACCCGGAGCGACCGTTTGCCTCCTTTGCTTTTTGATAGGCTTGTCTGAGCTCCTTGACTTTCACGCGGCACTGATCTGTGTCCCTATTGTGGCCTCTCTCCATCATGCCCTTGGAAATTTTTTCATAAGTTTTGGCATTTCGTCTTTTCGAACGCAGTTCAGCTAGCACTGAATCCTCTCCCCATATAGAGATCAAATCCAGTACCTCCTGTACGGTCCATGCTGGTGCTCTTTTTCGATTATCAGCCTGCATGGTTACCTGTGCTGATGAGCTCTCTGTGGTCACCTGTGCTCTCCACGCTGTGCAAACAGGAAATGAAATTCAAATGTTCCCGGGGCTTTTCCTGTCCACCTGGCCAGTGCATGCGAGTTCAGATTGCTGGCCAGAGCGGTCACAATGGTGCACTGTGGGATAGCTCCTGGAGGCCAATAACATCGAATTGCGGCCACACTAACGCTAATTCGAATTGACAAATTCGATTTTGGCGCTACTCCGCTCGTCGGGGTGGAGTACAGAAATCGAATTAAAGGGCCCTTTAATTCGAATTAAATGGCTTCGTTGTGTGGACGGTTCCAGAGTTAATTCGAATTAAAGCCACTAAATCCGAATTAAAGGTGTAGTGTAGACCAGGCCTAAGGTGCCACAAGTACTCCTGTTATTTTTGCGGATACAGACTAACACGGCTGCTACTCTGAAACCTGTCATTACCTGTTTGGAAATCTAAACAATTTCTATTTTGGTACTATCTTGGGCTAATATAGATGAGGTATAGGCAGAGACTTCTAATGCAGCTATGGATAACAGGTTAAGCAATCCCCACCTCCACCAAGCCTAGTTGATGTCTATCCTTAAGGATTTTGAACCCTGTGCCATGCAAGGGACCAAGTCCTGCAAAGTACTTAGCACTTTTGTAGGAGGCACTTAGTGACCTTGCAGAATGGATCCTAACATCTCTGAATGCAAAATAACACCTGTACACACTGCAGCGGGCACTGTCTAAATAGTTACTGCGTTTTGTTTTGTTTTAAACTGGTTTGGTGCAAACAAAGTTTGAGGCCCAGTCTGGACAGGGCTTGTGTTCACTTTTGTAAATCTATTATTTAATCTAAAATGTACCAATTTATGTTAAAATGACATTTCACTACCATCTCTGCCCCATAACTTTTTGTTCCAGTTACCTTTCTTTCTGAAAGATGACTGAGGTGATGACGGGGAAAACTTGTTCTGCTGACATGCTTTATATATTTCAGGATTATGCTTTTTTGAACTTGGCATACTCTGTAAAACATCCTCAGTGGTTAGATGCTTGTAATTTAATGGTAACAGAAATGGCTTTGAAAAAGTAAAAGCTGTCCCACATTTTCTAGGAACTGTCAAATGATCACAAACGTAGTGCTGTGATGCTGGTGCCATTCCATAGAAATGCATGTAATGTTTAGACTTTTCAGGCAAAAGGTTTTAAACACTTTTTCTTTAGTATGTCTGTAGTTCAGCTCTCTGACTAACCATTTGGACAACACAACCCCGTTCTCTGCTGCTGGTGTTCTTTTTCCCAATGATAAGAGCTGGAAGGGGGCAGAAAAGATAAGCTTGTTTAATAGATACTGTTCAGTGACTTTTTTCCCCTACAGTTTTTATGCCTATCTTGTATAGGATAGAAATAGAATTAATTTTTAGGAAACTGTTGAATAAAAATGGATTTAAGCTGTTAATAAGGTGTCCTTGTTTTGAATAGAGCAATAGCAGGACTTATTAATGTGAGCTACTAGCTATGCAATATACTTCCATGGAGGGGTTTTAAGTCCATATTTTGAGCTTAGTTCTTGCTTTGGTGGCAGTGTGCTATTCACCTTGTACAGGTAGCGGCCATCATTTATTTGGCTAGATCAGTGTTTCTCCAACTTTTGTATTGGTGATCCCTTTCACATAGCAAGCCTCTGAGTGTGATTTTTCTCCCCCCCCCCCTTATAAATTAAACATTTTTTGTATATTTAACACCATTATAAATGCTGGAGGCAAAGCAGGGTTTGGGGTGGAGGCTGAAAGCTCACAACCCCCCCCCCCATGTAACAACCTCGTGACCCCCTGAGAGGTCCAGACCCCCAGTTTGAGAACCCCTGTGCTAGACTGAAGAGTACATGGGGATAATTGTCTTAGTCCATCTGTTTATAAAAACAAAAATATATATTTACATACTTCCCTCATCCATGCCCTTTTCCCAGGTCACTTCTTAAAATGTAAGGTCCTTTTCCAAAGAACATAATGTCTTTGTGTGAGTGAGTTCAGCACCCAGTACATGGGTACAATGGGCTGTGATCCCGGTTGGGGCCAATGGGTGTTACAGCAAAGTAAGCATTAACAAGACTTGGCTTTTAATGTGAACATAGCCAGTGTATCATTTGTACATGAATATGTCTAAACAGACAATCCCTTCTTCACTCCCAATTCCATGCTGAGATAAATATTTAATAAATGTGTACAAAACCCATAAAACCTCGTCAAAATGCATCCTTTTTGCCAGAGATGAGGTGCATTTTGGTTACATTAGCTTTGTGAGGATTCTAGCCATTATGTCAATGAAATATGCTTTGCATTGTGACTTCATCTTTGTTCTTAAGATCAGAAAATTATTAGTTTTGTTTTTGCATTGTAAGATGCAACATTAATGCTCTCTCCAAAAGTAAGATGTTTAGAAAGTTGCTTCTATATTTTCTTAGTAGCAGTGCTGCATATATGTTGCTAAGCTTTCCTTTTTTCCTTTTTAGATTCATGTCCTCTTCTTCGCGTGTGCCCCCCCCCCCCCCCAAAAAAAAAAAAAGAAAGAAAAAAGCTTCCCCTTCAGCTCCTTAGTTTTTGGTAGAGGAACTGTACAAATAGTGCCACTGCTTCTTTCTGGGTTAGTCAGTGGGATATAAATGAATTGCTTTCAGCTGAAAGCAAACTGTTTTTGCCTTATATTGTCTGTCTTCAGTTATAACAGCTTGTGTACTGTGAGCTCTCTTATACAAACTACATTACCCAAAGCATTGTGGGCTGTCACTAGACTGAATGGGCATTGTAGTTTGGGGAGCCTGGTATGGATCACGCTGTTCGTAAATACTTTGTGCTAGACATGCGGTTCAACATTGGCACCCTTCTTTAATTCTGAAAAATACGAACAGCTGTTTAGGTTTTGAATGTTGCTTGCAGTCATGAGTTTACACCCTTGGGAGGATAGGTAGTGGACCTATTTTTGTTTCCAATTTCTTTATTCTCTTTTGCCAGCTGCTACTGCTTCACTGAGGGTGAATGAGGTGTCTCCTCTGAGGCCAGCACTAATTATGGATAGTCTATTTGCTTTTATATATGTGTCATTTGCATAATGTGTTGGGGGATATTGTATGGTTTGCACAAAGCACTAGAAAATGTACTGTAGGGAATAATCTTGCACTAGCACCTGGGGGTGGACTATATGGTCTAATCTTTCTCATTTGTTTTTGATATCTGTGAGATCTTGCTCTTAAAAACCAAGTAGAACTCATTAAATCCTATCAGAGGGAGACTCTTAATTGTTTCTGTTAAACAGTTGCAATCTGCCCAAATGAAAGGAAAGGAGATCCTTGATCCTGCTTCTAAATTAGTATTACATTTGTACATTCCTCACTTGTATTCATTGAATGAAATGGTAATATAACCCAGTGATACTGGAAGAAAAACTTGCATAATATATTCAGTCACACTTTAATGGACTAAACATTAATATTCTTATTTTGTTGAATTGTGATTGGGGGAGTGCAAAAGTAATTTAAGCCACCCTTGTGGTCTCTTAACACACCCAATGTTATGCAGATTGCTTCTTGGCCACAGCAGAGGATCTGGGTTAGTTTATTATATAATAAATGCACATGGTGAATAAAAGAGAAACCTATTTTTCTTAAAGTATGTCCATCTATAGGAATGTCATGTGTTATGTTGCCCTTTCTCTAGTTGCTGGGTTTCTCAAATCAAACCAATCAAATCTAAATCTTGGATTTTTTTTTTTTTTTTTGACGGATGCACGCTTTTCTGTTTCTTGACTACTGGTTGTATTTAAATTTTTAATTCTGTGAAACCTTATTTAGACGAAATAAGTGGGTGCTGCTTTTTTATATTAAGAATCAGGGAAGGATGTGAGAGAATGGTGTGTGTGTGTGTGTGTGTGTGTTTGTTGTTTGTTAGGTTGCCACCTTGGGAGGGCTGCTTGGGAATAGTTGGGGCATAGAAGTTGTGTATATCCAAATAGCTTAAATGGTCCGTGAGCCTTACTGAAGAAAGAGAGTAAATAGAGTGTGTGTGTGTGTGTGTGTGTATCTATATCTATCTATATTAAAAAAATTAACTAACTTTTGAAATTTTCCCTGTTTAAAGGAACATAGGAAATAAGTTCACTACATGTATTTGACTATTATGAGGACCAACATTTGGCAACATGGCAGAACCTTTCTTTATATTGGAGCAGGCCTCTTTGGTGCCACCTACGCAGATCTGGGAACTGAGTTGAAGAACGTTTAAATTCACAGTAAACATTCTTGCAGCTAAACTGGTTTCTGATCTAGTCTGGCTGATCAGCATGGATTGGTTCAAACCTTCTTAGAACATGGTTTAAAAACAACATGGTAAAGGCTTAGGCTAAATATTTTAAAACTATTTCTAATGAGATTTGTACACACCCACGCTGTTTGGCCAAACTGTTAGATTCCATCTACAATAATAATTCATTTGTATTAATACATGGAAACCTCCAACTTGTTGAAGTGTGGTTCTCTTGCATAGTAGATGGGTCTAAACTATGCTGTAACAACGTGCCTGAACTCTGCTGATGTTCAAGGCTTTCGTGTAGTTAAGCCCCATTTATCTTGTAGGGGCACTGTTTTAACTTTGTCTTGGGACTCTAAGACATGACTGGTTGTTAACTTAATTAGGACCTTAGATAAGTTTGTCTGAAACAATGTTTAAACACGGTTCCTTAATTCAACTTGCAGTCCAATGTAGATTGACCTGTTTTGAACCTGGGTGTGTCTTAATCTTTCTATGATTCAAAGGGCTAGAGTTCATTGTGTGCCTAAAGGGGGTGCAACACTGTGGCCACCAGGGACTTCCCCTTTGCACAAAAAAAAAGTTGTAAAATCTTTTCAGAATTTGGGGTGAGGAAGGGAAGATCAGATCTGGAGATATTCACTTGCTTTTACCCTTATCTTTTTGGCACTGGTTAAGGCTCATTTGGAGGAATTCACCTTTTGATAGGGATCTCCTGGTGAAAAGCAGTCTTGTCACATTACTTCCTTTCTCTTTCCCTGTGGCTACTGTTAATTCCATCTCCCTTTTAATCCCTTTCCTGATAAATAGGGACCTATTATGATTTCAGTGACAAGTACTTCCATTGTGCAGCCACACAGGCTTTTCATCCCTCAACCGAGTCTTGCAAAATTCTGCTTGCTCACGCTTGCAGCCATTTATTTTTGTTGTTGTTTCATCATCACTCACCATGGTAGAGGGCAGATAAGTAAACTTTGTGCCCGGTGTGGCAGGTTGGATCACAGAAACCCACCGGGAGCTGCCACCTGATGTGCCAAGACTACCTCTGCTCCTGTTTTCCCTGCCAGCTCAGGACTCCAGCACCCTGTCTTGCTGAGCCAGACACTCCCGTCTGCTCCAACACAGACCCAGGGTCTGAATTACTTGCCCCAAAGCTGCAGGTTTACCAGAAAACAGCTCACAGAAGTGTGCTTGTCCTTAGCACTCAGATGCCCAACTCCCAATGGGGTCTAAACCCAAACAAATCCGTTTTACCCTGTATAAAGCTTAGGCAAGGTAAACTCATAAATTGTTTGCCCTCTAACACTGATAGAGAGAGATGCACAGTTGTTTGCTCCCCCAGGTATTAATACATACTCTGAGTTAATTAATGAGTAAAAAGTGATTTTTATTAAATACAGAAAGTAGGATTTAAGTGGTTCCAAGTAGTAACAGACAGAACAAAGTAAGTCACCAAGCAAAATAAAATAAAATGCACAAATCTATGTCTAATCAAACTGAATACAGATAATCTCACCCTCAGAGATGCTTCAGTAAGTCTTTTCCTCAGACTGGACACCTTCCAGGCTTGGGCACAATTCTTTTCCCTGAGGCCAGGTCTACACTACCGCGGTAGTTCGACAGCTGGCAATCGAAGTTCCGGGTTCGATTTATCGCGTCTGGTCTGGATGCGATAAATCGATCCCGGAAGCGCTCGCCGTCGACTGCGGTACTCCAGCTCGGCGAGAGGAGTACCGCGGAGTCGACGGGGAGCCTGCCTGCCGCGTGTGGACCGCGTCTGAACCGCGGTAAGTTCGAACTAAGGTATGTCGACTTCAGCTACGTTATTCACGTAGCTGAAGTTGCGTACCTTAGTTCGAATTTGGGGGTTAGTGTAGACCAGGCCTGGTACAGCTCTTGTTCCAGATCAGGTGGTAGCTAGGGGATTCTTCATGATGGCTCCTCTCTCCCCTTTGTTCTCTTCCACCCCTTTATATATCTTTTGCATAAGGCAGGAATCCTTTTGTCCCTCTCTGAGTTCCCACCCCCTCCTTCTCAATGGAAAGACACCAGGTTAAAGATGGATTCCAGTTCAGGTGACATGATCACATGTCACTGCAAGACTTCATTACCCACTTGCCAGCACACAGGTATACAGGAAGACTTACCGGTAAAACACAGCCATCTGCAGATAATGGTCCTTGTTAATGGGAGTCATCAAGATTCCAAACCACTATTAATGGCCCACACTTTGCATAATTACAATAGGCCCTCAGTTATATTTCATATTTCTAGTTTTAGATACAAGAGTGGTACATCTATACAAATAGGATGATCACACTCAGTAGATTATAAGCTTTGTAATGATACCTTACTAGAGACCTTTTGCCTGAAGCATATTCCAGTTACATTATATTCACTCATTATCAAATTTTTATAAAACCATATAGACTGCAACTGTCATACCTGGGTTGGTCAATTTTTATGGCAAATTTCCTAGCCTTTCACTACATTCCACATATTCAAGACTTTCCCTTACTGATCTCCTCTGAATAGGGTCTGGGCATTTACTATGTGGTGTTCAGGTGGTCTTTCAGAGGCTGCTGAAGGGAGAGGATGTATGATATAGGTCAACTGGTGAAGTAGTGGGCCATAGCAACTGACTTGTAGGTGGTTTTTGTGTGTGGTGGTTTTTTTTTAAATATCAACTACACTCAATTTTTGTCGGTTATATTGTGATTAAAAGCTCAAATTACATATTATACAGAATATGAACTTGCATCCCACTATATAGCATAGTTAAGTGAATTAGGCTTTGTCTACACTATACATTAGGCTGACACAAACTGCCTTATGTCGACTTAACTGTGGAGGTATACACACTGCAATGCCTCTCCCACCGATTTAACTCACCTGCTACTTTGACATAGTAAAACCACCTCCAACAAGAGGCGTAGTGTTTATGGCGATGTAGTTAGTGATGCAGTGTCGGCATTGACGCTGCGTTGCTTATGTCTCCCTAAGTGGCCTCCAGGAGGTGTCCCCAATGCCCATCATGACGGCTCTGGTCACCAGTTTGAGCTCCACTGCCCTGCAGCCAGATACACAGGCATGCGTCCCTCCCCCTTGAAGCCCTGGGAATTTTTGAAATTCCTCTTCCAGTTTGCTCATTGTGGAGAGCTCATATTGCATCTGTCCAGCTAATTATGCTGGCTCCCCCCAGCAAATGCACTCTTGCCTGGAGTACACCGGAGTTGTTGGGTCTGTGGGGGGAGGAGGCTATGCAGGCACAACTCTGCTTCAGCTGCAAGAACTGATTGCTCGTGACATGGAGGCGAAAGAGCAGTGCCATGCCAAGATCAAGGAGCTGAAGCAGGTGTACCAGAAGGCAAAGGAGGCCAGTCGTCAGTCTGGTGTGTTGCCAAAAACATGCTGCTGCTACAAGGAGCTGCATGCCATCCTCGGCAGTGACCCCTTCTCCACCGCCAAGAGCCTGTGGATACCTCAGTAGGGCTGGAGACAGTGGCTGGTGGAGTGAATTCCGAGGACACCATGGTGGACGAGGAAGTGGAGTTGGAGAAGGATGGGGACAGGTGACAGGGATGTGCGGTGGCATGGCAAGCCAGGAGCTCTACTTAAGTCCTGAAGGGTCTAGCCAGTTGTGCTGTGGCACGCCTGATACAGAAGAGGGGAGCTCTGGTAAGTACTCATTGAGCTTTGATATTGCAGGGAGACATGAGCTAGATCTATGGGTAGAAGAGGGATTGAAATAACCAACACAGGCACTGTTTGTATCTGCTTCTCATTCCCCTAAGCAGCTGGGTAGAGGAGGCCCTGTGGAAAAGTTTGTTGATGCACACCAGGATGTCCTGGGAGTTCTCCATAGAAATCTCTAGGAATCTTTCCTGGAGCTACTCTCCAATCCTCTGCACTGGTTTCTTGGGAGAGCAGCCTTGTTTCTTCCCTCTCTGTAGGAAACTTTGCCACACCAATTGGCAGTTATTTCTGCCATTAACAAAGCAGCACACAGTGAGCAGCATATGGACCTGGTCTGCAGCTGTGCACAAGCAGGAACTGCATCCTTGGTTACTCACAGGAGCGAGATATCAGCTGCTATCACCCTCACCTGGGGAAAACAGTGCCAGTATTCAGAAGAGTGGCCCTAGGCACTTGTAGTGATACCCCTCTGAAACCCTTCCACCCTTAGTTTTATCTTGCCCCTTCCCCCTGGGCTGAGCTCACCGTGGCTGGGGCTTGCACCATGCTTTGTGCCTGCCAAGGGGAAGTGAGAAAGTGGTGTTTCTCTAACTCGTTTGACTCAAGTCTGTGAGTGCACTCTCAATAGTGCCTCTGTCTATTGTTTCTTTAGCTTCTGCAGATGTGCCCTTGATGGTTGTCTCCTGCACATGGACTGAGTGCCTCTGTCAGATAAGGAGAAGAAACAGGAGGATTAAGGAAGACATGTTCCAGGAGGTTCTGCAATCTTCTAATTGTGGGCAGAGAGCATGGAGAGAGGCTATCAAGGAGAAACTGCATATGGATAGCCAGGAGAGGAAATGGGCAGGATACAGCTGCTTCAGGACCAGACAGACATCCTGAGGTTCCTGAACTGCAGATGGAACACATCTTTGCTTGCCTCCCCCTGCAGCTTGTACAGAACTGCCTTCCATGCCCACCCCACATTCCTCACATGTTCCTGGGCCATCTCGGTAATCCATGCACTTCACTCTGAGGGACATGTCACAGTGAAAGCTGGGCATATACCCAACTGTGAGAGCCTCATATGGAAATGTGCTCTTCATTTTTATGTCCCTTTCAGAATGTAATTGTTTGTATCACTGTTGAATAAAAATGTACTTCTAGAAAGCTAAGGAATCTTTATGAGTCTTCAACAAATGGTGATTGCTGCTGAAATTCATATACAGGGGCAATCAGCATTTTCATTGTAAATCAATCAATCTCTCTCTCTCTCTCTCTCTTTATATTTATATAAATAAAAATTACAAGGTTCATACTACAATGCCTAGGTAAATGCATTACAGACAGACATGTTACTGGGGCTCATTGTCAAAATGCTCTTTCAAAGCCTCACTGATTCAAATAGCCCCCTGTTGAGCCCCATACCAGCCTTGTATCTGGCTGCTCAAAATCAGCATCCAGCTGATCCACCCCTGCAAAAACTTCTCCCCCTTAGCTTCACAAATGTTATGCAGAGCACAGCAGGCTGCTATGACCATGGGGATATTTTTCTCATTGAGGTCTAACCTGCCAAAAAGGCAGCGTCAATGACCCTTTAATCAGCCAAAATCATTCTGCATCTGCTGAGCCTGTTATTGAAGCACTCCTTGCTGATGTCAAGGGTTCTGGTGTAAGGCTTCATGAGCCACAGGGGCAAAGGGTAAACTGGGTCTCCGAGAATCACTATTGGCATCTCCACATCTCTGACTGGAATCTTTGATCTGGAAAGAGTCCCTGGTTGCAGGTTTCCAGGTCCGTGTTCTTGAAGATGCATGTGTCATGCACCTTCCATGACCGCTGCATGTTGATGTCAGTGAAATGACCCCAGTGATCTACCAGAGCTTGCAATACCATAGACAAGTAGCCCTTTCTGTTGATGTACTCCTCTGCAAGGTACTCTGGGGCCAAAATGGGGATGTGTGCGCCATCTATTGATCTGCTGCAGTTTGGGAATCTCATTGCTGCAAAGCCATCTACTATTTCTTTCCTGTTCCCCAGAGTGTCAGTCCATAGCAGGAGGTGATTAATGGCCCTGCACACTTACATCACAATAACCCCCACAGTGTACTTCCTGACTCCAAACTGTTTTGCCACCGAATGGTAACAGTCTGGAGTTGACAGATTCCACAGAAGCTGGTGTCTTTGTGCCACAGTACTGGGGCAAGCTCCGCACACTGTTCTAAGAAGGTGGCTTTACACAGCCGAAGGTTCTGCAGTCACTCCTTGTCTTCCCATACCCGCATAACGATGCAATCCCACCACTCAGTGCTTGTTTCTTGCGTCCAGAGCCGACAAAGCAGCTGCTCCATGAATGCCAAAAACAAACTTGAATTGTTTCTTTCCATGGCACACAGCAGGGCAGACACACCACAGTGTCATTCAGTTTGTAGCTCATAAAATACTACAGGATCAGCCATGTTGTGTTCATAACGCTCATCACAAGACTAGAGAGCACTGCAGGATCTATGCTTTGAGATAGAGATGGTGGGTGTGCAGTTTACAGGGGCTGTTGAAAAGCAGCATGAAACGTAATTAGAAGCCCATGGTATGATGGGACAGAGAAAACTGCATTATGGGGCAGTGAGCCTGCCCCCATGAGAAACTGCAAACCCTTTCCAGAACACCCAGTGGCAGATGGTGGTGAATTGCACAGTGGGATAGGTACCCATGGTGCACTGCTTTCTCTGTCAATGCCATCATTGGCTATCCCTTGATATGAGGCTGTCTGCTGGGGGAAAGTCATTGGACTCCTCAGCCATCTTAAGTCTCATCAATTTGTGCTCTATGGGTTTTTCCACATGTGACAGGTGCTTGCTTGGAAAGAGCAGGATGCTGTACCCTTTCCTTCCTTCCTCTGCCGCTTCTCAGCCTCTTGAACAAGGCGATTCTCTTCAAAACAGGCTGAGGCTTGATGTATGATGTGATACCATTGCAGTCTCTTGCCAGCCAGCTCTTCCAATTCATGGGGTCAATGTCTCCCTTCCTAAGATGTACTTTCAGGGTGTCCTTGTAGTGTTTCCTCTGTCCCCTGCAGGTCCTTTTACCATGACTAAGTTGAGAAAAGAGGACTTGCTTTGGAAGATGAGTATTAGTCATCTGCGCACAATGACCACCCAGCAAAGTTGATGTTTTGTAATCTTTGCCTCAACACTGGTGATGTTAACTGCAGAGAGAACACTGGTATTGGCGCAATGGTCTTCCTATCTGATATGGAGAATCTTCCTAAGGCAGCGCTGTTGGTACCACTCCAGACGCTTAAGATGGCTTTAGTATGTCATCCATGTCCCACCACCATAAAGAAGAGTGGGAGTAACTACTGCATTGTAGACCAGGTTCTTAATTTCCATCTGCAGATCTCTGTTGATAAAGACATGATGGAGCAACTTTCCAAAGGATACGCTGGCACAATTGGTCCTATCTTCAGTCTCCACATCAAGATTGGCTGTCTGGGAGAGGTGAGAAATACTCATCCTTTTCCAGGGGTTCACCACCAATGACAATTCTGTCAGTGCAAGATCACCAACTGTGGATGTACTCCTCCATCACAAGGAGCATTGTGTGGATGCGCAAAAGAGGTTTAATTACAGCGGAGGATGATTGTCAGTGTAACTAAGTTGACTTAACTTTGTAGTGTTGACATGGCCTTAGTAAACCAGCAACTCCATTTTCTACAGTTGTGGTGATTCATAATATGTAGTCATTTGCCTTTTTGAAAAAGTTGTGTGAATGAACTTCAATTTCAGTTGAATGATGGATATTGGATTAACGGAGAGTCAAATGGAAAAGAACCGTCTGTTTGGGAGAGCAGATAAGGACTTATTGATAGTGGCGATTAAGATTTTCTGCACAAAACATTACCATGAGATTGTTTGTAATCTACTATTAGTCTGGGCAGAGTAACATATGTTACCATTGTTGTCTATCACTGTCCTTTTTCCAATATAGTGTCAGAACAAGTATTATGTACTCCCTGTTACAGGAGTAGAAATAGTAACTTGGGAATCAGGAGCAGCTGCCTTGGTTTCTGGATTCCAGAAGGGCTGATATTCCTGGAATTTTGTACTTTTTTTTTTTTTTTAAACTCTTCTTGATTTTTAAACTTTCCCAGAGTAATGTATACTTTCATTGATTTAATTATTCAGCTTGTAAGAAACATCAGCAGCTGAGGCCAGCATCTTTTATGTGGCTGAATGTTAGAATACACTTGGTGAGCGAAGACTTTTTTTTGTTAGAGTGCTTCGATAATTCCTTAATTAAACTCCTGCCTTTGCTACAACACTTTATTTTAATTAGGGTTTGTAGTGTGCTTAAACTGTGCTATATTTAATTTTTACGATAGGGAAAACTATATTCTCCTTGTTCTCTGAAGCAAGGAACTACTTACAAGACCTTTGTTCAAAATATTTACTGAGCAGTATGCAGAGCAAACTATGGGCAGAACAAATGCTGATAAGAAAATGCATAGATGTCATTGAATATAGCTGGTTTAATTCCGGGACAACTCTACAGTAATTGTAAACACTTCTTTCTCCTACCAAATTGATGTAATTAATTTTATTAAAATGGAGGCCTGTTAAACTTTCAATGGCAATGGTTTTTAATTGAAAGTGAGATATATGCTCGGTGTGGATTTGATTTAAATCACGATTTAAATCACTAGTCAGGAAAACATGATTTAATCATGGGTTTCTACATAAAAGTGCATTCTTGTTGGTGGTTGTTCTTCACAACTCAGATCTAGGTTTCATTTTTAGAAGGTAAACATTATACATTTTTAAACGGATTTATTTTGAAAACTTTTCAGATTAGTTTTACAGCTATATCAGAAAATGAATGATTGTTTGGTTATTTCATTTACCAAAGGTAACTGAAGCAGGTAGTTCACCTCCCAATGACTTCATAAATATCTCCAATTCAAGAGGTTAATCATTACTATTTGGAGGATTTTTTTTTGCTATGCTGTATTAGGAGGAGAACATCACCAGACAGACATTTAAATTGTTTTATTTAACTAAAACAACAACATTAATGTATTCTGGATTATTTTCTTCAACAGCAAACATAATATTTTAACAAAATTTAGTTAAACATTCAAGTTTTTTAAAATCAGGTTTGTTTTTGTTAAAATTGTTTTGAACTAAAATAGTTAAATGAAATTTCAAAAAACAAATTAACTCGACTATGCCAGCCAGGTCAACATGAGAATCTTAAATTATTGGCTTCTGCAGCTAACTCAGTCATCTTCACCTTCATTTTCCTGTTCATAATCTGGAAAAGAAAAACAAGCTTTCCTGCTTTTTCGGATCCCAAACGATTTCTCAATTTGGAATGAATTAGTCCAAAGGAAGAAAATATTCTCTCTACACCGGCAGAAGAAGCTACTGCTGTTAAAAGTGAGATTATCACTTCAACAGTCTCTGAATCCAAGTGCTTAAGTGACTCCCACCAGTTCACTGGTGTGCCTTTCTTTAAAACTTCATCAGCAAACATATTTCTTGAATGGTTCACCCTTAGCTCTGAAGTTTATTATAGTTGGCATTATGGAGGGGTGATTGCTGGATGTTCATGTCCTAGCCAACTCCTCTTCAACAGTTAAGGTTTGACCCTGGTACCAAGTATTGAGAATATTTGCCAGAAAATGAGCTGGAGATAGTGCTTGTCCCATTTGGTTTTTTAATGCTTGTAATTTAACTCTGTCAATGCATATTTCTCTTTTTAAGATCTCACTCAGTTCCTTCCAAATTTCAACAGCATCAGCAATAAAACAGCTATTTCCCTGAATTTTGTTCAAGACTACAGAAATAGGCTTCAGGGTACTCATCATGTGTTCAACATTTCTCTTAATCCCAATGTTGAGAACTTTGGCTGTGACAGTGCCATCTGTTTTTTCACTATTCACAAACTGTCATCCGGTTAGGTCAGTTCTTGATATAGTGCTCAAAACAGTCCACTACTGAGTTCTATCACACCTCTTGTGGGAAGAGTTAGCATTTTTCAGAGCAGTTGCTGCAAAGTGGTTGTTACGGAAGTATTTTGCAATTTCAACAACGTTTCTGGAACACCGAAGTCTTTGGCTAGTAGGTGCATCAAATGAGCACTGCAACTGTATGTTAGCTTGGGACTCTTTTCTAAATTTCTTCTCATCTTGGATACATTTGCCACATTGTCTATGACCAAGCTGCGTACTAGACATTTGAATCCCCCTCCCCCCCAGTTTGTTAGAGCTTTTACTGCTACTTGTAAGTATTCTGCTGTGTGTGCATTTCCTGATGTATCAATTGTTTCTGTAAGGAAGACATTCCCTTCTTCTGTTGTCACACAAGCACATACAACAGGATCGTTGTGGACATTGCTCCACTCATCAAGACTCAGATTAACAGTTTCACCCTCTAGAGCTTTTGCACACTGCTCAGTTTCTTTTTCATACACTTTATCCAGCAATTTGCCTGCGACATCTGCTCTGTTGGGTGGACTGTATCCTGGTCTTAATGACTGAACCATGTTAATGAAGTGTGGATTCTCAATCATGGGGAAAGGAGAGTTTGTTGCATAAACAAACCAGGCAGTTTTTTTAAATCCATTACCTCTTTTTGTAATCTGCTGGTTCTTATCACAAATTTATCTATTGTTGTTTCTGGATGATGGAATTTTTTTTCTTTTTCTTTTTGCTACAGTTGATATACTGTGGCTATGTGACATACATGATGTGACTGAAACACTATCATTGGCAGATAACTCTGAAACTATAGAAAATGATGGTGATCTTGAAGGTGGATAGTCTTCAGAATCCTGTATGTTGAGGATGGATTCTCCTAAACAAAATAAGTCAATGCAGTTATTTAATTATTACCATACTGCTCATTTAGTATTACTCATTGCATTCACTGACACTCGGTACTACTGTAAAGGTGAAATTGTAAAAGGAAGATCTGCCTATTTCAGCTATTTATTTTTTAACACAACTGCATCTAAAATGATAGTACCATAGAGTAACAACTATATTTTTTGCTTAAACATGAAAATTCAAGAATAGTCCAGAAGGAAGACAGGAAGTCCTTAAAGAATTATGAAATAAAAAAGTACCAACATGAAGATCCTGCATGTTCGGACATGTTCCTTTCATCATCTTCAATGCAGCTTCCTCCGGAGAAAGAACACTTCATGATGTTTCATTTGGGCAACCAGGCCTTGCATTTCTTTGTTGCACTGTTTGCATTTTGCACACATGCCTGCTTACCCACAGGTAGAGGAACTTCATTAAAATATTCCCACACTGGGTCTCTTTTATGGCCTGCTGCCATTATAGGTTTTCCCTTCTAGTGAGAGAATGGTATGGCAGATCTCAAATCAATGAAAGCTACACTCAGACCTCAAGACTTCTGGAATATGCTGCTCAAACAGTTACACTTTTGTTTCTACTGCCTGTCCCTCCCTTCTCACATTTATCTCCAGACTTCTCCTTGTCCAGATCTGTTCTGCCCCCAAGAATCTTCTATTCATCGAACTTTTTGAAACTTTGCACTTTTAGAGAGAGGTAAGGGATTGACTCTGTGTACACAAATTTGCAGAGGGACAATAGGGTTGAGGTCTGTTGTTTCTCACCTCTATATATTATTTATTTAAAAACATACTTGCTATTAACAAGCATATTATCTCTGGAGACACACATCCACAGTTTGAGAACTGCAAAACTAAGCATCTCTGATGGTATCTTCTACACTGAGCACTGAGTCCCATTGGGTAGGTAGAAAGATTAACCTAAATAATCTATACAGAAGCCCCTGGAACCCCATAAAATTGGGTCCCTAATCCATGAACTACTGGAACTCATTTACAAAACTTTTCTTAAACAGTATGAATATATTGTCTCCTACTATAGAATTAGAATTTATAATCCCTATTCCATGATGAGATATCTTTAAGCTATAGTTTTAAGATACATTATCTTTAGATCGATTTTTTTTCTCAACAAGCATTTTACCAATTTTTTTTTTTTTTTTTTTTTTTTAAATCATTGATTTTTATCCACCCTGCTTATGCTACTGAATTGCTAAGTATGGTACTATCCCTGTAGCAATGTTCATGTTTAGTTGTGGAGAGGCACTCTAATTCTCAGATTCTCTTTTCTGGCACTTGTGATTTCTCTAGAAAAATAACCCTTTTGGTTGCATCTTAAATTTATTCTCATCCTAAATACATTTCCCAGATTCTGAAAGTCTGCTTGACTGCTTTTGAATTATCACTCTGACCACAAAGGTGGATTTTAAGTCTTGAATTCACTAGTTACATAGCTTGTATATCTAAATCTCAGTATGGTGCAAGAAATACATTGGCATTTATTAATCGTTACATGCGTAGTGCATTTTCTTCAATGTGCAGTCACCTATTGTTTTCAGATGGAGATCCCCTCTCGGCCATCAGCGCCTTCATTACATCTGAGTTTGACTATTGTAAGCTCTGCCTAGGGGAGTGGTTCTCAACTCGCGGCCCAATCAGTACACAGCTGCGGCCCATGTGACATCTTTCAGGCCATACAGGTAGGGGGTGTGTGTGTGTGTGTGTGTGTGTGTATGTATAATATATAGTGTGGATACAGCCCATGTTAACACAGAGAGAGCCACATATGCGGCCCACAAGGGTAACTAGGTTGAGAACAACTGATCTAGGGGAAACTCTATGAAATCCCTTCAAAAGCTCCACATACACTCTCCTTCAGAGTGAAATAGTCTCTGTCAAGAGCATGTCATATCTGTTTTGTTATCTCTGCACTGGCTCTTGTAATCTTATTGGTGAAAATGATGGTGCTGTTCACTTTCTTCAAAGGCCAAAAAGCATTGGTGACAAGTCATCGACAATTTGTTCTGTTGCTTTTGACCCTCTCTGAGAGCTGTGGCTCATCTAAAACATTGGCACTAACCCTTCCTAAAGGTGAAGTTTGCAGGAGCTGTAGGCAAAGCATTCTTCTGGAATGATGTTTACATGTGGCTAAGTTCATGATTAGAGTTACAAGAGCCATTTTCACCCAGATTGTTGACTGTGGGTTACAGAATTCTGGATGCTTAGCTGATTAAGACAGAAGAAAGGATTAGGTTAAAGTTGTAAGCCACAGTGTTCTGCTCCTTGTATTTGGAAATATTAATGACCCAACTTAAGTCCTGTAAAGTGTGCACTGATACTGTTGTGGTGCGAGCCTTATAAATGTGAGTTAAATATGTATAATCACTGATAGAAAACATACATTGCCAGTATTCTGCAGCTGAGTTATAGCATCGTTACACTATGGGAATTCTAACGTTAAATTTCCTGGCCCCTCTGGGGAGACAAATATTTATCAAATCTTTGGTTATTCCCCATTTTACCCCCCGCCCCCATTTTAGTTGAAATCTTTATACCTCACTGAGCCATGGGTACTGGGGCATTGACCCCTTTACTGTCAATGAAGGTAGCCATGCAGAATTCCAGATGGTTTCAGACCTATCAAGTAGAGATCCTGTAATAAGCACACTAACATGCAGAGAGTGATGCTTACAAGCAGCAGTAGTAAACACCAGTTGTCAGTTTAGGAAAAAAAGCTTATCTAGCTTTTCGTAAGTTCATGCCACCAAGATCCACACTTAATACTATATTCTTTTTGGTTAATTGTGTCCTATCACTGATTAAATACACTTTGTTCCCCCATTTGCAGAAGACAGAACAGTAGCATATGCCAAACCTTTGGAAATGTTGGTGTAGCTGTTTTGTTTATTGTAATTCTCTTCTGCTTTTACAGGCCTGTTGAACCCATATATCCCTCCACTGCTTAAAGATCTTATCCTCATTTTCAAGTTTTACAAAGGTTGCAGCTGTTGGGTAGCACACACTTAATAAGAGCAACACAATCACTAGACATCAAGACCTAGTGAGAACAGCTCATCCTGCTGCTGCTGTGGTTGCTGCTTCTGACTCCACCTCACAGTCAGTCTAGAAAATCTCCTTAGCTTCTATTCTAGTACCTCTACCCCACCCTACCAGAGGACTGAACTCCAGGGGAAGAATGTCACAGATCCTAATGAGTGCCCTGTCTTGGCCACCCATTTGTGAGAGGAATCCAAGCCTCTTTGCTCTGGATCTCCTGGGGTGTGTTTAAGCTTTTGGAGCCTGACTGGAGTTCTGCCACTGTCCCAATTTTGGGGGTCCCTAGGCACACTCATGGCACAGACCTTCTCTCTGGCACCCCCCCTTCTGAGTGTTGGAACTCACTCTCCAGCCACCTGGCCCCTCTGGGTGCTAGGCTGACCCTTCAGACTCCCCTGTACTTAAACACACCCCTCTCCCAGAGATCCACCTTAAAAAGTGTGAAACTTCTGGATATAGTTTAACTCCCTCAGGGCCACACAGTAGTTGTGAAGCAATCAGCACCCCCACACACCTTGTTCAATCTAATGTTATGCTCTTTACTTAACAGGTAAAGTACAGATCCTGCAAAAACAATAACACATCCTAAACACAATGTCCCTCGCTAGCTCACTCTCCCTTGGGAGTTCTTTTGGGGGGGCATCTGTCTGTTCTGTCAGGCAGGCATAGTCCTCTGCCCCCTTGCCTACCCTGTCCTTGCAGCAGCCATCCCCATCTTAATCTGGTTCAAAATGTCTCTCTCTTCCACAGTTCCCTCAGTGACACCCCGCCTTCCAATCCCTTTATAGACTCCTGCTGGGGCCACCTGCTGCTTTTGTTCTGCCTTTTGGTAATCTTTCATTACTCCCAAGCTCTCTTCAGACACGAGTAAGCCTCTTCTCAAGGTAGAGCGAACCAATTGTCCAAAGGTATTTTATTTTGAACAGACTATCTTTGAGTGTTGATCATTCACTATTGGCTTTGGCCTGGCAGACACAGGATACCACCTGTCTTCCTCATGGGGATCCATGTACACATAGGCTTTCTGTGATATAGTACTTTCATGATACAATTTCATAAAATCATGCAAAGTTCAGAAGTGGTACAGACAGAACCCCTGATTCATCACAAAGGGGGAAGCAGCACTTTAAGAGTTTATGTATACTGCAGTTAAACACTGTGACTGGCCTGTGTCAGCTGTCTCAGACATTTGGGCTTGGGCTGGAGCCTGAGCGCTGGGACCCCAAAGCTGGAGGGAGGGCAACATGCCCCTGCTACTACTTGGGTCTGCAACTCACAAAATGCCCATAAATAATCCCATTACTCAAATAATTGTGGAGGTTGCAAAATGATTTTTTGCTGTCTTATGCAGGTGGTGGGTTCAAAAAGGTTAAGAACTGATACTTTACACTACTCTTTGGCAGGCCATTTTTTAAAAACTAGTATCCAAAAATATTAGGTGCCACACAGGAACATAAAGACACAGTCACTGCTCTGAATGACACCTGACTTGATGGGGACAATACTAAGTTTTGTAGGGCAGGGAAGGAGAGGCAGAGTAAGATTACACAAGGTGTGTACAATAGAAACAAATAATTCCCACTAGGCAGATGTATTGCTTAGAATACATCTCATTCTTCTGGTACTGATAGAGTAGTGCATTTGTTCATTCCTCTATTACAAATTTTAAGGTGACTCCTGATAAATTATTGTGGGCTTACTTTAATGTTTGATATTTTAAAGCCTCTCATGATCTAGCTGCCAGTATTTTGAGACCCTGTGTTATCTGATGTGGGTTTATTGGTGGGGTTTTGGTTTTGTTTTTTTTACACTCCCATCCTCCAGGACCCCTCTAGGCATATCAACCTCTTCCTCCATCTCAGTTGACACAGGCCAGTCACGGGGGACTGGACTCGATGAGGGGTCTGGACTCGATGACCTCTCGAGGTCCCTTCCAGTCCTAGAATCTGTGAATCTCCTGGACCAGGAGAGTGTGACCATAGCTCCCTTTGGGAGCTATCAAATACCAGTTGGATTGTCTGTCAGAGGGCTCCTTGATCAATATAAAATGTTTCCTTGGTGGACCGTGTTGTATCCGCAGCCTTCTTGGAACCTGAATGTTGGAAACTGAACGCTGTCCATATCTGTCAGCCTTAAAAGCTGCCACTGGGTGGTACAAGCTGTAACAGTGTAAAAATCCCAGAAATGTGGAATGCTTGTGTTCTTTTTGTGGGTGGTGCAATAATTGATGGATTATAATAGTTTTTTAACTTAAAAACAATTGGGTCAGTGTGTCCCACAACCATTTTTGCAGGCTGTTACAGACAGAGGGAGAGATCAGATTGCTTTGGAGTGGGGGTAAGCATGAGTATCTTGTGTGGGGACTAAGAATGCGGGCTTGGGAGGAGTGAGGTCTATCCCAGCCCAAGGTTGACTTCCTTTTCATTAACACTGCTGCCTGCTCCCTCTTTGACTAATTTAGCTTGCCCCTACTTTACCTGGGCTCCCTTACTGCTGCTGCCCTCTACCCATTTTACCCACTTGGGGCCCAGAAGTCCTTCATTTTCTGCTTCTTAGGAGTAGGCCTTCTACTCCTCTTTTCCACTTCCTGGTGATGGGGTGTGTGTGGGGGGGAGCATGAAGGGGTGAGAATACCCTACAACCTGTGTTAGAACACAGCATCTCAGGGCCTACTCTTTCCTCCAGTGCCTAGAAACAACCATTGGCTCCTGAGCAGCGTGGCTCCTTTCCTCAGATTGCAGGGTAGAGAGGAGCAGAGGCTCTCTAGAGCTGCTGGAGGATGGTCTATCCTTTCTTTCACTGTTGCCAGGTAGCTGCTCCTTTTCTGCAGAACACCACTTTAGTTGGTGGGGTAGTGGAACATCAGAACATGAATCCACTGCAATGCAGAATGTACTGAGAAACGCAGGACACCTGCGAGCTTGGATTTCCTTCTGTGATGTGGCAGAAATTTATACCGCCATGCACCATCAGTAGTGTTGCCATGCTTGACTAAGTGCTGTATATCCATTTATACCTTCTTTCTTTCCCCCTGCTATCACAGATCTCTACTTGAGAAGAATGCAGTGTCACTGAGCAGCAACATAGGCCCTGCCCTCTTACATTTTATGCCACAAATGCTCTGCTTAAACAGAAAATTCTTTCCATTTTAGAGTTATTGTATACTACACTATTCTTTTAAAAGATCTTAACTGGAATTAGTATTCTTTTAAAATCTAGATTACACTTATTTCTCTTTAATTTAGCCTTGATTTTTAGTTACTGTGTATTTTTTTTCATACCACTATCATATTGTGTGGAGGGACTGTATTGTACTGTTGCACTATTTGTACTTTGGCATTCAGTTACATTAAATCTCTTTATATGTATTAAAACAGCTGTGGTCTATGATACTCAAAATTCTTGGCTCCTATTGGAGTGGAATGACTTTAGTATGGAAGCTTTCAGACATTGCTGAGAACATAAATATGTAGAAATATTCTATTCCAAGATGGCCTACGTGAATAAGAATCAGAGGGGTAGCCATATTAGTCTGGATCTGTAAAAAGCAACAGAGAGTCCTGTGGCACCTTATAGACTAACAAATGTATTGGAGCATAAGCTTTCGTGGGTGAATACCCACTTCGTCAGACGCATGTAATATTTATACCTGCCTCTGGAAATTTCCATTACATGCGTCTGACGAAGTGGGTATTCACCCACGAAAGCTTATGCTCCAATACATTTGTTAGTCTATAAGGTGCCACAGGACTCTTTGTTGCTTTTTATGAGAAATAAGAGTATATCTTTTAATTGCGACCGGGGAGGGACCGTCTTGAACATTATGTGAATCTCAGTATTGGATGAAAATTTTGTATTGCTTTCTAAAGTCCTGTCAATTTGTTCCAAAAACCTCTCCGAAGTGTAGCCACTTTATAAAACGTCTCTTCTCTATATTTCCAGCCTTTTTATTGTAAAATGTTCTTTTGCATATTAATAATCGGTGTACATACCTATTTCTAATTATGCCATGTACCTAAAAGGTTTCTTTATAACTAATGTGTTATTGAGGCTGTGTGTGTGTGTGTGTGTGTGTGTGTGTGTGTGTGTGTGTGTTTAAAAAAACAAAAACAAAGGCAAAGCATTGTAAAATGGTAGTACTTAAACACTAATTTTCTTGAGCTATACATGTCTGAAGCAGTGTTTGAAACTTTTTCCAGAAAGCATCCTCTCTCCCTCCTTTCCCCCCTCCCCCATTCACTGAATATCTGATCCTCTCTAGAACATCACTTCCTTTACAAAATCAAAGGTGGAAGCTCTGTGCGAAAGAGTAGCAGGCAGTTTTTGATTTGCTTGATGCTTTGGAAATATGCGCACATATTAACAGCTAGGTTTCCAATATACAGTCACTTATTTAACTGGCAACTGTAATTCTTGTATGTTAAGGATATTAAATAAAGCCTTGAGTGTCTGAGAGTGACAGATAAATGGAAGTCCACCAATATTCATCTAGTGTCTTTTTTTTTTTTTTTTTTTTAAATGAAGTTTAACATTAACATTTTGAAGAGCTATCTTGACAGACTCCTGCATTTCTGGAATTTTCTGAAAAGCAAGTTAGAAACTACACCTAAAACATAGATTGACCTAGCTATGTTGCTTAGGGGTATGAAAAATTCATACTTCTGAGAGATGTAGCTAAGCCAACCTAAGCCCTGGTACAGACAGTGTTAGGTCGACAGAAGAATTATTCCATTGCTCACCGGCGTGGATTTACTACAGTGACAGGAAAAACCCCTTCGGTTGCTGTAGCAAATGTCTGTACTACAGTGGCATAGCTGCAGCGTCACAGCTGCACCATTGTCTCATGTAGTGTAGATGTACCTTAGTGTATGAATGACTTGGGAAATTTACTTGATACCTGCTAGGCAGAATGCTAAATGTATTACCCTGAGGCCAATGGAAAAACATGGTGATGAGTGGGAAGGTAGTAAGATAAAGCTAATGATTTGTTGCGAAACCTAGACTACCCCTCCCTGTTGCTGAGAAGTGTGAGAGTACAAGGATTCCTCCTAGGATCTTGTGTGTCTACTGAAAGAACTCCATTTTCATTTTCTTTGGGCTGATAAACTTAAAGCTCCCACTTCAGTGCTTTTAGTTGCTGTAAGGCAGATGTTTCTTCTTTACCTACCCCATTACCTTTTGGATGGGAGGGTATGCGAGGGGGATTAATTTCCCCCAGCCGTTGAGGGGGAGGTGGTTTGTTACACTACTCTTCCCCTAGTTTCCATTTTTATATTTGTGGGGAGCCTTCTTGCTGAATAACCCTAGTAACTGTCTCTGCTGTCTTCTCCTTTTCTGAAGTAGCTGCTGTCTGAAATGGACATGATTCTTGTCGGTTTCGCATCTGCAGGCCAGGAATAGCAGTGATGAAACTGACCAGACTGGTGTTAACTTCACTCAGTTGCTGCTTTTTGACAACGCTGTCGACATTATCAGAGAGCAGGTAGTGGGGCTATTCATAAAAAGACCCACAGCAAAACATGGAAATCTGTAGGCATTACAGCATTGTATGTCTTATAGACTTGAGAGGTACAGCATTATGTTAGTATTAGATGTTGAAAGTTTTCTTCACTGTAAAAGTTACAACTTTTTGTTGTTAAAAGGAAAGCTTAATTTATGCAGAAACTGATGATTTAGCCCCCTATTCCCAAGCTGTCGCTACAATTTCCTACTTGCCATTGACAAGAGTTTGTGTATCTACCAGCAGTGAGAGCTTGTTTCTTATAGCTAAACCTGGAATGCTTGCTTTCTAGGGGCACGTCTTCACTACCCGCCGAATCGGCGGGTAGCAATCGATCTATTGGGGATCGACTTATCGCGTCTAGTGAAGACGCGATAAAATTGATCCCCGATGGCTCTTCCGTCGACTCCGGAAATCCACCGCGGCAAGAGGCGGAAGCGGAGTCGATGGCGCCGCGGCAGTGGTCGACTCGCTGCCGTCCTCACAGCCAGGTAAGTCGATCTAAAATACGCCACTTCAGCTACGCTAGTCACGTAGCTGAAGTTGCGTATCTTAGGTCGACCCCCCCCTGTAGTGTAGACCTAGCCTAGGATATGCTATTTAGATGGTTGTGAACCACTTCAGCCTTGACTTCAGAGACAGTGGCTCCTTCTGATTGTTTGTGCTATAATGTGCAAATGAATGGTAGCAAACAGTCCCTGCCCCAGAGAGCTTACAATTAAATAGGCAAGACAGATACCGGGTGGTGGAAGGTGAGTGGGGATATAACACAAGCAGAGTGAACAATGTGATGGCAGCAAGTGACATGTTAATTCCACAAAACACTTGTTGGGTGTGGTGAGAATTAAAGGCAACAATTGTAAAGCTGAATAGAAGATATCATTTACACAAGTTATGCCTTCTCAGTGGGTCCAGTGGGCGGTTATTTAAGTCAGAAGCTTCAGAAAAGGGTGCAATGCTTGTATGAAAAACATTTCACAGTTGAATTAGATGGGGGTGGTAGAAGAAAGGGTATGGACCCTGGTATTGTAGGTCATAAACGATCCACAAAGCACACATGAATCCCATGAGACTTGGTTGTCATGCCATTATAAATCCAAAGTGCTCTCTTGTCTGAATAACATTGATCTCCCGTTCCTTAAATAGTTTATCCAATAGGAACATGAGAACTGCCAAAGCAGATAAGACATCTGATCGCTCATGTCAGGGTCTTAAGCAGGATTATAATACAGTGGTAAAAATGTCTGGATCTGGCCTATCAAGGGTTTATACTATTGGTGACATTGGTGTAGCGGAAGTAGTGCTGAGAAAACAGGTAGATATGTTCCTATTATAGAAAAGGACTAGGATTAGAAAGAAATGTCTATCATAGTTTGTTCAATAATCGTCTTCTGTGGCAATTCTTGTACTTTCCTCTGAACCATTTGGTCTACTTTCAGAGACCGCATACCAGACTTACATGTCTAGTCTGCTATGGCTATTCCTCCTATTGAATAAGTAATTTTGAGACCGAGTAAATAACTGAATTTCAGAGAGGAGGAGTTTGATTATGGGGGGGGGGGGGGGGGGTTAGATAATCCTATGTAATAGGAGGGGAAATGGTGACACCATGCTAAATATCAGGCAACGAATATCAAAAGCAGCAAAAAAAAGTTCATAAAGTTGAAAAGATTTGGGGAAGTAACATGTTTGGCACTGATTCAAATATGAATTTTTAATACTGGTGTCATATCTGTTCACCTCTATGGAGCAGAGTCATGGAAATCTACAAGAGAAATTGGTAAGATGGTCAACTTGTTCCAAAGTAAATCCCTATGTGAAAGATCTTCAGAATTCATTGGAAAGAGTTCCTTGCAATATGCGAGATTCTGAGGAGAGCAAACCAATCTCAAATATGGTAAGAGGATGCTGCTGAAGAAAATATTTTGGACATGCTTCCACCAACACGACCTCCATGTCCAGTGAGAACATGGACCCCAGTTTGGAAGAGAAGGGGTGACCTAGAGAAACTTTATGCAGAACAGGAGAGAAAGTAGCCACTCCGTGAACATGACTCTCAGAAGCCCATACAGACCAGCACAAGACCGAAATAAATGGCAGGAACTGGTGGATGCCCTGTGCACCTGAGGGTATGGGAAAATGAAAAAATATGGAAAAAACATAGTTGAGTAAAGAAATGGAATTCTCCACAGGAAATGTATCCAGAATAGGCTGTCCAGCTTCATTTAAAAATGAATCCATAAAATAACATTTCTCAGAATGTTAGAGAGAAGCTTTGGAAAATGATTATAAGACTCTGCAAAAACCATTTTTAATAAGAATGTTGCTGGTTTACTTTGTGTTTGTGTACATATTGCATCATATATTTTATTTAATTTAAAATCTGGTTAAAACAGATTAGCAAAGATTCCTTCTCTCAGTCATCATTACATGTTGACTGAACCCACAGCTTATGTCATGAATTTGACATGTTTGCTTTTGGACTTGCTGGTTAAAACAGAGATGTGTTAGAATGTTAAATCTCATCAAACCTTCACAGAAGCATTAATTTGAATCTTCAGGCATATAGAGTCTATTTGAAATAGTTTCTTTTTGGAATAGTTATTTGTATGGTTTGATATGGTTTGCGCTTATTGGGCCTACTTACAAATTCAGGAAATCAGTTGGGGTGTGGGGCATATTTTTCCTCCTCCAAACAAAATGTTATCTGGAACATGTTACCCGAAATTGGGCCAGCTAGTAAGCTTAGGGAGGACTAATGCCCCACCAGAGTTTGGCAGAAAGCAGCACGTTTATTATATTGATAGCTAAGCTCAAAAGAAGAGGGAGTGGGGGTCACACTCTCACTCGCATACTCACGCTCCCAGGAGAGGCACTGGAGATATCAGGATTCTTCAAGGTAAGTGTATGAAGGTAAGTCTTCCCGAGGCACGATGGAATGCAACATGGCGAACCACTGGCCAGGCGGTCCAGGGGAAGGGCCTTCACGGGAGGTACAAGCTTGTGAGTGCACTCCTGAGCACATGGCCCCTTCCCCTTTTAAGGACCTGCTCCTCATGGCCTGCGACTAGAGATGACTTGGCCGCGTCTGGTTGGTCACACTCCACCTCGGGCAGTGTCCAGGCAGCATCCAGGCATTGGGTGTGTGAGTGCTGCCTAATTAGAGTCTCAGACACCTTGTCTACCTGGAAGCTCTTCTGATCTTTCAGCTGTTCAACCAGCCCGTTCATCCCACAAGCATTCCAGGAGGGAGGGGGAGGGGGAAAGCCACTTCACAGGTATTCAGAGAGGGAGAGGAGACAAAAAAAAGGGGGCGGGGGAGTATAACAGACCTTTTGAGTATACAGGTTATACATAGCATAGTTATACAGAGCATACAGATCACTGCTGCTCCTACAACAGAACTGTGTGTGTGTATATCTATATCTGTATATATATATAGTGCTCATGCACCTTGGGTTCTGCTTTGACTTATATTTATAGCATGTCAATCATGGTAGTATCTAGGCATTTTTTCTTGCTGGCTGATCTCACTGTCTAGTCATCGTTGTTGACTTTGATTCCCATCTGTCAGCTCAGCAGTGACAATAAAGTCGAATGAATTCTTTCCAACACTTTTTGTTTTGTACGAGGTTCATGGCTTTGTTCATCTTTAAACCTTTTTGTTCTATGTCACTCTTCACTTGTCTGTCCAACGCATCCTCAGTCTTCCTCTATTTCTAGTTCTTTGCAGTCTGGTATGTATTGCTAAGTGTGATATCCTTTCCTGGTCCATTCTTGGCACATGTCCAAACTAATGCAGTCACCTTTCTTGGATCTTCTTTAACAGTGTTTTCTTGTTACTTAATTTTTTTATTTTCTGTAGTTTTTGAAACGGTCCAGTATTCCCCTCAGTTCATTTCTGTAATCAATATCTTTCATTTATCAGCTTTCCTTATACTTCAGGATTCCGACTGGTACAGCATTATAGTCATAGCAGTTTTCATATATTCTGATTTTCATTTTTATCAATGTCTTTAGCCTTCCAGATCTTGCATTCGGAAAACTGTAATAGCTGCTAGTCTGATTCTTCTTTTTGTCATCTTCACAATTCAAGTTCTTCAGTAGGCCTCCAAGGTACACATTTTCCCCCCGCTACTTCTAGTTCTTTGTCTCTGAAGTTACTCTTTATCTCTTCCGCTTGTCTTCCAATTGCCGTAACTTTTCTTTTCCATGCTGATTTTTCAGTTCGAATTTCCTGCTTTCTAAGTATATCTTGTCAGTTATTCTCCAAGTCCTCCTTGGTCAATGCTGTGAGGTCAATATTGTTTGTCTTCTCACATAACATGACTCCTCTCATTTAATCTCTGTTCCACTTGTTACTGGAAGCAGTAATGGCTGTAACAAATCTGGCAATAATATATATACTTGTCTCACTCCTACGGTTGTTCTAAACCATTCTGTTGGCTTCTTGTATACTCTCACTACGTTCATTGACTTGCTGTAGATGTTTTCTATCAGTTTGATCAATTTCTTGGATGTCATAGATTCTCAAGACTTGCCATAACCCTTTCTGCCAACTGCTATCAAATGTCTGAAGTCTATAAAGCTCTTGTAATGGGTTTGGTTGTGTTCTATGTACTACTTTGATATCTCTTACTACAAATAGCTGATCTGTTGTAATTTTGTCTGGGTGTAAACCTGGCTTCTTTCTTTGCAAGCACAGCTTCCGCCTACCTCTTAATTATCCTCTGCAATGTCTTGGTGAATATTCTTCCTGGCACACTCATGAAGCTGATTTTTCTGTAGTACTTGCTCTTTCTTTCTTTCTTTCTTTCTTTCTTTCTTTCTTTCTTTCTTTCTTTCTTTCAGATTGGCACTATTATTGGTTTTCCTCTGTTCACTTGGTGCTTGCTCTTGTTGGTAAATCTTGTCAAATAGCTTGTGCATTGCCTTTACTGTGTGTTCCTCACTTGTTTGCAGCATCTCAGTGTGTATGTTATAATTTCCCACTATCTTTCTTTCTCCCAAACTTTCTGTCAAGATCTTTACTAGTTTTCTAAGAATTCTGTTATCTGTTCTTTTGTATGTACAGGGGAACTTCTTCAGAATCATTTAATCTGTTGTGTTCTCTTCAAAATATTTTTTCCATTACTTACTCTTTACTTGTATGCCCTTAATTTTTTGCCCTTGCTTGTCTCACCACTGATATCAACTCATGTGTCCCACTCCTTTCTCTTATTTTGCAGTACAACCCCTGTCCCCTTTCTCTTTGGGTATTTTTTCCTGTTTCTTTACATTGTTCACTTATGTAGTTTGTCTCTATTGGCTTTCTGTTTTATCTCTCTGGTTAACCTGCTATACTCCACTCTTAGACTTGCTTTTTCCATTTTATTTTCTTTAAGTTTCCTCTGTCACTCACTTGCAGGACTTTATCTGTTAGCCACCTTGGCTTCTTCTTTTTGGCCTTGTAGCCCAACGCTTGTTCAGCCACTCTCTCATAATTCTATTTTTTCCCCACTGTTCCATGTCTCTTCAGTGTTCGCATCTTTCACCAGAGACATAATTTTCCCCTCCCCTCCCCAACTTTTGTATTCTTTCCTAGTGTCTGGCTCATTCAGTTTATCCATGTCCTAGATCTTAGTTCTTGGCAGTCTTTTTGGTTGCGCTCATCCCAAACTTCATAGAAGTCAGTGCTGACATTAGTGACAAATGATCTGCACAACAATGCACTGAATTTCCATCTGCAATTCACAAATATGAAGTCCTGTCTTGCTCTTTGTTTGGCCATCTGATGATTTCAAGTCCACTTGCTCTGCAGATTTCTTCATTGAAATAGCATGTTTGTTGTTATGGGGTGAATTTAAAAGGTAGTACCTTTTGCATAATAGACAGATGCACCCGCAAAACGTGGTTTGCTTGCAGTTGGTTCTGGTGACTCATTCAAGTCTCTCACCATTGGTACTAAGTAGTTGCATGCTTGCCGCAGAACCGCGTGCTGGGTCTTTGTAACTAGGGTGGATAAAATTTTGTGACTTAAAAAAATTTTGTTTTGGTTTTTTTTTTAGTTGCTAGTTTAGATGCTTCTCATTTTGTAGCCATGTTGCTAACAAGGATGTTTTATAATTTAGTTTTCTGCTTGTTAGAAGAACTTCAGATTTTATATATATTTTTTTTCTACAAAGTTCTACACTTAATGTTTGACACCAAAAAAGACAAGTCCCAGGAACTCCAGTGTCCTGTTGTGAGAACAACGAAGTCAGAAACACAAAGCTCCGAAGTAAGTAGCTCATGCTGTATTTACGAGACTGCCTTCTGATACACTGAACTTTCGCAAGTCAAAGAATTTCAGCTTTCTTGACAGATTACCCTACTCTGTTGGGGTTTACAGTGGTTGGGCCTTTCCTCAATTAAGTGGATTAAAAAAAGACTAAATGTTCTTTTAGAAACTGTCTTGTGTGCAAGTATAGAAGGGTGGCATAATGTTCACAACAAACCTATTATATGTTCTGCAAGGTGGAGCCTGTTGACTTGTGTGACAAGCATGATGCCTTTGGATGTCCACATTCATTTAAATATTTGACTAAAATTTTGTGTGTATATAAAAAAAATTCATTCTATCCCACATCTTTTGATTGTAAGCAACTAATTGTGACAAACAATGCAACTAATATGGCTAAAACGGGAGAACCTATGGCTGTTGTACACTTTTTCTAAATTTGCTATCAGTTGTTCCACCCTAACAGATGCCTTAGCTATGGTTGGTGGGTCAGTGTGTGTCTGTATTTAGCTGCTTTTCTGTTTTGTTGCCTCCTCATAACTCCTCCTTCCTGTGTGTGTGCTGTGCTTTCCTTCCCTTCCTCCTCTTCTCTTCTCCCCCCCCCCAAAAAAAAAACCCAATACAAAAACTAAACCATAGTCATACATCAAAAATTGATGCTTGGATTAGTAGTCTATGATGGTTTTACTTGTCTTGACTGAATAGGACTTGAGGCAGAATGCACACTACTTTGGGTAAATCAAGGGCCATTGTGTCTGTGTCCTAACCCTAAATAGGAAACCTTCATTTTTAAAAGGACACCTTAAAAATATTGCTGCTTTCTGAATTCCTACAGTTTCAAGTACACCTATCATTATTGTATTGGAACAAAATGTTACAGAAAAAATATTTGTACATGTGGTGTATTGGACAATACTTTCGTCGTCATTTTCCTTGTTACCCCATATATGTAGTAAGTAAGTCAGTCAGATACACTGTG
This sequence comes from Emys orbicularis, assembly GCF_028017835.1. Taxonomy (NCBI): domain Eukaryota; kingdom Metazoa; phylum Chordata; order Testudines; family Emydidae; genus Emys; species Emys orbicularis. Next base: position 263,791,715 of record NC_088684.1, on the reverse strand, counting down.
TGGGTCTTTCACTGTCAACAAGGGAGAGTAACATTCCTAAACATAGGAACATATGATTGTAAAACTACAACAGTTGGCTGGGTTTTCAGGGGTAGGTGTAGTACCTGAAACTAATTCTAGCTTCTCTTTTGCTGTTGACTAGATTCCTTGTTCATAGTGCCACTTTAAGTTTTTCCTCTCCCTTGCCATATCAGGGTTGTTTTGCTGTAGTATTATGTGTAGCTAATTATGCAAGATGCAGCAGTTGACTACAATTATAGTCTGTGCTGTTACTCTTTTTTCTCTCAGTAATCTTTTCTTTTAAGGCATAGTTTTTTCATTTTATTGGTGTACCTATTATACCAAGAAGTATGTATTTATTTCATTAGGTTTATACCAAAAAGGGCACCTATGCAAGCTCTGGGAGCCCTTTCCATAAATTATGAAAACAAAACTAGATCTGCAGAACACGAGACTGTCCTCTCCCTCACACGTTTGATTTTTCTCAAAGGCCCATCTCCACAGCGGCCTGTGTAAATATAAGTTGTGCAGTGTGCTCTGAAGGTTGATAGCCTTGGGCTATTTTGGACCAGTGTGGGGAAAGCCTGATAAAGGCTGAGGGTCCTTCATGGATAAAGTATATTTAAGTTATAGTTCCTGTCTAGAAAACGTCTGTGTGGAATGGATACTCTGACCCCCATTTTAATATCTTAGTCAAGTGCAAGGGTTGCAGAGAAGGGGAGGTACATTTTCCTGGTGGTGGTCCTGGTCCAGTCTGAGTTTTAGTTTTGGTATTCTGGGAAAAGATTCGGTCATGTTGTTGTCTTCTCCCCCCCCCCCCCCCCCTTAGCTTTAAAGGACTACCACTGAAATATGGTGAGGCGCATTGGTAGAAAATAGTTGTCATTGAGCTTCTCCATCATGATTTTTGCCAAAATGGAGCAAACCATAGCTGTAGAAACCATAATCCGGTATGGCTGTAGATTTAAAAAAACAAAACAAAAGTATAACATGTTCTCTTGACTTGGCTTCTCCATTAGTGTTGCGAGTTTGTGGAAGCTGTACTTCAGATCAGCTTTTGGGAGGCTCCAGATAGTGAATACCACAATCCTACATTGTAACATTTTATTGTATATAAACTTGGAGGCCAGTCGTCATTCTTTTGTTTCTCTCAAGAGTACAAAAAATATGAAGAGAGGGAAGGTAAGATGAAAATATAAACTGTGTTTTCTCAGATCTTTCATAATTATTAAAAAGATGAATCTGTCTGCTGTGGTATCTGACTTTGACTTAAGGTGGTAAAGTTAAGCATCTGCGGAAGTGTTTCTGGGGGTGGAGCCTGAGTAGTTTGGTTGAAATCAATGGCACTATTTGGGGCAGTAAAGTTACACAGCTGCATAAGTATTTGCGAGATCAAGGCCTTAAATAGCACTTTTATGTATGGTGGTGCGGTGGGAGTACTCCTAAGATTTATGAATGAGTTCTGTCTATGATGCAAGACAGTGGTTCTCAGCCAGGGGTACGTGTACCCCTGGAGGTATGCAAAGGACTTCCGGGGGTATGTCAACTCATCTAGATATTTTGCCTAGTTTTACAACAGATTATATAAAAAGCACTAGCAAAGTCAATGCAAACTAAAATTTCATACGGACAATGACTTGTTTATACTGCTCTATGTACTATACATTAAATGTAAGTACAATATTTATATTCTAGTTGATTTACTTTCTTACTTTTACCATATAATTATAAAATAAGCAATTATTCAATAATAGTGTGTTGTGACACTTTTTTGTATTTTTATGTCTGATTTTGTAAACAAGTAATTTGTAAGTGAGGTGAAACTTGGGGTATGCAACACAAATCAGACTCCTGAAAAGGGGTTTCAGTAGTCTGGAAAGGTTGAGAGCCACTGATGTAATATGCCCTTCAGTTTGGGTTTTTATTGTAGACTTAAGTAGTCATCTGACAAAAAGGAAAAGTCTGTTCTTTTAGATTGTTTTGTCAATTATGAGTTATTTAGGCTTCTGCTGAAAACTTTTTTTTTTTTTTAAAGTGCATGTAAAGCAGTCTGTTTGTAAGTATCTTACTGGTAGCAGAATCCCTTGTATAGTGTCTCAAAATGTAGCCTTATATTGTTGTATCTGAAATGTAAACCCGATTCTATTTTGATTACTTCTGAAGAGTTGCTGATATTTTTGTTTAAATCCAGTAGTGTTAAATAGACGCTATTTAATATTACGTTAACAGTTAACTTGAGAATTAAAAAATGTAATTCTGAGCTTCATAAAAAATATTTTGAGCTATTTACACACTGCCCCTGAGGTACAGAGTCTGTTGACTTCTGTTGGCTTTTTGCAATTGGAGCCAAGACGATATTTCTTCTTAGCACAAACCACTGAACGTTATCTTGGCTTCAGAGTGTAATATAAGTCTTGAGGAAGATATTTTTTTCTTAAGCCCGATGATGAAGCCTGGAACTGTAATGTGGCAGTGCTTCTAGTAGATGAAAAGGCCTGTCTTTAGTTTACCCATAGCTTTGTTTGTATCTTGCATGGGTTTTTTTGCTCTCACAAAATGCTTGTCTGTCATCCCATGGTGAGAAAATACAAGAGACTTTTTAAAATTCTGGTACAATACAAGCATTCAGTATCATGTGGAGTCTCTTTCATGCTTCAGATAATTGCCTATTATATAATGATAAATTTAGCCACCTGGAATGATATGTATAGCAGTTTCTAGGTTTTTGATCATTCAGAGCCAGATTAGAGTAGAATTTCGTTTTACAGAGTGTTTTTCATACTCTCTCTCTCAAAATGCTCTGTAATGAATTAAATTAATGAATGAAATACTGGTAGCAATGCAATAGCTCTGGGGTGCACTTTCAAAGGCTCAAATAGCAGTTTTATGCTCAGCTCCCATTGAAAGTTAAGCACCTAACTGCCATTTGTGACTTTGAAAATCTCCTCTCTGCAGACCATAGAGTAAGCAGCAACAGCTTAGATATTAGAATTTCCTGTGTTGTGAAAGCGTTGATCAGAAAACCTGGAGTTCTTCAAATAGAACTATATGGGTAGACACCTTCCCCAATAATTTTATTTTTAAGATTAGGGTCTTAGTCTCTCCTCTTTTCAAAATTGCCATGGGAATTCCCTCTCCCCCTGCTTGAAATTCTGTGTCACTCTGACAGATTTACATGACCATATCATGCTCAAAAGATTTTTGTTTTCTACTACTACTACTAGAAACACTAGGCACTAATTTCAGTTTAAACTATTTTGAAAAGTTAAAGGAAAGCCTCAAGGTTTTGGAAACAATAGCTACAGAATTGTGTAGAAGCCTAGAGAGGAAGGGGAGTGGGTGAAGTTAATGCTTGGAAAGAAGGGTGTGTCTAGCTGGAATAACTGTTATTGAGTATTGAAGAAAGGGCAGTTGGTGTGAACATTGAGGGGGAGGGGTTGGGTTGTTGGAATCTTGTGGTTTCTGCAAGGTGGGAACCACATCTTGTGTGGTTCTATATAATGTTGGCTAGCTTGCCTTATACCTTCACAATATTGAATATACTAGGCGGTCTTGTGCTAACTGGAGTAAATATAAAGTTGCTGATAAACAGGTAATTAGTATTTAGTGATTATCAAACATCTATGAATTTACCTTACACAAGGATTCATGCTTCTCTCAAAAGTGCAGAAAACTGCTTGCTTTCTTTGGTGTGTGGTTTTTTTTATTTTTTTATTTGCTGTGCCACTGAATGAATATTTAGTGGAAGAGCAGAAACTTGCTCAGAGGAAAAGGGCTTTGACTAAACCAGCGCATATTCTGTGCAACAGAGCAGCACTACATTTACAGTAAGAACTGAATGAGGGAGGTTATGGAGGGAAAGGACTACAGGCTGACACTACTGTGCAATCTCATTGGAAATCTGGCTTGAGCTAATTTAGAACAGAGAACTGAAATCACAGAAGGACAAAAATAGAAAAAGCGATTGAGGGAAATTGTGGAATCTTTCCATTGCTTAATGACTACATCCCGATAGGGCATCAGCTGATCCCAGAACAGAAGGGAGAGGCTGGTAGAATGCAATCCTCAATTTCTCTTCTTCTACCAGTGAAGATAAAAGATACAGATTTCTATTCTAAATCTGTATTTGTGAAGAAGGCAATGTATTATTATTATTATTATTATTTTAAGCAGGGGGTTAGTACATTTTGATTGGGTTGGTCAAAACTCCACTAGGCTAGTTGTCAAGAAAACAAGTGAGTTGGTAAATTTTGTCAAAAAGGACCAGTACAAAGCAATGGTAGGCCTAACTAGTTACCAGACTGTGTTCTTGTGTTTTACTTACCTCTTCTGCACCCTGTTGAGAAACCCAGCCCACGTGTCACTCAGGCAGGATGATGCTTCTGCTGGGTGCTATGGCTGTGTCCTCTTTGGGGGCACTGTGTTTTGTCTAATCTCTGGCTAGTTAGATGTTTGATAAATTGTGGAGCTTTAACCCATTCTAACTTTGGGGATAGGGATGTGGAAGCTAGTGTTTTCAACTGCCCCCCCTCCCCAGTAGAAATTACAATGTGGAAGTGAACTATATCACAAGATTTCATTGTTAAGGAGTAGCTTAAGGTCTGGTTTTGTACGTTTGTTTGTGAACAAGAAATTCTGTACAGGACAAAAATAATGCTTTGGCATTTGGGTTCCCTACTTGGGTAACTTTAAAAATGCACAAGGTTCTTGAACAATGACCTTTTTTGATTTGTTCATAGTGATTTCCAAATGTAACTTTTAAAACTATTTTATTTTGCTTGAAACATGAACATTGGTGCAAATTTTTTTTTTTTTTAACTGAAGTGTTCAAACTGTAATGAGTAATGCAATGCTAATAATGCTCTCTCTGCAGGAGTTAAATAACATCAAAAATGCTGAAGTGCTGTTCACGCCTTTAATTTATGAGATTACAGATAGGGAATGTAGAATGCAGTTCCAAAGACTTAAATGAAGCAGTGCTTTGAGATCTCTTGCAGCATTGGTCAAATGGTTCAAAGAGAATGTTCAGCATTCCTGGGAGTCTCATGATGGAATGTGACTGCATTCAGAAACACAGTTAGCTGTGAGATCGCTCATAACTATCGCTTAAAAAAAAAAAAAGAAAGCTTACAGTGGTGTGCATGATTTAGGTAGAATGCTTATGGGCTCTAGATGATGTACCATTTAATTTCTTTATGCAAGAACTTTTATGATATACACCTGATGACTTTGGTATTTTACATTTCAAAAAGTAAACTTAAAGGAAATTCATACTTTGATTCTTAAAGCTTATTAGAAAAATTCTGAAGAGCTACAGTGTAGTATTTTAAGTATTTTGTGTACCTCTTATTTTTCTTCCTGACTCGTGGGTGGGTGTGCATGTGCGCATCAGTATAGGAATGGACATAGCAGGGAAAATTATGAATATCTTTTTTGTTTTCCTTGAAATGAAAATTGGAGTCAGGATTACAGCAGTGGAATGCAGTCATTCAGCCTCTTTCTTTAATTCTTTCTTGCTGCTTATTGTTGGAGGAGCTGCAGGAGTCAAAATGAGAGTTCTGTGTTAAAGTAATATTTTGTAGGGGTCATTTATAGCACAGGCATCAAAGGAAAATAGCACTAGTGTCATTGGTTTATGAGCAGAAAAGTAAAAATCATTTAAAAAAGCCTGATATCCAAATTGCCTTACTTCTAGACATTATCCTCTTCAGTTCTGTTCAAACTGGAAAATGACCTCGTTGTAACCCTTTTACTGATGAGCAATAGCTGATTTGCATTTTTCAACTTAAACAATTTTTTATTCTGGTTTTCTTATTAATTATATTTAAAATGCTATTTTAAAAGAAAATAAAATTACAATTAATTGTCGTTTTAAAAAATTGTTTATAGATGAAAGTGACTGCAGTTTAGAACATGGTTCAGTCCCGGTACATAGGTATACACGCTGCAGGGCAGATTTTGGCACAGACAGAAAACTGTGACTGAAGCTGAGTGAGCAAGAGAGAGGGGAATTAACTGGCCTTACAGTGTATTCTGTTTTTCAGCATATTGAATGAATAATAGTTACATCTCCAAATCTGGTCTAGTGTTTGCTGTTTTGTACATGTACATTTCTTAAAGCATCCCATATTCTTATATAATTGTGCTCTGAATTTGTGACTGATGTCTTTGGCACTCTTGAGGTTATTTTTGACATTAACACATTTTGAAACATGTAGTTAAAATATATATTAAAATATATAGTTAAAACGATAGTGCAGATGGCACCATTTTAGATTTCATAAAATTACAGACATGAATTTACCCTCCAGATGGTCAGTTTCATTTTAACATGTGTTTTTTATAATGATCCATGTTTTTTCTTTAAAAACAACCCCCCACACACATTGGAAAAAACCTGCTTTTCTGAAATTGTAAGATTAAAAAGTTGTCTGAATAGCTTTTTTAAAACTGCCAGGACCCAAGTTCAGGTCTTCGCTTTTCTCGTGTTATTGTTAATGCCTAAAGCAGAGTAGGGAGTTGTGCTCAGAATACTTCAGTAGATGTTAGTGGTGAAGCAAATTGTGACATGGGGGGAGAAGGTTAAATAGGGTCTCACCAGGCATGCAAATAAAAAGAGAAAAATGTTTTTCTAGTTTAAGACTAGACTACCACCTGTTTTTTCAGTTTACACCTCTACCCCGATATAACGCTGTCCTCGGGATCCAAAAAATCTTACCGCATTATAGGTGAAACTGCGTTATATCGAACTTGCTTCGATCTGCCGGAGTGCGCAGCCCCGCCATGCTGGAGCACTGCTTTACCGTGTTATATCCAAATTCGTGTTATATCGGGGTAGAGGTGTACTTGTAAGGCTTAACAGTGTGCTCTTCATTCATTGTATCATCTTCCTGCTACTCAGTAGGCTGCCCAACATTTGTGGGGTGGGGAGAAAGGAAAGGGCACTTTTCACTAGCTTAAAAAACCTGAATTACTTTTGTGCTCCGATACCTTAATTTATTTTTAAAAACTCACCGTTTCTTCCCTCCAGCTGACATCAGGAGGGGCTCAATAGGTTTAGCTGCTTTTCAAGGGTGGTCCCCATTCAAAATTTTCAGTGTTGTAGTATGGCAGGTCACAAAACCCCCTAGAGTGTATGAAATCTTCTGAGTGTGAGCTCTAATAAACACACAGGTTAACCCACTTACTAGTTTTAATATGATTTATTTTAAATTGAAATACTGTAGTACAGTTAGACCTATGTATGCTGGCAACAAGCATTTTGAGTTTTGCTTCTTCCTATTGCTTTGCTTTAAAAAGCAAGGAAATTGAGGGAAAATGCAATAATTGATATTTTAATGTATTTAAGCACAAGTTGGTTAGGAAATGTAGGTGGGTTTTCATAGCAAACATAATGCTATTTCGCACAAGCATTAAGGCATTAAAATTCAATCCTATATAGTAATACAAATTATCACATATGTGGATTGTCTGAAATAGGGTGGCTATAGGAACCATAACACTGAATTTTTATTTGGGTATTTTAAAAATCTCAGCTATCTAGGTTTGCAATAAAATATTTTCTTAATATAAAATGGTATTACTGTTGGAAATGTGGTGGAAGATTTCACATCTAGTGCATGTTTGTGAATTGATTAGCAGCTATGTGAAATATTTTTCTTTTGAAGATGATACTGTGGTAGTTACCTTGCTGCTGTTTGACTGTGTTCCTGAGAGACGACAGTCTCAAGAGTGAGTGGTAATTTACCCTGTACATAGCTACCATGGAGAATATCTCCAAAACAGAGTGCTAGTTGTACCAAATGAAAGGAGGTCGATTATGAACTGGTTTAGCTTTAGATGTCAGATTGAACCTCCAGACATAGAATTCCAGTGCCTTCATTTGGTGAATATCCTAGTTGTCTCACTCCAGTGATGCAAATCATATGTATATATGTCCTAGTCTCTGTATTTAGATAAATTAAGAGTTGATTGTTACTCCCCTGTACCAATCTGAATTCTCTTGTATATGACAGATTGAATCCTTGCATGTGACATCGTGTGCATTTAAAGAGCTGCTGATGCCTCATGGAAAACTTCATAATACCATTATCTTTAAGAACTACTCTGGCTATAGTGTCATATTTCTCTAGTTTGTTCATTCTTTCTTCTTCTTTTTTTTTTTTTTTTTTTTTTTTTAACAAGAGATGCTTTCATGAAAGTAAGATCAGGTTCTGCTGTTTATTACACACCTTAAATCAAAATGAAAGTTTTCATTTTGACTGGGGGGAAACTAAATTCTGCAGCAAGATTCCTAATTTGTGAGACCTTTTTGGTGCAACAGATGGGAAATTCTGCAGCAACTTAATTTATATTGAAAAATGAATTCAATATGAAAAAGACTACTAGATGACACTCTGAATGATACAACTAAATTTTATTCAAAAGAAAAATGATTAGTTAAGCAAACAGGCCTAAATTATTACTATAGTTGTACTTGCATTTAAAGATGAAATAGCGCATTAATGGGTGATTAGTTTACTGCCAGAGTGAAGTAGAGCCTCATTCTGGAACGTAACAGTACTCTTTTCATATTTAATTGGAGCTTCCTCGCAATTTAGCAAGGCTATTTTTTATACTTTATTATAATAAACTACTTTTTACAATAATTCTAATTATTTTTGCTACTTCCTTAATGGCTCTTTTCATTTCACATCATTTAAATGATCTGCACTAATGGTTTTCCCATACTATTAATATAAATATTTTAATAAAACATTTACAATTTTTAAAACACTTTGCTCAAACTAGTTATATAATCCTGGGTTATGTCTTTGCTAACTTACGTTTAACTTATTTTAACCTTTTTTTTACACTTGTAATTTAAGTTATTTTATACTTTTCTACATTTAGCCTCTCTTAGGCCTACAACTTAACTTTTACTTTTTTTTTAAACCTAAACTATTTTATAGGCTACAGAGATGTTAGAAGTAGTTTGGAATTATGGTATAAGTACACTAGTTAGATGTTTCATCTAACACTATCCGCAGTGAGATGATGATTTTTGACATCTGAAATCATTAATTTTTAGGTTTCAACTTGCCAACCTATTGAAAAGAATGACTGCTCGCATCTGAGTTGTTTCAGGCTGGCAGCTGGACTTGGGAATACAACAGCATTGATTTACACTCTGTACCTTTTCAAGGTTTTCTGCAACCATAAGGGCTACAAATGTATTTTTCAGCCTCAACTAATGGAGCCCTGATTTTATTCGAGAGAGAGAAAAGGAAACAAGTAAATAGAAAGGAAGTAATTCAGAACTCAGATAGTTGAGAAAGGTACCTCTTTCCTGTATAATAGAGCTACTGCAGCCAAAATGTAGGCTGAAAGGCAACCTTGGACCTACATATGTGTTCAAACAGACCTCTGAGACTTTAATGTATGTGGGCAGGCTGTTGAGTTTCAGCACTGAATTCAACATTATTACACTGCTCCAGTAGAGGCAGATGTTAACACACTGTGTGCTACTGAAAAAAGGTGCCAGTAAGATTTTTGTTTGGGTATATCTAAACTAGAAAACCTTAAGTTTGTTTTCTGTGTTCTAATGATGCAGCTGCACTGTTGGTAGCTGTGGTGTAAAAGCTAACGTGTTTCTGTCACTGTTACGAAAACCTGCTCAGAGTGCCTTAGCACTGCTATAGCGGTGTCTTTTCTGGCTGCTGCTGCAGTATGGGTAGTAATTTTTCTACGGACACCATTGGTGGTGCAGATTTCGAAAGTGTCTTTGCAACAGTAGCAAATTTAGTGCAGCTAAGAAGAATTAGCACTACTTAATATGTTACTGTTGCAAAGGGAACCTGGATGAGACTGTGTAGTACTTATAGGACTGAGTTTCAACAAATGGAACTAATAGGCAAATTATAGGCCAGGACCTGTCACATCGGAGCAGGTGTGTAGGTTTTATACAGTTACTTCAGTGGAAAAATACTAATGAAATTTTTCCCAATCACTTTTTTTAAGTGTCTTTATTAACTTGATTGTTTATTGTACGCCTACTTCACATCACCTATGGGTATTTAAAAAAAATCAAAACAGATCGATAAATGCGAAGACATTTATTTTGTTTCTTGGACGCTGGATTAGACAAACCCTTGGTCTGCTCCAGTATGGCGGTGTTCCTTCTAGTATGGAGATCTCTAGTTAAAAATCAATTGCTCTGTTGTGGTGATGACAATGTAAGGTGCTGAACTATAGATAACAGTGATGATGTGTTGGGACAACATTTGCATTCCTGTGGGCTTGGACTAGTTAGCACTGTAAACATTGCAAAGGTACTTAATAGAAGGACATACACCAGGAAGGAGCATCTTTTGACAGCTGAATAACATATAATTTGTCTACTTAATTAGGACCTGTACTGTTGAGGCTGAAACATGGTCGAAAACTGAATTTCAAAGGCTTACAACTTCACTTTTATAAGGGCTTACACGTTGCAGAATCCCATGTTTTTGAGACCTCCTTGCACTTAACATGTATTGTTAATTTTTTATTTTATAAAATGCATCCATATCATGCTTTTCCATGATAGTCAGCAAAAAGCTGACTCTTCTCTTTTCCTGTCCCTTTGTTCCATGAAATAAACTACATGAACCCATCACCCAACCACACTTCAGATAATAGTCTGAGAAAAGAGGAGTGTCTTACATAATACCTGAAGTCAGTAGACTCAGAAATGTCTGACTAATGGAGAAGAAAACTCAAGAACCTTTCACTGTGAATAGACTGCAACCAACCAGCCCTCTGAGGTTAAAATCTGGAGATGGTTAGCAATACTTCAGCTGACCTCATGTTTTGACAGTACATTGGGAGAGGTATTCCCTTAGCCAGGGTCCAAGCCGTAAGCCTTTACAGATCAATTTCAATATCCTAAATTCTTCCTGGAAGCAAATAATATGCTATTGAAGCAGTCTGAGAATGGGTGTAACGTGATCACTAAGGGCTAACGGTGGCAGGTAGATGGGTAGCGTCATTTTGCACAAATTTTACCTTTCAAATAGCTATTGATGATACCTCTGCTTATAGGACAATGCTGAAATTGTCGTTTTAAAAAAAAAGTCAGCTTTTATGAAGTTTATGGTTTAACAGACTGCTCCTTATTTGAAGCTAATGTTGAAGGTCTAGAATAGGGACTAAAGTAGTATTGTGGCTTCTTTTTGTTGTTGTTTCTGTTTACTATGTATTAATTAAGACGATGGCATAGAAAACCCACTTACGGGATCAAACTCCTCAATATTCTGCAATTCCACTTCAATGGCAAAAGTTTCATTGAGTGGCAGCTGAGTTTTGGGATGCCCCTGTCAACCACAGAATCATGCAGATGTTTTTCTTAAAATCAATATGTTGATTACACCATAAGATGAAATCATGACTAACATAGAGACCAGTTCCTCAAAGTGATATCCCAAAAACCTTCCCAATATAGAAGTAAAGTCAGAGTCCCAAAGCTGTAAAAATAGATGAGCCTGTCTAGAGGTTTTGCCTTTTAGGGCACATACATGCAAGCAGACACCACTTCCTCACTTGGGGCTGTTTTCCCTACAATTGCCTGAGAAAGAGTAGCCTGTATTATAAAGGCCTCCTATTTCTCCCCTTCCCCGGCATGCTTTACCATGAAAAGCCAGGCCTTCCCTTTCCCCAGTGTGCTACCAGAGTGGCTCATTCAGCCTCACTTCAAAATTGCATATACACTGCAACTTTGACTAGGAGGTCTTCAAACCAGAACAAGAGTGCATCTCCAAAGATTCAGTAGGACAGTAGTACAGATTCTGGTTTAAATCAGCAGTATTAGTTGAATATTTCTCAAACCCTCCCATGTATGAGATAAAAGGGGTAGAGGAGATAACTGAATGGTCAGATCTGGGCAATCAGTCGTTGCCAGTTAACCAGTTAACCAGTCACTCCATAAATAAGATACATCTAAGGTGATAGCTGTGTGCTGCCAGGTTTAGCTGTAGCAGAGGTCTCTGAGTGGAAGTATTCTATGAAGGCTATGTATTATTATTTAATAGGTCTTGTCTCTGAGTTACTGCTGGTCCTGACAATTTACAGTCTGAGCTGAATGCTAATGAAGGATTGTGAAATCTTCAGAGGAAATTTACAGGAAGAAATTAACCAGTAAGTGAGAGCCTTGCTTACAAGTAAGGATAATGAACTTTAGGAGGTATAACTATAACCTTTGTCTAGTGGGTTTGCGTCATGAAAAAGGGATCTCAGCCAGACTTGGTTGAAAATGCGGGGAAGAACTTTTGAGTGAGAGATCCTCCTATCTAAAGAACAGGGCCGGCCCACAACATTTTGGCACCTGAGGTGGGGAGCTCAAATGACACCCCCATACCCTCTCACTTGGGCCAAAACTTTGAAAGGTCTCAATTCTGCCTTCTTCCTGTTCTCCTCTCATGGTACTGCTCTGCTACCTACCCCAATAAAGAACTAACGACTTAAAATGCCTTGTTCAAAAATTTTAAGTAACACTTAACTTTCAAATGCCTGAACAGCAAATGTAACTTTTTTGTCTGCATAGTAAACACTGGCATTTTTATCCGTTTGAATAATCAAAGTGGTACTTCCCGTGCCTTCTCTTGGTTGCAAAGATTTGAACTGCTTCCTGCTGAAGGTCCACAGTCTGGGCCAGCTCATGCTCTGTTGAGATGGTTGCAAGGCCGACCAGCCTCTCCTGTGTCATTGTGGAGCGTAAATGTGTTTTTTATTAACTTCAGCTTGGAGAAGCTGCGTTCTCCACTGGCAACTGTTACAGGAAGTGTTAGAAGTATGCGCAGAGCAACAAAAGCATTTGGAAAAAGGGTGATCATCTTATTTGTGCACATATATTCCAGAACAGCCTTTGGAGTTGATCCTGATGAAATGTATCTTGAAAGGGCTTTCAGTTCATCACCTAAATCACTCAGATCAATATCATGCATGTCATCATGTGTCAACACTGTCTCTAGTGCCCTGCATTGCTGGTGTAGGCCTTCTTCAGGTATAGTGAGGAGTTTTGGAATATCATACAACATCCCAAATATACTGCTGTGTTCCTTGAGCTGCATGAAACGTTCAACTGACTGTATTGCATAATCTAGCACCTGGTTAAAGAATTCAACTTGGAATTGTTGTTTGGGGTCTCTTATGGGACTACCTCGTGCCTCGTAATCAAAATGTTGTCTTCTTCGGTGACTCTTGTATTTTTGAATGGGTGGGAAAATAGCTTCAGTGTGAAGTTCCTCTGCCAACTTCTGTGCACTCTTCAGAACGTTTTGAAATCCCTCATCTGACCAGTAAGACTGTAGGTATGACTTTGCTTTGTCCAGTTGTTCCATTGCTCCAGATATATCCAGGTCAACACCTTGGAGTCTCTTGCTTACAACATTTATGTCAAACAGTATGTCATGCCACAACACTAAGCCACACAGAAATGTGAAGTTATGTACGTTTCTGGTGATTCCATTTCCCTCTGCCACTGTTCTCCCACGAACAGTTCCTGTCATAATGACAACTATGGCATCATCTATCTTCCCAATTTGGTGTTTGATAGGCTTTATCGCCTCCACTCAACTGTCCCATCGTGTGACACTCAGTGGTTTGTGTCAGAGAGGATGTTCCCAGATGTTGCTTCAAAATTTGCCATCAATGAGTTGATGCAGAGAAAAATACATAGATGCTTTTGAATTATATTAAAAAATTCAGCAACTTCACTAGAAGCTGATGCTGCATCCCTGACCACCAAGTTCAATGAATGAGAACTGCATGGGACAAAAAAAGCTTGAGGGTTTAACTCTCGGATCCGTGTCTGCACTCCTGTGTTCTTTCCTCTCATGTTGGCACCATTATCGTAGCCCTGACCTCTCATGTCAGCTATCGCAATTCCCGTATCTTCGAGCTTTTTAAGAAGCACGTTTGTCATACCAGCTCCTGTAGTATCATCAATGTCAATAAATTCTAGAAAATGCTCTCTGACAGTCACCATTCCAGGGACATTTTCACTAGGTTCTGTTGTTGTTACAAAACGCACCATTAAAGTCATTTGTTCCTCATGGCTGATGTCAGGTGTGCAGTCCAGAATAACAGAGTAATATCTTGCTGACTTCAGATGTGCCACAATCTTCTGTTTGACTTTTGTTGCCAGTAACTGTATGATCTCATTTTGAATTGTTTTTCCAAGGTAGTGGGGTGTGTACATTTCTTGGGTGGTGACTCTTCTTAGATGCTCCTGGAGTACAGCATCAAACTCCGCCATCAGCTCCACAATTTTAAGGAAGTTTCCATTGTTTGGCACATACAGCTGATCTGAAGTGACACGCAGTGCTAGGTTTTGGGTGGGTAGCAAGCATTCTCACAATGCCAATCAGCCTTCTCAGAACATTTTACCAGTAAAGAGACTCTGATGCAATCTTCTCTTGATGCTGATCATCTATGGTGGCCTTTAACCTTAGTCTCATCTCAAGCTTTTTCCACCTATGGAATGCTCTCTGGTGATTTGCTGCCTTCTCATGGCATGCCAGATTTCTAGCCAGATTTTTCCAGTCCTTTGTTCCTGTAGAACCCAATGTGGCTGGAACATTAGGCTGGAATAGCTTGCAACAAAAACAGTATGCAGCATTCTGGGTTTTTGAGTACATAAGCTATGGCCTCTCCACTTTGTCACCATTGGGGGTTTCAGGCCAGTATTGTGTTTGATGGAAACTTCTGTTTTCATTGTCTTTGGGGAACGTGAAGTTTTTCACTTGCTGTGGCCCATGCAGTACAAGGAAGTCCCGCAGGCTACTGCTTAAGTGAGTCCACAGTCCTGGATCATCTAGACTTAAGGAACTAAACTCAGCAGCAGCTGTTTCTTGTGCCTCCACCACACTCTTCTCTGATTTACACTTTTCTTCAGGAATATGCATGGTTACATCCATTTGAGATGCAGATATGGATGCTGCAGTACTGCCAGGTCACCTGCACTCTGACTAACTGGAAGATCAGGCATCTCCTCACCACTCACATCCTCACTGGGGCCGGAAGGCTCACTGTGAACATTTGTGTCTATGTATCTCAGGAGAGCTCCTTCCTGCTTAGATAGAAAAGCTTCCTTTGCTTGCTTTCTTTTTTCTGAATGCTGCCCCAAAGGGATGTTTTCTTCTTTCACTCATGACTGCTGTTCTGTGCCAGCTATAGTGGCTCTCAACACTCAATTGAAGGGGACAAATAAGCAGGCTGGTAGCAGGACCTGAGTGAGGGAAGATATCAGCGTCTTAAAGGCCTAACTGGCTCCTACTACTTCAGTTGACTGCCTGTTCTCCTCAAGTGGGTTCTGGGAAGCAGCAGGAAACAGGAAGCTCCCTGAGAAGCTGGTGTTAATCAGTCCAGGCTCCTGGGGGTGCTAGAGAGGTACATAAGAGGCTGCTCCTCTTCCTCTCTCTCCCTGCAGCTCCTGCTGCTTTCTGCTATTCCCTCTCACCTTTTTCGTCTGCCTGCCTGTTATGTCTCTTGTGCCCTCCTCTCCAGCACAGCACAGCACTCCACCATCTCTGTGCATCAAAAGCAGAGGGAATACATATGCACCAGCAGACACAATTTTCTACACTCTGGGTCCTAGTGCACCCCGCCCACCCCGGTCTGGCACCTGAGGCAGTCGCCTCAGTTTGCCTCATGGTAAGGCCAGCCCTGCTAAAGAAGGATATAACTTGTTACAACAGAACCTCCGAGTTATGGACACTCAGGAATGGAGGTTGTTTGTAACTCTGAAATGTTCTGTAATTCTGAACAAGACGTTAGAATTCAGCCACAGGTGTGTGTGTGTGCGGGTTCTGATTCTCGGGGCACCAAGGCTCTGGGTGTGGGGCTCAGGGCTTCTGCCCCACAGGAGCACCAGGGCTCAGGGCTTTAGGCCTGGGGGGAGTGCTGGGGCTTCAGCCCTGCAGCTCTGTTCCTGGCTTCTACCCCGTGGGGGGGGGGGGGCTCAGGGCTCCCCATGGCTCTGCTCCAGGTTTCAGTGGGGGGAGGGGTCACCGGGGCTCAGGGCTTTAGCTACGGAGGGAAGCGCTTGGGTTGAAACCAGCACTCCCCTTGTAGCTAAAGCCACGAGCCCCGGCACCCCAACAGAATCACAGGGCTGAAGCCCTGAGCCACAGCACTCCCCCTGCGTGTAAAACCCTGAGTCTTGGTGCTCCCAAGGGTGAGAAGCCCCGTATAACACCCCCACACCGCCAGCCCGGAATCCTGACCTCTCCCACGGCTGCAGCTCCAACCTCCCCATGGCTGAAGCCCTGAGGCAGTACAGTCCTTGCGGGCTGTGTGTGTGTGGTGGGTTCTTTTTTTTGGCTCTGCTGCTGCCTGATTAATTACTTCCGGTTCCACATGGTGTCTGGTTGACGGGTAAGTCCGTAACTCTGGTGTTTGTATTTTTTAGGTTCTACTGTAGTTAAGTTTATTCTCAAGAAAGTGTATTTTTATTTTGTTTTATACGCAACCATTTGTTCCCATCTCCCACTGGTTTTTATTTGAATCTCTGTTTTCTTAAATTTTCTTTTGTTTTATAATTGAACTTGGGTGCAGTGTGTAATACAGGAACGGTGGCCTAAGATAAAATTTGGTAAAGTGTTTGTACACTTCCTTTGGGAACAGAGGATCTGGGATTTCTGTGGGCAGTCAGTGATGAGGGGCTGGATACCACAGGGGGACTCTTTTTAAAGGGACTTGGGGTGGGAGTGCATCTGTTGTCGACCTGTGAGACAAAGGGCTTGTCTATACTGCACACTAAGTTGGCGCTGCTGTGATCAATGCAGCCATGTCAACTTAGCAGGTCTGGTGAAGACGCGATGAGTCAATGGGCGAGCACTCTCCCGTCGACTTCAGTACTCCACCTCCTTCTCCAGACGATATAGCATGGTATAGACACCATGTTAAGTCCATGTAAGCTACATTGCTCCGAGGTGATTTTTTTCACACCCCTAAGTGACATAACTTACATCGACTTAAGCAGCAGTGTAGACCAGGCCAAAGACAGGACTGGTGTAAACCAGAAGAGCTTTCTTGAGTGGGTAGCAAGGTTGTGGTGGTGGGGAGCTAACATCCAGCTAACACAGGCAAGACTCCCTCATGGGGGAGACAGATGGTAACTTTCAGCCTTCAGCCCCAAGACGTGTCACAAGACCCTCTTTCTGTAAATATAAGATGAGTATTACCATTTTCTAGATGTTCAGGTGAAAGGTTAGATAAGTGATAGGCATACTGTGGAAGGTTCTCTTAGGAAAATCCTGCCTAATTTCTGCTGTTCTTTTTAACCTCCTGGAGTCTGGACATAAAGCTGATACCATCCTTTGTCAGTTTTTAGATATTGTTGATAGCTTGTGTTTTTTGATCTGGAATAGACCAACATTGCTGAAGTCCTTGAATCCTAAGTTTCAGGAAACAGAATTTACCTTGATTGATTTTATTTATTTTCTGTATTCACATTTACTCACCTCAGAACAATTAGGCCTCAAGCCTGCAATTTATAACACATCTCTGAATCTGCATGGAGAGCCCCTATAAGTCAGTGGGGCTCTGCACCTGTGCAAGTGTTTACCCACACTTTTTGTACACTGCAGGATTGGGACCTAAGAACATAATCAAACAATGGTTTCTTCTTTGTGTCATAAGCGACCTACTATTAGCCAACTTCTTTTAAGTTCACACCCTTCTACTCAGCAGAGAAGCCATCTTTAAAGCGCCTGCTGGAGGCCTGGGCCCTTGAATGTCATCTTCCCTCCCTTTGGGCAAGGAGTGTTGGGTATTCTGCCCTCTGGGGCCTAACAATGTTGATCCTTGTGTCATCTGAATGGGTCAATCTATAGCCATGTGAATTCTTCCAAAATCATGTTGACCTAGGACTTAAT
Organism: Emys orbicularis; assembly: GCF_028017835.1. Classification (NCBI taxonomy): domain Eukaryota; kingdom Metazoa; phylum Chordata; order Testudines; family Emydidae; genus Emys; species Emys orbicularis. Next base: position 263,773,821 of record NC_088684.1, on the reverse strand, counting down.
ACCCAAAATTGACTCTCCACATGGCAGCATGTTTCTATATCCACCCAATCAAAAATTCTGCACATTTTAAAAATTAAAATTACTTCACAATGAGGATCACTCAGGTTTGATTTGTTTTTTGTATTGATAACTTTTTCAGGGCAGGATTAACACTTGGTCTGTTAAAGCGAGAGAGCTCTCATATTGGAGAGTCAATCATTTAAGGGTGGCTTTGTAAATTTATTTTGTGTGAGTAGTTGCCATGCCAATAGGAACTATAGATAGAACAAATTAAAAAAATCTTTCTAGAGGTACAAGAGTTGGTGAGACATGACATGGGTATTTGAAAAGAGACCTAGATAAGAATCGGGGAACTACACACTGGTTAATTTCAGTTCACCTCTATATTGTGAATGATTCTCAGTCGGTTGGGGACAAAAAGAAAACAAGTATAGGCTAGTTAAAAATGGCCAGGAAGGGCTTACAAAAGGCAGGCCATACAAACTTGACTGATTTTTTTTTTTTTTCTTCTTTTGTTGTTGTTGAGGACATGGCAGTGGGAAAGTGTTTAGTTTGAAGCAGTTAGTATAAGTTACTGTCTGTTTAGATATGTCTATCACTGTAGTTTGAGCTCCCACCTGGACTGCAACACGTTATGGGTGGGACTCACAAAAGCTGTGTTGTCCTAACTCCTCTCCTGTTGAAGTAAATCGGAGTTTTAGCATTGACTTCAATGGGAGCTTAAATAGGCCAGTTCCTACAGCTGTATATTGACATTGAGTTAAATCCACTTTATTTAAGAACCTCTTGGACAAATAACTGAAGTGTCTAGGTATCAATGCTGCATAGGAATCTGATAGTTCAATTTTCAATTGGTTTTGAAAACAGATTTCAAAACAGAGGCCAAAGAGTGATAAGTTAAGGAGAGTTACTCATCTAGTTTTGGGAGTTCACCAATGCAGTTGGGACGAGTCTAACCCTTGAACTAAACTTTTTCATGTTATACAGTGCGCTAGAAGACTTGAGTATTCAACAAGATTTGCAATTTTTCAGTTGATATGAAAGTAGGAGGACTGATCCATACAAGGAGAAAGTGGGGAGGAATGTAGATGACTTGAAGGAAAACCGAAGGGCCTAGATGATAAGTAGCTTATGAAATTTAAAATAAAAGGTGCAATTTAAAAGAGGAAAGCATAAAGCAATAATGATGAGACTGACAACAGCAAAAAAAAATAAATTATTGTACAAAGTAATCTGGGGGGAGGAAAAAAGAAAACATCAAGTCCCCCTGGCCCCCAGAAAATCTAAACTGATACTGGCGCAGAGGGAAAACTTACTGCAGCTGCTAAAAATCTTTGCTGAAATATGGCCTATTGCACATGATGAACATGGAGGAAAAATGCTAATTCTTTCTCACTGCAGCATTTATTACCTAACTGGCCTGCCTCCTCCGCTCTTGGCGTCTTTTTGCAGTAACTTCACTTCTACAAAGACTTTTCCAAAATCTTCCTCCAGGTTTTCTCGAACTTGGACTGGCTATGATGTCTGTGATCTGGAAATGTAAACTTGTCCCACCTAGCAATAGTTGCTAAGTGGGACATGGTTTCTAGCCTCCTGACTGCATAGACTGTTAAATAGATACAGAAGGTTTCTAAAGAACTTATGCACCCAAACCTTTAGCTTTTTCCTCCTCTTCTAAACTTTTCCCAGAAGCACTTATGACGGCTTTGACAAAAACACATGCATGCACCAAAACCAAAAAAGATAGCAGTAAGGGGCTGTAAGTCTTGCAGTGCCATGCTATCCTTCAGTCTAGTATACATGGCTGGGTTTTTAGTACTAAAAACATTTCGTACCCAGCATTTTTCAGGGTGCTGTAGAATCTATGACATGTATGCTTCCTGCCATATATCTGGACAGGCTTCTGTCAGAAAGACCTCAGCCATGATAATCTTGGTGCTTCTGAAAAAGTGATGAATGGGTGCTTGCCTGAACTCAGGTGTTGACTACCAATGCTCTCAAGTTTAGAAATCAGAATGGGGTATTTTAGTGTACTAAGTAAAGCCATATCTATAATCTTGTGTACAAAGCTACAGCTACTATTCAGCTAAGCTTTTTTTCTTGGCTCTGAATCATAAATCTCTTGACATATTTTCATGGTCCCTGCTTTGATCCCATTGGTTCTCTTTCTCGTAGCTATGGCTTCTGCTAAACCACAGGGTGAATCTGTCCCCGCAGCTTTTCATGTTTAATATTTAGATAAAGCAGTCCTCAGCCAGGCACCGGGATTCTTCCCTAAGGCAATGCAAGGGAGATATAAGAGAATGTTGACCCCAATCTCTTCCATATCCTTTCCTAATGAGGGAAGAACTGGGCTTGGAGACAGCTAAATGTGGCCTGAACAGAGGATGCTGTTTCTACAAGACTGACTCTTCATGTTTTCTTGGCTTACCAGCTTCAAAAAGGTTTCTTAGATGCCCTCTTTGTAGGCATGTTGGGAAACTGAAATGCACATTCAGCAGATAGAGCTTTTGGTTTTAAGGTTTCTTGAGCCACTGTTGATTGAGTTTAATAATCTCTGTCTTTTCATTTCCTCCTAGTTCTTTACTTAAAACCTATTGGTCTTTACTGGTACTGTTTAAATCTGAGAAAATATTTTGGTTGTTTCAAAACTGTTACAACCTATTCAGATAATCATCTTTCAAAAGCTAAAGTTTCTGTAGAGAACTAATTGGATGTGTTCTCTTTTTTCCATTTTCAAACCTGAAGGGAGGAGGATAAATGCAGGGTAGACTTTCTTTAAAAGCATAAAAGGGAAAAGTAAGATGCATGGCTGCCTGTGGTAGTTGCTGAACAATTGTGGGTGTTATCAGTCTGCTTGACTGCTACAGCTGCATTTAACAATTTCCCTTTTCCATATTTTTCAATTTATCAAAACTGAGATTTTTCTCATTCTCTGGCAACATGGTGGCCACCATCCTTCTGGCTATGGAGAACTGGACACCCTTTGGAACCAGTCAGTACCACTTGATAATTTACTAAGGAGGCTGCTTGCTATTCAACAGTATGAAGGAGAAATTTGGGATAAGTAAAAGGATTTTATTAAAACTGAGTATATTTTGAGTCTCTAAGGTTGGTGACTATTCTGCTATGTTTAAAACATCAGTATTGGAATTTAAGGTTCCATGAGCTCAAAAAAGCCTTGTCACTATTGTTTGAATTTAAAAAAATGTTCGGATACATACATGTTAAATTTGATATGATTTGTCATAGCCAGAAGGCTGATACATTCAGATTCTTTTCTTTAATAGACAAAAAGAACAAATGAGAGAACCTCTCAGGATTTATTCTAGTGAGATTTCTCAAAATTATCTTGTTTTTTGCCTCTCCCATGCCTTTTTTCCTAAGAATGCATAATTTAGATGTACCAGAATATATTTTAAGTATACTAAACAGTTCTGCCAATTTGCTATCTTGCTGACTTGACAGATGGGGGAGGAAGGGGAAAGTCCTTGTTCCTGAATCTCATCACTGCATAGCTCTGACACTGTTGTACCATACGGACAAAAGCTGAGTCAGATCAGAGAAGCAATCTGCGCTATAGGCAGGCATGGCCCAGTTCAGGATTTTAGACTGCATGATCAACCACAACTGGAGTTTGATATGTAACCTGTATTGTGCTTGGAGCGGTCAGGTTTGTCTATTCACTATATTTAACTGTTTATGAAGGAGGATTTTATAATTATTTTGTCAAAAAGAAAAAGCTCCAAACAACCTTCCCCTCCCCATTCCCCAAGAATCCTGTTAGAAACATCTATAAAGCAAGGCTTACCTTTAACCATAGAGTAATCCTTTGTAAATGGTAAATTGTTGTGTATTGCATATGCTTTCACTATAACTGCTTGATATATAGAGATAGAGATATATATTTTAATGATTAAAGTACTGACTGTAAACTGTCCCTGCAGAGTCTTCAATTTTGAAGGTTTAACTTTGTAAATTGCAGGAAAGAATACAGCATGCAATGGCTAGCTCAAGAAAGAGGGGAAATACAAAACAACCCCCCCCCTCAAAAAACATTTTTAAAATCAATCTCTCTCTTTAATTTACTGTTCTAATATGATTCTAAACTTCCTCCACTATTTTGATAAAGGGTAACGCTGCTCTCTTCTGTTTGTTTGGGATAGAAGTGCTTGTCATTACAAGATGAAGTTCAGATACACAGAACTATGTTTTAAAAGCACATAAGCTACAATAAATGAACTCCCCCAGGAGACTATTAGGCTCCATGCTGTCCCTATTAAAAACTAGACAGTGTTCTTTATGGCAGAACTGAAGAGAAGCCATAGATTGAGTTTTAGAAGATGTTTGTTTATAAAGAGTGCAATTTTTCATTATTTAAAATACTGCTATCCAGCTGTCATAATATTTTCAGAGCAGTCTATATTTTACTTTGATTATGCCTAACAAACTTCATGCAAACCACTGAAAATAGGACTCTAGGTAATACACATATTTCACGATCATTCCTATATAATGTAGGGAAAATTGCTATTTGTTTGTATAAACCTATAACTTAACTTTCTAGATACCTTGCTGGTTCAAAAATAACTCCCAGGCTTCACTAGTCCCTTTCAACTCCTTTTTTTAAACTATAAAGAAGTCTTCAACATCTTATTTATACGGATACTTTTTAACTAAGCAAATATATTGTTGCATGTTAATTAAATCACTTACTTTTTTTAACTGATACAGATTTGGGCAGTAACTGTCAACATCTCTGTCTCTGTGCTAATGTATTTTTAAAGTCAGATCTATTGAAAACTTTTAATATTTGCAATTAGCTTGATTAGTTGCACATCTGATTATCTAGTAATTTGCAGTTGAAAATGTAACTTTGTTGCTTGCTCTTCTACCTCTCCAATACTACCTTTTTTACTAGTTGTTTTCTTTCTTTCTTTTCTTTCTTTCTTTCATTTATTTAAGAAGCTGCATCATAGCTGGGCTTTTTGCCAGGACACTGAGTTTTCTCAGGAGATTTGTCCTTCATATTGTGGGGAATTTCAAGGAAGGGGAAACTTCAAGCCTTATGGTTTCAAAGAGACTCGAGCAAAAAACTGTTTACATTATGGAGTAATGGACTCTAGGTGCTCAAAGTGACAAGAAATGACAAATGTTTCTATTAAGTTAAAATATACACATAAATGGGCCTCTTTTCTCTTTAGTTCTCATTATATTCCCTACAGTGTCTCATTACATTTCTGAATCTGTTTTGATTTCTAATCTAGTTTGCTCAGAGGTGGCAAGAAATTACCTACTTAGAGTTCAGTATAAAACACAAATCAAGGCTGACAACTGCTACCTGTATTCCAGAAATCAAGAAGACTAAAGAAAAGGGGTGGGATTGTGTCTCATGGTTTATTTAAACAGTCTGTCTAAATCATAGGTTGATATTAACATGTACAAACTGTGTGGGGATGAGTTTTTATGACTGCACAATAGAGAAAAGTAAACAGAATAAAGCAAGCAGGGATTCACATAGCTGACAAAAAGCTAGAATCAGATTAATTTTAATTTATTACCCTATCTTACAATATTTTTCTAAAGCAAATTAGGCCTCTATTTTGAAATTTGAAGTAAGATGCTTTTAGTAATTAAGCATAACGAATGTATTAATTTTTAGTTGAGAAATACTGCTGAAATGCCTTGTCTTGCTAACTTTATTTTAAAAAAAAATGGAGGAATGCTGCATAGCTTTTCCCATAAGTAAAATTAAAATCCCTTTGTCGGTGGTGTACTTGTTTAATAGCTTTTCTCTGGGCCTTCATGTTTGTTTATGGGTAAATAGTCTTTTCCTATGGATTTGGATGGCCCCAACTACAGCTAATGCTATACAGTATGTGTGGCAGATGCTTGAACAGGGACCTACACCCCCTGTACATTGTGGAGCCAACCTCTCTCAAGCTCCCTACTTCATAGTGTTTAAGGAGGGTGCAGGTGGGAAAGGAGATGTATGGGGGCAGGTTTAGTCTGCTGCAGCTGTGGCTGCATGTATCTACCAGCTATTCCTCCCACACCCTGTGAATGGGGAGCACAGCACTAGTTTGAGCTCCTGTAGCCTCCATGAACAGTTCTGCAGCTTAGTGTGATTCCATTCCCCTTGACCCCAGTAGAACTCCAGAGCCGTTCCTAATTACATGAGCTGTGTGTTGGCTGTAGGTTTGCACCCTCTGGGGAAAAATATTTTTGTTCTGAATAGCCACTTAATATATTTTTGAGAGAAAAAGAAGCTTGCTAGGTTAGTAATAAGTATATGCAATTACTCATTAATGTAATGGAAGAGACATCTTACCCCTGGAGGCCCCTTTTTCTATTACAACACCTAGAGGTTTTTTTTTTCCCAAGGCAGGAAAATACACTAATATGAGAAAGGGAAAGGATATTTTCTGCTCAGTACTGGGTGTCTAAGATTTTAAGAACAAGACCATAATGCTTATCAAAAATGAAAGTTAGTGTAACTGGGAACTACTGGGGCTTATGTGGAGTATAATTGTTTTTATTTTTGTTAGGTTTTGTATTCTGACTACATCTTGTATGTGTGTATTAAAAAGTTATATTTTAATTTATGTAATGTTTGACACTAAGATGTAAACCTAGAGGGACAAATCCTTCGCTGATATAAATCCGTGGTGTTCCTCTGACTTCAGTGGGTTAGGGTTTTCACTGCAAGCCCTGTGGGATGATAACAGTGTGTTTCACAGGATGCCACCTATATCTTCACTTGAAAGCTGTCACATCTCATTTTTAATTTAACGTAAGATTATGCCAAAACAAATTAAGCATTTTTTCTTTCACTTTTTTCTTCTTTATTGGGCCACATTGTGGCTTCTCCCCCTTTCTTAAAATCACCTCATTTCTCACTGTGTGCTGAGATCTCCTGCTGCTCCTTTCTTGCATCATGTCTGACTACATCCATCTCCAGGGAGATGGGTAGTTTCAACAGTGGGAGATGCACAGACTGCTTAAAACTTCCACATGATTGCAAAATTTAAGGATTAGTTAAGGGGGGGGTAGCAGATGGCAAGCTTATATCATGTGGGAGATTTGTCTTCTAGAAACAGATTTACATGCAAGCCTGTTTGTGTTGTATGCATCTCCAAATTGTTCCATCAGTATAATAGATTATTAATCCCAATGTTAACAGATTCCAGTCTTTCTGACAGGACTAATAATTCTCAATCTGTTTTTTGAGGAATTAGCATTATCTTTTGAAAATTATTTAAAAATTCACAATGAACTGTGGGTGTTACAAGGAATCGGTGTACATAGACTTGAAGTATCAGAAACAAAAATCAGTAGAGTGAAGTGTAACCTAAAGAAGCTTTCTCTTTTGGCAAATGTATGGAAAATAACAGCACAAACTATACCTTTACTCAGCAACCTAACTTGGTTCTTTCTTTAACATGGAGGTGGAGGAACAGTTTCTCCATGTTCATTCATTCATTTATGGAGCTTTCAGGATATATAATTTCCTCAGTCTTTAAGATGCATACATACCCTTGAAGGTGATTCTATCCACTTTCTGGCAAAGGTGAACTGCACAGACCAAGTATTTGTGAATTGATCAATACCTTTTCTATAATTGGTCACGGGGGTTGTTTTTGAATAAAGTAAGGCTCTCATTTTCCTCGCTCCCTTCACAAACATTCAAGAGACCAGGAATTGAATCCCATAGCCATGAAGAAGACAGCCCCCACTAGGCCAGGAGTCTCCTGATATAACAGCTTTTATTAATTTATTGAGGAGCAGAGCTTCTGAATGTTGTTTCCATCAAGAATGGAATTCTTCATTGTAGCTAATCACATGGTTTCATTGTAAAGAATAGGCCTGACTATTTGAATGGGTGGAGTTAGAGGTCTTTCTAGTACTCTATATGCAGAAGTAGGTATATAAAGGAGGCTTGTTATGCTTATATTATATGTTGGACTAATGCATAGAGTGTTATGGCTTTTTAGTGACAATATAATAGTTCTGTTCATTGTCCTGGGTTTTCTTTTCATATAAAGTAGTGCAGTTCCCTCTGCTTCCAAATCTTGTAAAGTAATTTTGGGGAAAGAGAATGAAAACAGTGCCGTAGCCTAACTATCACATTGCATACAAGCTTCAGAATGTAGAAATGCTGCAGAGATTGCTGCACTGCAGGGATATTCTTCTTTAGGAGAGTGTTAACATTAAAAAAGCTTTACCAAATTAATCATTTCTCAGTTTATCTAAAAGATAACAAAATAACAAGGATGGCTAAATTCCTTTTGGGAATGACTGCAGGTTGATGGCTATTTGGCAATTTTTACATTTTGCATTGGATATTTTCATACAGTACTCATATTTTTGCATTCTACCTCCCTTCTCTTCCCCAGGAAATCTATGCATAATGCATTTTCATCTTTCATTAGTTGTGCAGTGATTTTTTTGTATTATATTTGTTTTAGAATTTTTTTAAAAAGGTATAAAATTATTCATTAAAGGAAACCGTTGATGGTTGAATTCCCTGTTGATGGATGTACCTATTACAAAAGTATTATTTGATGTTTGTAAATACTGGAAAATAACTTGGCAGCAGTAAGCAGTTCAAAAAACAGTGATAGCCATGCAAATACAAGTAGATTTAATTTATATATGTTAAATATATTTTATTAATTCAGTTTCCTGTTTAAAATAGACAGTCTTTCCTGGCTGGCGTCCCAAGTGTACGTTTATCGGTCTCTGCATTGGCTGCTATTATAGAAGCACATTCAGCACAAACTGTTTGGAAGCATGGAACTTACTTTTGACCACATCACAGGTCATTGAAAAAGCTTCTGGTTTTACAGCCTGCCACAGACTGGTGCAGGCAACTTCCTTTCTCCTTTTTGTCTCTCTTTTTATCCAGCTATTTACTTACATGACATGTCTGACCTCTGGCATGAAGAGTTGGAATTCCCAGGTGGATTCAGAATTTGGGTTTACTACATGTTGCCACAAACACATTTTAATAAGGATGCCCTTAGGTAATAGACTTTTATGTTTTTGTGGCCTCTGTTTTTGTTTGCAATATTCTGTAAGGACAAAAACCGGCAAAAGTTTCTCTTTCTCTATCCTCTATGAAGAGAAGTTAGGATGGCTATGTTTTAGCATAATGTGTGGTTTTAATTTAGTCTTTGTGTACCACATCAGCTTGTAACGGAGAGCCAAGATAGGGAGCACAAAATGTGGGATGTACCATAATTTGGTCTTTTGTATATATGGAGTTCTTTAAACTCTTAATGTGTAATCTGGAAACTTTCCTATTGCATTGTACATTGACGGTAGAAAAAATTGTCTTAGAAATGTAACCTTGTCTCTCTTAAAGTGTTTTTAACCACTATATTTTATGCCTATAGTTTTACACCTCAGTGTTGAGTACAGTACAATTCATAGATTCCAAGGCCAGAAGGGACCATTGTGTTCATCTAGGACCCAAAATAATTCCTAGAGCATATCTTTTAGGAAAACATCCAGTCTTGATTTAAAGTAATTAGGTTTACAGTGTTGATTAAAAACAAGCTTTAATAGACTGGATTTGTGTGGGGGCAGTGGTGGGTCTAGGTGTTAGTTTCATAATGTCTGAGACAACAAGAAAGCTAAGGGAATAAGACTATGTTCTCAACTTTTGGCTAATGAATTACCTTTTTGTGGAATGTTTAGGTTTGAAATGGAAAACCTTTCTATAAAATCTGTTATGTAGTTTGTTATTCTGAAAGCTGTCTCTTTAGGGGCCAGGTAAATCTTTTGAAGGTGAAATCTAAAAAGCTGAAAGAATGGCTCTAAGAATAGCAATCAAAGATGGCCTCATGGTTAGGGTGTTAGCTTGGACTTCAGAGACGGGTTCTGTTCCCTGCTCCATCACAGACTTTGTGACCTCATTCAAGTCACTAAGGCCTGGTCTATATGTTGGTTTAACTAAATTGTTGCAACTTTGCATGTTTAATTTAACAAGTACAATTTATTTGTGTATACAAACCCTTAATGTCTGTGTGGTGTGTCAATTTCCTATTTGTAAAATGGGAATAAAAATACTACTTACCTCACAGTTGGTGTGTGGATAAATACATTAAAGATTGTGAGGCGCTCAGTGCTACAGAAATGGGGGCCAACACGAGTATCTACTATAGGTAGGTAGAAAAATGTCCACAACTACTTAATGTTTTGTAGTGGAAACCAGATGCAGAGTCCAATTCTGTGCTTCTGCTGAAAACAGAGTAGAACTGCTGCTCAGTGCTCTAACTGTGCAATGAATTACATTAAAAATAAAGTCCTAGGTCAAGGATGCTGCCTTGTTTTCCTCTTTTGGGTAAGGAGTTGCAGTGAGGCACGGTCTTCTACTGGCAATGCAGCTAGTTGGGAGACATCTGGGCTCTATTGTTGGCACAGTGTAAATCATTGTGGCAAGACATAGCCTCAAACTATGATGATGAGATTGGCATGCACAGAAACAGTGCTTGTACTGCTGGCATCACTTGCTATTTAGTCTGAAGGTGGTTCTGCCTGTGGTTAATGAAGCAGAGTTACTCTCTGAAGGCCAGGTGTTGTGCTGTACATTACGTCTGATTAGTGCTTGTGCAAACCTGTCTCAGGTGTGTAACAAAAGTGTGTACTGTAATGGGCTCTGATGAGAGTATAGTGTGAGACAGAACGTAATGGATAGCGTGGCCCCATCTCTCAAAGACCTGGTCATTTCAAGTAGGGAAGCAGAGAGCCTGTCTATCTCCTTCATACCTTCTCAGCAGCCATTTCACCTAGGAGCATTAATAAGTCTTTTTCAGCACTTACAGGAAGTGGAGTGGGGCATGAAAGAGCTGTGTGGGAGTGTGGATCCTCTAGCTGTCCCTCTGGCACTGGAAGAGAGAGCTGGCAAGGCAGTGACTGGTAGCCCCTCTAGGCAAATCATTTGTTGTTATTTCTGTCGAGCCACTGGGAAAGCTTTTTTTAGCTCCTCCTCTGAGGGTTTGATCGCTTTTCCTTCTCCCCTTCCAAGTCTTGTTGCTGGAAACCTCTTTTTTGGCACTGAGAATCCCCATCATGCAGTGATGTTACCTGTTGGTAACAAGCTCAGCCTTCACTACTGAAGAAGGAATTTAACCAACTTAAGCTCACATCTGACAAATTTTGCTGCTGTTCTGCTACCAGTCCTGCAGATGTTTCCTTTCTTTCCAATTTGAAGAGGATGTAGCTGTTAAAGAATGGAGGCCTCTGTTAATTAAGCTATAATAAAACAAGGAAGCCCTTAATTTCTTTTTGTTTTGAATTTTTTCTGACTAGAATTAGATGGAATTTTAATATTTTTAGTACTGTGGTCTGGCATTGGTCTGTAAAGGGACACATTAATGACAAGACATAAACAGAACTGCAAAAGATATTTTGTTGTGGAGGATATCAATGGCAATTGCCAAGGTGGTCAGGGGTGCAACTCCATGCTCTGGGTGTCTCTAAATTTCTAACTGCCAGAAGCTGGGACTGGACTACAGGGGATGGATCACTTGATAAATTGCCCTGTTCTGTTCATTCCCTTTGAAGCATCTGGCACTGGCCACTGTCTGATGGCAGTATACTGGGTTAGATGGATCATTGGCCTGATTCAGTATGGCCATTCTTATGTTCTCATGTGTTGGGATATCCTGTTCTCCCATGCTTTCCTCTGTGGGGTTTTTTGTTTTTGTTTTTTTGTTTCTTTTAAAAAAATTTTAAGCAGTGTTCCCTGAAATCTTCTGTTATGTAAAGTATAGGGCCTGATCAAAGTTGCACTGATTTAAATAAAGTTAGTTTAAATAGTAGTTGAATCAATTTAACTAAAATCAGTTTAAACTTCTGTGTGTCAACCTGGCCTAATCTATTTAAAAAATCAGCTTTTTTCTTTATCTCCTGTGGAGAAATAGATCGTCAAATGGAAAGTGATATGTCAATATCCTTTTCTGATATTAAGAAACATTCAGTTTAGAGACGAAACAAAACTCCTGACGTTTCCTGAAATTACCCCCCTACAGATTAGAAAGACGAGATGGGTGAGGTAATATCTTTTATTGGACAAACTTCTGTTGGTGTGAGAGACAAGCTTTCGAGCTACACAGAGCTCTTCTTCAGATCTGGGAAAGGTACTCTGAACCTTCAAGCTAAATACAAGGTGGAACAGATAATTTAGCATAGGTATCAAGTATCAGGGGGTAGCCGTGTTAGTCTGTATCCACAAAAACAACAAGGAGTCCGGTGGCACCTTAAAGACTAACAGATTTATTTGGGCATAAGCTTTCGTGGGTAAAAAAATCTCACTTCTTCAGATGCCCAAATAAATCTGTAGTCTTTAAGGTGCCACCGGACTCCTTGTTGTTAGAATACACCTCTACCTCGATATAACGCTGTCCTCGGGAGCCAACAAATCTTACCGCGTTATAGGTGAAACCGTGTTATATTGAACTTGCTTTGATCCACCGGAGCACTGCTTTACCGTGTTATATTGGGTCGCGTTATATAGGGGTAGCAGTGTATGTGCTAACTACCTATGCTAAGGGACCATGCAAAGTGGAATGGCCTGTTAACACCTCTGCAGTCATTGGACAAAATCCTGCAAGTTGTCAGAAGTCACTGTAAGGGCTTGTCTAGACTGCCACATTACAGCGCTGCAACTTTCTCGCTCAGGGGTGTGAATCCCCCCCATCATGCGCTGCAAGTTTCAGCGCTGTTTTTCACACCCCTGTGCGACAAAAGTTTTGCTGACAAGTGCTAGTGTAGATATGGCCTAAGAGTTTGGTGAAGATGGTGAAGGCAGGAATAATATACTAATTAAATCATCCCCATTCACAGTGGAAAACTTACTAGCATGCAAGTGACTCTTTTTCCCTAAGCACTACCATAGTGTTCTCCTTCTGAAATTTCATGGATGAAACTGGAAACAGAGGGAGTGTTCATGGTTTGGATCTTATTGCATTGTTTCTTTTCGTGACTTGTTAATTTTTTTTGTACACTGCAGTCAATGAGTTGGCAAGTTAATGACCAAACCTTTGTAATAGTGGGAGGCTGTCTTTGACTCATTTTGCTATTCCAACATCAACATTTCTGGGTGGCTGCTTGTTACAGTGCAACAGGGAATGAGTTTCTGTGCTCTGGATATATTAGAGCCGAGCAGTATAGCCCAGGTAGAAGTGGCTAGTTGCAACCTCTGGTCTTAGTTACACATCTGATTTTGGATCCAGAACAAGGAAGAGGGCAAATCTTTCCAATTCTTCTGTCATTTAAAATATCCTGCTAATGAGGTTAGGTATTGAGCTGCTTATGCAGGAACAACAATGTAAATAAAGTGATGTTAGTCTGCAGGTTTTATGCTTTTGAGCATGGTCAGTGTGAGCTAGATGTTTCCAGAAGCCTGAATGGAGACAGACCAGGGAGCATGCTCCTACAGCTGATAAAAATACTGCCTTCTCTGTAAACGCACCTGACTCCTGAGTGCTCTTTAAACGTTTATAATTAGGCTCAGCAGAATTCAATTTTTTTTATAACTTTGATAGATATTGATGTTTGTAAGCTTTATTCTTTTAGAATTCTAACCATCTTTTTTTAAAAATTTTCAGTTGTGGGAATTTATGAAAAGATCAGATAACGGGTGAGACAGTAACTAATGACAGACGCTGAGATTCAAAAAGTTAAAGCTTTATAACAGTTAAATTGTCAACATAACATATTAAAATATACAGAGTAAATATCCTTAAATCAAACTAAGTTCTCAAGCATCGTTTTTCTTTGCCATCTGTACGTTTTGATTATTATCGATGGAAATATTTTTTTCATTGGTTTGTGGGTGTGTAGTGAACTTGACATTTGCTGATTAAAAAGCTAATCTTTCCAAGCCTATTTATAATCTTTACCTTTAATACAAATAAGCAGTAACAATGTGCTTAGAGGGGAGAGATTTAGGAAAACACCCTCAGTAAACTACTATGTTAGGTATGTCTTTATTGCAGAGTTAACCAAGATTATTATTTGGATGTTGCCCCTAATTTGGCTTCTGTCCACAGCCAAAACATCTCATTTGAGTTTTGGTGGCGATTTCAATCCAATCTAGCTAGCTGTTTTGGGATTAGCTAAAACCTGAGTGCTGCTTTCACTTGTGCTGGTAACCCACCCACTTTGCAGTGGGGGCATAAGCAAAACAATTTAAATGCTTAGTCCTTCAATGCTTGCCCACTCTTTCCCCAGTGTGCCCAGAAGGACAGACAAGTTCTCCCACAAGTTACTGGGAAAGAATCAGAGTGGTTCAAATTTCTGCAGGGCTTAGAACCATGTGATGTGCCTTTAGAAATCCTAGCAACACACTTGGGTGAAAACAATAAGGAGTCTTGTGGCACCTTAAAGACTAACAAATTTATTAGAGCATAAACTTTTGTGGGCTATGACCCACTTCTTCACATGTATGTAGTGAAAATTACAGTAGGCAGACATAAATATACAGCACAAGAAAAGGTGGGAGTTGCCTTACCAAGTGGGAGGTCAATGATTCAATCAGGGTGGATGTGTCCCATTTCCAACAGTTAACAAGGTGTGAATGTCAACAGAGTAAAAAATTATTTTTTGTAGTGCTAATGAGGCCAATTCCATCAGGGTGGATGGCCCATACTTAACAGTTGATCGGAAATTATTTCTTGTAGTGACCCAGCCATTCCCAGTCTTTATTCAGGCCTAATTTGATGGTGTCAAGTTTGCAAATGAATTCCAGCTCTGCTGTTTCTCCTTGAAGTCTGTTTTTGAAGTTTTTTGTTGAAGAATGGCCACTTTTAAGTCTGAAATTGAATGTCCAGGGAGGTTAAAATGCTCTCCCACTGGTTTTTGAACGTTATAATTCTTGACATCTGCTTTGTGTCCATTTATTCTTTTGTGTAGAGACTGTCCGGTTCGGCCAATGTACATGGCAGAGGGGCATTGCTGGCAAATGATGGCATATATCACATTAGTGGATGTGCAAGTGAACGAGCCCCTTATGGTGTGGTTAGGTCCTGTGATGGTGTCACTTGAGTAGATATGTGGACAGAGTTGGCATTGTGGTTTGTTGCAGGGGATGGTTCCTGGATTGGTGTTTCTGTTGTGTGGTGTGTGGTTGCTGGTGAGTGTTTGCCTCAGGTTGGGGGGCTGTCTGTAAGTGAGGGCTGGTCTGCCTCCCAAGGTTTGTGAGACCAAGGGATCGTCTTCCAGGATAGGTTGTAGATCATTGATGTGCTGGAGAGGCTTTAGGTGGGGGCTGTAGGTGATGGCCAGTGGCGTTCTGTTACTTTCTTCGTTGGACCTGTCCTGTAGTGAGTGAAGCACCAGTGAGGAGACAGTAACTCAAGAATAGCTTTGCTTCTTCCACCCAAGCTAGTATAACCCAGATGCTCAGACCATCCAGATGGACTGCATTGAAGACATAGTTAAGGCTATTGCTGTCAGTAATAAACTCTATTAAATGTTTCAACTTACTTTTGGGGGAGATTTTGAAAGGCACAAAGGGCACTTGGAGCTCAACTCCCATAGAAAGTAAATGGAAGTTGGGCACCTAACTCCTGTTTGTGCCTTTTTAAAATCTTCCTGTGTATGTATGTAATAGACCAGACATGCACATAAAGAATAGGGAATATAACTTTGGATTTTCTGGTATTTGCTTGTACCTTCATTCAGAGAATTAATTTACACTGTAAGTAGTCCCCTGTAACATTTTACTGTTTATTACATAAACCAAAATGCAGTCAGGGTTGTGACCTGCCCATCACACAATATGCTATAATTTGTTGACTTGACTTCGTAGATAGACCCACAACCCAAGTGACTCCCTCAAACCTCACTGGGAGTCACAAAATTTACCACAAATGACTGAAGATGTATCCATGGTATTTAAACTTCTATACCAGCAGCTGTATACTTGACTTGCAGGGTTGTTCTGAGAATTAATTGGTTAATGTTCATCCTTGAATGTAAAGTATGTTGGATGTTTTTAAGGCAACTGTTGATATATCTGTTTGTTTAGTGGTGGTCAGCTGATCAGACAGTGTTAGCATTCTATATAAAGAGAGAGCGAGAGGTGTGAATTGTGAATACAGGAAGGAATCCAACTAGAAGATTTCTCTGGATTTAGGATTTTCTGTTGCAGTTATCCGTGCCTTTGTCACTTCCAGGCCGGACTATTTTATTGCATAGGGCTACCCATATGAAGCACACACAAGCTTAAAGATAACCTGCTAATGATTTTGTAAAATATTGGCTTGCTTTTGTGCACTTTATTGGTCCACTTTATGTTGTATGAAGATGGTCTGAAAAGTTGTATATTTTGTCTTATGTGAAATATTTTATTTAAAAACATCAAGAATGTCTACTAATCTTATTTAGTTTAGTTGGACAGCTTGTTGGAAGGCTCTCAGGATGCTAACATATTGTTACATTAAGTTCAAGGGTTTATTCTCCAGTCTGTGGATATCTTCACCGTTCAGAAAACTGTTTATTAAATTCCATATTCCAAAGTATTTGCTGTAAACTTCAGCATCTCGTGTATTATGGTAACTACACAGAACAGGAAATGGTGTTTTCAGATTTGGAAAAAACCTCCTTTCCCTCCGGACTTCTAGAAATGTCTCTTGAACTCCTTTTAGGGAAAGGGTACTTAAACTTGGGTTGTTCAGCTCTTGTCTAATTTTGATGGTTCAGTTTCTGACTGTGATCTGATAATCCATAGAGATTCAGGGATTTATCTTCTGTTTAAAATGAAACCGAGACACACACAGCTTTACTAAGATGTATGTTACAAAATAGTCTAGTTTGTCAGAACTTAGGTTTAATGAATTTAAATGATTCATTATGTAACTACCTTTTTCATGCCGTTGAAATGCAAGTGAAGCCTCATTAGAGAGAAGTCACCTCTAGGAAATGACGTGTATTCTTCTACTTGACTATCACATTCAGTTCACAAGTAAAAGTGTGTAGGAGCTCTGCCCTCAGTAAGTCATTCTTGTCTATAGAAATCAACATCTCTTTCCTGGGCATATATATATTTTTTTCTTGTACATCATACAGCTTCATTTTATATTGGAAAACTTCTTCTTTTCCTTCCAAAAAGCTTTTTCTAAAGAGGGAGGTTTTGGTGGCTAGGGTGTGATTTGGGGGAACACAGAGGGTGTTTGTCTGGATGGTTCATGGGGCTGGTAACATGACATGGCGTTTTTAACTTGTAACTAACTAATTCAGATTCTTCGCTGCTCACGGCAGTGGCTGAAAATTGCTGCCATCTGATGGCTATTCATGGGGTGACATTAAACAAATTGTGTTTTGTGACATGAATGATTATTTTATATATCTGTATAAAATGTGTGACATGAGTCATTATAATTAATACTTTCAGACCCATTGTTGGCAGTCTCGGAGAGCTAAAGATTGAAGATGGAGAATTAACTTCCCTGTACATGCTCTGTGAATAAATGTCAATCTAACATCTTTTATAGACTTTAAAGTCAGAAGGGACCACCATGATCATCTAGTCTGACCTCCTGCACATTGCAGGCCACAGAACCTCACCCACAGAACCTCACCCACTCCTGAAATAGACTCCTAAACTCTGGCTGAGTTACTGAAGTCCTCAGATCATGGTTTAAAGACTTCTTAAGTCACACAGAATTCACCATTTACACTAGTTTAAACCTGCAAGTGATCCATGCCTCAGAGGAAGGTGAAAAATCCCCAGGGTCTCTGCCAATCTGACCTGGGGGAAAATTCCTTCCTGACCCCAAATATAGCAATCAGACCCTGAGCATGTGGGCAAGACCTACCAGGCAGATACTGGGAGAGAATCTCTGTAGTAACTGAGAGTCCTCCCCCATCTAATGTCTCGTCTCCAGCAGTTGGGGATTTTTGTTATTGGCGGTCACCAATGGGCCACATGCCATTATAGGCAGTCTCATCAGTGCTAAATTTTGACATAAATTTAAGTTAATTCCCTTACAGTTTTAACTTTTAACTCAGTGTGGATCAAAAGCTTGTCTCTCTCACCAACAGAAATTGATCCAATAAAAGATACTACCTCACCCACCTTGTCTCTTAACTCCAGGGACATTCTAATCTCAGGTCACTCAAATTGCTATGTTACGACGCTACTTCAGGTCTTGTAGGTTTTTTTATTGATCAAGTTTCAGTTCAGGAGAATTTAACTTCAGTGATCACTAGTAATTCATTCTAAAATTTCTATTTGATTAACTAGGCCATTGCTATCTACATAAATTAACGGTGTGTGTAACACTTGTAATAAATGGTATTACTTTAAACTTTTAAAAAACATTGGAATATACATAACATATCTAAATATTTCTTACACTTGAATGTGTAACATTCACATCTAATGTGATTTTTTTTCTTATTTTTATCATTTGTCTTGCCCAAAACTTTTCAACATTTATCTCTACACTACTACATGGGAATTAAATTACTGAATCCCTGCCCTTTGGCTTGAAAAATTTTTGAAGGAAGAGTTTTTCTATGTTCTGAGGTTCAAGTACTGTCCTGTTTGCCCAGTTAATGGGATCAGACCAGCTCTGTCCTTCATGGATTGGTTCTCTGTTTTCTCATGAGCATGTAAGAGACTTTTTGAGAGGATACACTTTTACATACATGGCAGTCTGAGGGTTACAATTTAAAGCATCTATCAACATTGTTGACAAGATCCAATTTATTGAACTGAGGGGAAAAAATCACATATACAGAAACTGCATAGTAAGGTAGTGATGTGAAGCGCTTAAATAGCTAACTTGATAGCTATGTTAAAAGGTTGAATAACTTAACTAAACCTAAGTCTATAAGTTTCTTGGCCTGTCTGATCACCTCATCCTCCCTCTCCTGGATTGCCCATTTCCACCACACCAAGCACAGGTTTCCTATCCTCACTTTCAATGTCCTCCATCATTTAGGCTTCAAGTTGCCAGGATAACTTCTTATCTTGACATTTACCACCCTCTTTCACTCTGCTGGTGACATTGGCCTTGATCAACCACTTGTCCACTTTTCCAACAAGCATCTCTCACATTCTGCCATGACTCTGTCTATGCTTGGGAAGAGAGCGTCTCATTAAAGTTCATAAATGACCACCTAAGTCTCTCTTAAATTCTCCTTAAAACCTATGTTTTCTGTGATGTCTGTAGGTACTGCTACTGTCAGAATAATAAATACTATACAAATAACTTGTGCTTCGGGCTTTTATGGGATTCTCCCTTTGACCTCAATCCAATTCCACCTGACTTCAGTGGGCATTGGATTAGGCCCACATATGCAAGATTTTTGTTTCATTCCCCACAATCGATTTAGCCACAGATGAAGAGTGATGTGAGTACTGCTTTCATTCACGTCTCTTGGGGAAATAGCCCATGCAGAAACCTTCTTTCCCTGGATAGTTGCCTTTCTTCTCACAGATTCAAATTAATTCTAATCTCTCTAATCCTTATAGATTAAAAAAATTGTAGAGAAAAGTATTATATTGGAGACCTAGCCCACTTTTAAAATAAAAGGTAAAGCTTTAATATTTTTCTTCGAGTGCTTGCTCATGTAGATTCCATTCCAGGTGTGTGCACGCCCACATGTGCGGTCGTTGGAGATTTTGCCTTAAGAGTATTTGTAGGGTCGGCTATGGCAGCCCCTCAAGTGCCACGCTCCATGCGCCGATATATCAGCGCCACCGACTCTACACCCTCTCAGTTTCTTCTTATCGCCCATGGTGGTTAGTCAGAGCGCCTTTCTTTGCATTGCAAGGGCTAGTGGTTTTTTGCCTACTGACTTAGAGCCTTGTAAATAGTTGTGTATAGTACAGTAACTTCTCGCTTAACGTTGTAGTAATGTTCCTGAAAAATGCGACTTTAAGCGAAACGATGTTAAGTGAAGCCAATTTCCCCATAAGAATTAATGTAAACGGGGTGGGGGAGGGGGGGTTAGGTTCCAGGGAAATTTTTTTCACCGGACAAGACTATATTTTTTTATTTTTATATATATATATATATATATATATATATATATATATATATATATATATATATATATAAACACACAGTTTTAAACAAACAATTTAATACTGAACATAGCAATGATGATTGTGAAGCTTGGTTGAGGTGGTGAAGTCAGAGGGTGGGATATTTCCCAGAGAATGCCTTACTGCTAAATGATGAACTAGCACTCAGCTGAGCCCTCAAGGGTTAACACATTGTTGTTAATGTAGCCTCACACTCTACAAGGCAGCACAAATGGAGGCAGCATGGCAGACAGACACACACACTGTGTGTGTGTGTGTGTGTGTGTGTGTGTGTGTGTGAGAGAGAGAGATACGCATTGCCCCTTTAAGTACGCTGACCCCTCTCTAAGTAATTGCCTTTTTAAGTAGATCAGCAAGTTGAGACAGCAGCTGCTGCCAGCATGCTCCCTCTATCCTGAGCCCTGTCATTCTCCCCCCCCCCCCCATCTCCACGGGGAGCAGGGGGGAGAGGGACACCCTGACATTAGTCTCCCCCCCCCCCCCCCACAGCAAGCAGGAGGCTCCCGGGAGCAGCGCCATGGCAGTGGGCTGAGGGACAGCTGAACTGCCGGCAGCTGATAGCCTAATGGGCGGCTGCCACACAGGGAACTTAGGGGAGCGGGGAGCTAATATGGGGGGCGGGGGATGGGTTTGGTTCATCCTGGTTCCAAGCCCCCACCAGCTAGCTCCAACGGGCTGCTCTTCCTGCAAGCAGTGGACAAAGCAGGCAGCTGCCAAACAAAGTTGTAAGGGAGCATTGCGCAACTTTAAACGAGCATGTTCTCTAATTGATCAGCAACGAAACAACGTAAACCAGGACGACTTTAAGTGAGGAGTTACTGTATTTAGAGTTAAGTGTAGTTAATAGTTAGCAGCTAGGGTCCCAGCGGGGACTTTGTCTCAGGCGGGGCATGCCCTGGTCTCCTGGGTTTAAGTTCTGCGCAGACTGCAATAGGCCTATGCCTATATGGGACCCCCATAGCAGCTGCCTCAAGTGCTTAGGGGAGTCGCACATTAGGGATAAGTGCTGAATTTGTAAAAACTTCCAGCTCTGCACGCAAAGGGAGCGGGATATTCGACTACGGGTTTCCTCATGGAGTCCACCCTGCATCCGCCCTCTGTGCAGCCCTGCTAGGATTCACCAAGTATCTCGGCCTCGCTGTGCAGTGTGCCCCTGGCCTTGGGCTCCGCCTAGCACTATTCCCCGTTGCCAGTGCCCAAAAAGAAGACCCAAAAGCATGGATCCCTGGCACTGGGCAAAACAGGCCATGGATCATTGGGCAAGGGACCCCCTTTGGGCCGCTCGGCCACTCCATAGCTGTGCGCTCATATCTCCCAGTCGGGTCTTTAGCCCTGTGAAAGGTCCACCACTGACTCCTGGGAGTGGCATGGGACCAAAAAACCTGATGGCACTGACGCCTTCACAGACTTCCCTTGCCAAGAGAGCACAGGCCTCTGTCCTCACCACCAATGCAGCATGTGCCTCAGGAACCGGCAAAGGCTCCCCATGAGGGCAAGCCAGCCCCTAAAACCCCTCAGGGACAGTGGAGCGCTGCCGATCCCCTGAGATGAAGCAGCACTCTCCACCTCTGCTGCGGATCGCTGGAGTTGCAGCCCAGACCTTCTGGGGCTTGCCCTCAGTCGCCATGGTCTTGACACAGATCGCCCAGAGCAAGATGCAGGTCTCCGTATTACCAACGCCGCTCATCTTCTGGCTGGTTGTCATCTCACAGCAGGTCCCGTTCGCCTGCCTCGTGGAAGTGCTCCCTGTTGCATCTCTGGTCCCCCTCCCCCCCCCCCCAGCACGCTCTGGGCACCGGTCTCCGAAAGTGATGGTCAGCAAACAAACCCAGCCGTTCACAGCCCCACTGTGGTCACCGGAAGGGGATTCCTCCAGCATGGACGCCCAGTTCAGTCCCTCGCTTAGACTGCACTGGTGCAAATGGACACCCGAGGCCGCGTCAACGTCTGTGGCGCTGACTTGGTAGCACGGCCAGTGGCCAGCGCAGTGTCCTTATTGATGCGCATGGGGAACGTTGGTTATGGCAATCCCTCCTTCACATTGCTCATTGACTGCCGCTTTGTAGCGACAGCTGGCGGCACCCATGGAATCTGGCTCAGTGCATGAGGCACGCTCAATGGTAGAGTCAGCGGGAATTGCGCCCACCCCTGAGCCTCCCTCCCCTGTGGGGAAAGATACCCCAGAGCCTCCCCCAGCTGTGCAATCATCATCTTCATCCCCAGACGAGGCGGTTGCGGGACCCTCGAGGGTCAGCCTACTGTACGATTTCAAAAAACACCAGGCCCTGCTGCATCGGGTGGCTGAGAACTTAGGCCTGGAGGTGGAGGAAATGGCTGAGCAGGCAGAGACCTTGTTTAATGTCCTGTTGACCTCTACCCCAACCTGTGTTGCACTACCGGTGCATGACAGTGCCCTTAAGATTGCCAAGGGCCTCTAGCAAACTCCTTCCTCCATTCCTCCCTCCTCAAAAAGGGTCAAAAAGAAATACTTTGTCCCGGCCAAGGGATTTGAATACCTCTACCCCCACCCTCCCCCGGGCTCGCTAGTGGTCTCTGCGGCTAATGAAAGAGACAAACAGTGGCATACCAGCTCAACCCCAAGCGGTTGGATCTGTTTGGAAGAAAAAATTATTTGTCAGCCAATTTGCAGTTCCAGGTGGCAAACCACAACTTATGGGACTCCCTCCATAAGTTCAAAGAGTCCCTTCCACAGAGTTTGGCCCAGGAATTTGGCAGCCTGGTGGAGGGCTCTGCGGCTGCCAGGTGATCCCTCCAGATGACATGGAATGCGGCAGACTTGGCAGCCGGGGTGGTTGCGTCAGCGGTGGTAATGAGGCGCAGTTCCTGGCTTCAGACTGCAGATCTCTCCCAAGAAATGCAGACCTCGATCCAGAACCTCCCATTCGATGGGAGAGGTCTCTTTTCTGACGAGACGGATGCGAGGGTGCATGGACTTAAAGGACACCAGGGCCACCCTTCATTTGCTGGGCCTGCATACAGCCTATGAGAAAGCAGTTCCAGCAGCCCCTGCTGCCTAGGCTTTGGCAGTCTTGTCCGGGATCTGCAAGAAGAAGGAACCGACGCTAGTTCAGCTGGCGTCGCCCTTCCTCCTCCCACTTATCCCCGCAGTCCACCCCGGCAAAACATCCTGGGGGCCAGAAGCGCTCGTTTTGAGGGTGCGGTCGAGAGCGACACTTTCCCAGTCACCTCCCAGGATCCACCCTGGTCTTTCCTCACCCGTCTTCATCTTTTCCATTCGACCTGGTCCCAAGTCACCTCAGACCGTTGGGTGCTGGACATAGTGTCTCAAAGTTACACCATGCAGTTTTTGGCCGCCCCTCCCACTCCCTCTTCTTCCTGTCCCTCTCACGAGCAACTCCTTCTCATGAGCAACTTCTTGTTCAAGAGGTCGAGAACCTCCTGCACCTGGGAGCAGTGGAGGAGGTCCCTCGGGACATGAAGGGAAAAGGGTTCTATTCCCACTATTTCCTAATCCCAAAAGCAAAAGGGGGCCTCAGACCCATTCTGGACCTGTGACGTCTCAACAAGTCTTTCAGAAAGTTGAAGTTTTGCATGGTCTCCGTGGCTTCCATCGTCCCCTCCCTGGACCGGGAGACTGGTACGCCACCCTCAACTTGAAGGATGCCTATTTCCATGTCTCCATATTCCAAGGTCACAGACATTTCCTCAGTTTTATAGTGGGCAAACGCCATTTCCAATTTATGGCACTCCCCTTTGGCCTCTCATTGGCTCCAAGGGTCTTCACAAAATGTATGGCGCCAGTGGTCGCTTACCTCTGATGTCAAGGGGTCCAGGTCTTCCCTCATCTGGACAACTGGCTCATCAAGTACAGGTCTTAGGACCAAGTGCGGAGGAGCCTCGATCTGGTGCGTTCCACTTGCTACGACTTAAGTCTGTTGATAAATGAGAGAAAAATCCATCATAAGGCCAGTTCAACGCAGAGTTCATGGGGCGGTTCTCGACTCCACGCTAGCCAGAGCCTTCCTCCCAGAGATGCGTTTTTCAGGCCATATCGAACCTGATCTCCCTTGTGAAGAACCACTTGCTAGCTATGACTCTCACCTGCCTGCAGTTGCTGGACCATATGGCCGCCTATGCATACGTGGTCAGTCATGTCAGGCTCCACTTCCGGCCTCTGCAAGCGTGACTGGCATTGGTTTACACCCCCAACAGACACGATCTAGACTGGGTGGTCACAGTGCCAGATCACATCTTGCCATCCCTGGATTGGTGGTTGGACACTGGGTCGGTGTTGGCGGGAGTCCCTTTCGTGATCCCATCCCTGTCGGTGACCCTGGTCTATGACACTTCGGGCCTGGGCTGGGGAGTGGTGGAAAAGGCACTGGACTTGGGCAATGTAAGCACCTGGGGCTGATGGTTGCGGGACGATCTGGCTCTCCACATCAACATCAGGGAGCTCAGAGTGGTTCATCTGGCATGCCAGGCTTTCTTGCCCCACCTGAGGGGCAAGGTGCTGCAGGTCCTCATGGACAATACCACAGCGATGTATTATATCAACAGAAACGGCGGAGCCAGGTTGTCAGCCCTTTGCCAAGAAGCTCTCCACCTTTGGGACGTCTGTGTGTGGCATGCCATTCATGTGATAGCCGCGCACCTGCCTGGGCAATCTGTTAGCAAGAATGTGCTAACAGATTGCCTCAGCAGGACCTTCTCATCTCGCCCCGAGTGGTCGCTCCATCCGGAGGGGGCCAGTATGATTGTCCGAAAGTGGGGAACTGCCCAGGTGGACTTGTTCGTGTCCTGCCAGAACAGGAAATGCCAAGTGTTCTGTTTGCACCGGGGGATGGACAGGGCTTCCCTGTCAGATGCTTTCCTGCTTCCGTGGTCGGGAGCCCTTCTGCCCGTGCCGTTGATCCACAGAATCCTTGAGAAGATCAAACAGGACAGGGTGAGGGTTGTCCTGATAGCGCCCGAGTGGCCTCGCCTGCACTGGTTCGGTACCTTTTGGTAGTTGCGCTGCTGCGACTCCCTCTCTGGCAGGACCTGCTGTCCCAGAACCACGGCAGTCTCCTGCACCCGAGCCTGGAAGCATTGAACTTGGCAGCGTGGTTGCTGCGTGGCTAAATGCAGAAGAGCAAGAATGTTTGACCTGGGGTGCAACAGGTCTTGCTGGGTAGCAGAAAACCCTCCACCAGAGCGACCTACCAGGCAAAGTGGAAAAAGATTCATGTGTTGGGCCTCGGATTGGCGTGTCAGGGCTGAGCAGGCCTCATTGCAAGTGATCCTGGACTATCTTCTGCACCTCAAACTTCAGGGCTTGTCCCTGTCGTCAATCAGGGTCCACCTGGCTGCTATTTTGGCTTTCCACCCTCTGTTGTAAGACAGGTCAGTTCTCGCTCATGACATGATGGCCTGATTCTTGAAAGGTCTAGATCATCTTTACCCTCACGTCCGGGATCCTGCCCCTCCTTGGGATTTAAATCTTGTGCTATCAAGGCTCCTTCTCTCCTGGAAAGTTGCGTTCCTGGTGGCAATTACATCCACCCGCAGTGTGCCTGAGATCAGGGCACTTATGTTAGACTCACCCTATATGGTGTTCTACCAAGGACAAGGTCTGGTTGTGGCCGCACCCAGTGTTCCTGCCCAAGGTAGTCTCCCAGTTTCATACTGGCCAAGATATTTTCTTACCGGTCTTCTTTCCAAAGCCCCGTAATTCCAAAGAGGCACGCAGATTGCACGCCCTGGACATCCAGAGGGCGCTGGCCTTCTGTATTGACAGGACACGGCCTTTCCGTAAGTCAACGCAGCTGCTTGTTGCGGAGGCTGACGGGATGAAAGGTCGCCCAGTGTCTGCTCAGAGGATCTCGTCCCGGCTCTCAGCCTGCATCCAATACTGTTACGAGCAGGTGAGTGTGACTCCACCGGTGATAGTCAAAGCGCACTTGACTAGAGTGCAAGCGTCATCCGCAACCTTCTTGGCTCAGATGCCAATCCAAGAGATCCGTAGAGCGGCCACCTCATCGTTTGTCCACACATTTACATTGCATTATGCACTTACCCAGCAGGCCCGAGACAATGTTGGCTTTGGTAGAGCAATATTGCAAGCTGCATGACCGTGAACGCCGAGCCCACATCCATGAAAACTGCTTGTGAGTCACCTAGAATGGAATTGACATGAGGAAGCACTCAAAGAAGAAAAAACGGTTACCTACCTTTCGTAACTTGTTCTTTGAGATGTGTTGCTCATGTCCATTCCATTACTCGCCCTCATGCCCCTCTGTCAGTGTTGCCAGCAAGAAAGAACTGAGAGGGTGTAGGGTTGGCAGTGCCTGATATATCGGCGCATGAGTGCGGCACTCGAGGGGGCACCACTGCTAATTCTACGGATACCGCTAAGGCAAAAATCTCCGACCGCACGTGTGCGCGCACCTAGAATGGAATGGACATGAGCAACACATCTTTTTACAAAAGGTAGGTAACCATTTTTTCAACTAAAGCTGTGGGGCTGTTCATGCTAATTGAAAAAACATCTGAGTGATTACCAGGTCAAATACCCAAAGCAGATACAGAACACTGGATTCGATTTGGAGGGCCTCATAGGTTTTCACACACTACTTTTTTTTTTTTTTTAACCTATTTTGTCTTTAGCTTTGAGGTAAATAAGCATGAAGTGGCATTGGCTTGGAAAATCACAATGCCTGAATACGCAGTTGGATGAAGGGATAAGAGAGACAATTTATTTAAACTTTATAATTTGTGCTAGTTATATGAAATCTACATAAATATTTGGGTTATTCTTATATACATGCTTTTGTTTATGCTTGGGGGAATGCTGTGTAACAAGATGGAATTTTGACTTTGCTACTTGTATAATTTTGGGTGACATTGGCATACTGAAACATCTGGGGGGTGAGTCACTCTCTAGGAACGAACTCAAAAACAAAGAGGTTGAGTCAGTATTTTCTTGAATAGCAAAGGATTAAACCTCTATATCAAGAAGCCTAACAAATGAAATGCCTTTCTCATTTCTGTTGTCACATTGCTCTAAACGTTGTGTAAAGTAGAAGTTGGATTTGCTTTTTGTCTAGACCTTGTATAGTTCCTTTTGAAGGACAGAACACTTAACTCGTGAACCAGTTATGGATGGGCCTTTACTACATTTGTCAGTTTTGTCAGATGGAAGGTGATTGTTGGAGGGAAGTAAAGAGGTTAAAAAGTAAAAATTGATCAGGTTCAGCAGCTGCTGCTCTCAGAATACCAGTTCTGAGCACACTATATAGTAAAGAACAGAATTATCAGACAGAAAGATGCAAACAATATGCTGGGTAAGAGTCAACATGGCTTTTGTAAATGGAAATAATGCCGCCTCAGTCTATTAGAAATCTTTGAGGGGATCAACAAGCATGTGGACAAGGGTGATCCAGTGGATATACTGCACTTGGACTTTCAGAAAGCCTTTGACAAGGTCCCTCATCAAAGGTTTTTAAGCAAAGCCAAGTAGTCATGGGATAAGAGGGTAGGTCCTCTCATGAATCAGTAACTGGTTAAAAGATGGGAGATAAAAGGTAGGAATTAAATGGTCAGTTTTCACAGTGCAGAGGGGTAAATAGCCGGGTTCCCCAAGGATCTGTACTGGAGCCAGTGCTGTTCAACATATTCATAAATGGTCTGGAAAAAAGGCATCAGTGAGGTGGCAAAGTTTGCAGACAATATAAAATTACATAGGGCTTGTCTATACTTACGCGCTGGTTCTGCGGCAGGCAGTCGAACTTCTGGGTTTGATTTATCGCGTCTTGTCTGGACGCGATAAATCGAACCCAGGAGTGCTCGCCGTCGACTCCGGTAATCCTGCTCGGCGCGAGGAGTACGCGGAGTCGACGGGGGAGCCTGCCTGCCGCGTCTGGACCGCGGTAAGTTCGAACTAAGGTACATCGACTTCAGCTACGTTATTCACATAGCTGAAGTTGCGTACCTTAGTTCGAATTGGGGGGTTAGTGTAGACCAGGCTATAGTTAAGCCCAAAGCTGACTGTGAAAAGTGACAAAGGGATCTCACAAAATTGGGTGACCGAGGAACAAAATGGCAGTTGAAATTCATTATTGATAAATGCAGAATAATGCATGTTGGAAAACAGAATTCCAAATATACATATAAAATCGTGGGGTCTAAATTAGCTGTTACCACTCAAAGAAGAGATCTTGGAGTTATTGCAGATGGTTCTCGGAAAACATATGCCCAATGTGCAGTGGACGTTCACAAAGCTAACAATGTTAGGAACCATTAGGAAAGGGATAGTTAGTAAGACAGAAAATATGCTGCTGCTATAGAAGTCCTTGGTATGCCACACCTTGAATACTGCATGCAGTTCTAGTCACTCCATCTCAAAAAAGATGTATTAGAATTGGGAAAGGTACAGAGAAGGGCACCAAAAATGATTTGGGGTTATGGAACAACTTCCATACAAGGAAAGATTAGAGACTTGGACTAGTCAACTTAGAAAAGAGACAACCGGGGGAGGGAGATATTAGGGGTCTATAAAATCACAAATGATGTGGAGAGAGTGAATAGGGAAGTATTATTTACTCCTTTACATAACCCAATAACCAGGGGTTACCCAATGAAATTAATAGGCAGTAGTTTAAAACAAATAAAAAGAAATACTTCTTCACACAATGCACAGCCAACCCGTGGAACTCATTGTGAAGGCCAAAAATATAGGTTGGTTTAAAAAAAAAAAAAAATTAGATAAGTTCATGGAGGTTAGGTGCCTCAAAGACTATTAACCAAGATGGTCAGGGGGACAACTGCATGCTTTGGGTTTCCCTAAGCCTCTGATTGCTAGAAGCTGGGACTGGACGATGGGATGGATCACTCAATAAATTGCCCTATTCAGTTCATTGCCT
Organism: Emys orbicularis; assembly: GCF_028017835.1. Classification (NCBI taxonomy): domain Eukaryota; kingdom Metazoa; phylum Chordata; order Testudines; family Emydidae; genus Emys; species Emys orbicularis. The sequence goes on along the minus strand of NC_088684.1, from coordinate 263,744,868 downwards.
CTGAAGCATCTGGCACTGGCCACTCTCAGATGATAGGATACCATTGGTCTGACCCAGTTAGGCCATTCTTATGTGAATTACAGGCCAGGACAGAATAGTGTATGTACAGTATAGGTATGTGTTTGTGCTGTGTAAATATCTGAAATGGAATCCTAGCAGACACCCAGGAAGAAGCTTAGTGTTTGTACATGAGTAAATTGAGTCAGACAAGATTTGCAATCTGTATGGATCTCCCTAGATTAGTTCAGTACACAGTATTAAACTCTAGCGCTTGATATATTTTTGTACGTTGACTTTCTGAGATACATACAGCTTCACTTACAATTTAAAAATAACTATATTCAGAATATAACCTGAGATTTAATCTTTGCTGGAACAAGTCTTAGTGTATTAGGCAAACTTACAGCTTGATGATATAATGATCCTGTGTGTGTATTTTGTCTTGTACATTTTTTCTTGAAGATGGATTGTCTCTTAAAAAAAAAATTGCAAATTCTATATTTTTTTAATATAGCACTTTTTTCTAATCTATTTTAGGTGTCAAAACATAAAGATGGAAATGAGCAGAGTGAAGTTGTATCGCCATCGGAGGAAGAAGAAACATTCTCTTGGCCTGGTCCAAAAACAGTTGTTTTAAGGAGGACGTCTCAGGGTTTTGGTTTTACCTTAAGACACTTCATTGTTTACCCTCCCGAGTCTGCTGTTCACTTTTCTTTTAAAGTAAGTGAAATGAATGATGAGGGATATTTTTCAAAACACCTCTATGTTTCAGAAACACAGCATTATTGTGCTTTATGGGTTTTTTTTACTCCTTAGGAGTGTGTAGTAATTAGAAAAAATGATCCATGTCAAAATAATAATCTCCTTTTAAGATAATGAAATCTTTCCTGTTTCCGTGAGTGTAAATCTTACGCTGAGGTGAAATACCTTCATGCATACTAATAAATGTCAGGCTTATTTGCGGTCTTCTTCAGTACAAACTTCTTGATCTGCTTTATTCTCACAAAGTGTATACTCCTTAGATTAAATTGTTGCACTACTCTTCTCGCTTAGGTCACAGACCAAAGTCTTCCTCCTGTTTTTAATTCTTTCCCTTGCAAAGTACTATAGCCCCTCAGTGTGGGCCTGAGACTTTATTTTTGAATTGACTTGACAGAAACTGAAAATAATTATATGAAAAGGATCATTTAAATATACTTTTATTTTAAAAAAGCTTCTGTTTTAATAACATTTTATTTGGTAACTAGGAATAAGTGCAGTAATACTTTGTTACTGTAAAACTTGAATGTATTGCTGCTAAGCTTGGCAAATTTTTGACCTAAAACTATTGACACATCTGTCTGATCCGATTTAAAAAAAAAATACAGTTTAATCAAAAGTGTCTGTATCACAATGTCACATTTAGAGAACAACCTGGAAAAAAGTAAACAATACAAGGTAGGAAATCTGCTCCACCTTTCATTGTTTACATCTGAAGTTAATGTGTGCTGCAAAGAGAGTTTTCATGATTCTTGTATTTATATGTTATCTACTGAAAAGGGCTAGAGCCTTTCCGTTCCCAATTAGCCAGGAGAGACAAAAGATATGTATTTGCATATTCTGGAAAAATTTTACAGTATACAGAAACAAAAGCTCATCATAAGTTTCCTCCTTTCTTTTAAGACAACTATGAAGTAAGAACCTACGTAGTAGGTTGGTCTGTTTCAAATGACCTGAATTACTGTCTACGTTCTAAGTGTTCAGTTGTATTCAGTGGGTAAAAAAGAGCATGGTTTATGTTGATAGAAAACAGTGAGACAATTTTGGTGATCTAGTTAGCATTACTTTATTCATAAAATAATAATTTTGGTAATCTTCCAAGGATATGGTTTCACATAGTGCATGCAACCATTGGGTGATCTTCCTGGCCCTGTCTGTCAGGCAAGGAGCCAGTCAAGAACAAAAAAGTTTTGGCTCCCAGTTCTCTGTTTGGCTCTGCTCCCCAGTTGTTTCCTGCTTCCCTGCACAAAGGTAGCTGGATTTTCCTGGCGGAAGCTTTCTTTTGTATCAGCGTGCCTTGGGTGGCTACCAGACTCCTTATGGAGTAGAAGAAACTGGGCAGGAGAGCTTTTCCACTCTTGCTCCAACTCACTTTAGCAGTCTGTTGTGGCTTGCATTGTGTGCCTGAGCCCTTCCACTGACAGACTTGTTGAAGCCAGCCAGCAGCAGAAATTGCTAGCTAGCAGGAATCAGGTGATCATAACATGTTTCCCTGTTCTGCAGCACAGAATGATCAGCAGGGGGTCAGCCAAGAGATTTCTCTGGATGGATTCCAGTTTGAAGCAGAGGTAGAAGGGAGTGAGGAAGTTTTGGCTGTGCTGAATGACGTTTATGCAGCCTTGTTGTTTCCTCCTGACAGAGACCATTTCTTGTAGGCTCCAACAAGAAACCTCAGCAGGTCACTTCTCTTCATTTATCCAGCCACCCCAGTCTTCTCCAGAGGCTCTTTTGGGTTCTCTGTGGCTTCTTAAACATATGCTTCCAGGGACATCCCAGAGGAAGGGGAAGTGGATAAAAGTAGATCTGTCCCACTATAGTTGTATGTCTTCATCTCCTTCTGCCTTTGCTTCCGACAGCTTTTCGGAGAGTCAAAGGAGAGTGTCCCCAGTGGAATGAGCCATTCTGGCATCTCACATCTCAGACTCTAAATATTATTTCAGTGGAGTTTGAGGCCTGAGTTGAGATGCTAGGATCCCTATATTCCTGCAAGGGGGCTGTTAAGCACTCATCTTCGTTAATCCTTTTCTGTCTCTGAAATGATGGAAATGGTTTCTCCATTCCATTATGACTTGCTTTAAACAGGAAATTATGGGATTAGGGGGTACTTACATACTTGTGGCTGCCTGCTCATCCTCTTCATTCATGGTGGCCATTCAGTTGTTGACTGAAGTTCAGTCAGACAAACTCCACAAATTGGTCTGAAAGAATATCTCATGCTGGCTTTTGGCAATCAACAGCCTAAATGACATGGCTCAGGACTCAGAGTAGGAGACAGTATCATGGTTTCCTCTTCCATTCTGGTTTTGTTGAAGTGGCAGAAGGAAGAGGAATAAGTCTTTAAAATCTCATACATCTTGTCTTTTCTGGAGACCCAAGACTTCTCATAGACATCTGTGTCTCCCTACCCCACCAGAGATTTATAAGGTTCTTAATGGGTCACTTTCACTTCCAAAATATCCCTCTGCCAGTCCAGTTTATCAACATCCCCTGCCTAAACCCTCACTGAGATCAAGGTGGTAATTTCAGCTGCTCTCACACTGGAAGGCTTCTTTATGATCCCATACCTGGATAGCTGAGTCATTCAAGCCCAGTCCCTCCAAAAGACCATCCAGGCCCCTTGGGGCCAGGACCATTTCTTTGTTCTGTTTGTACTATGTCTGTCACAGTTGGGTTCTGGTCCATGAGTGCAGCTCCTAGATGCCATCGTAATGCAAATAAATAGTAATAACAAGCAGTATCCAGATCGCCTCAGGTCATGTTCAAAACCCTGGGACTTGTGTTAAGCCTGCATAGGAGCTCACAATCCCAGTCCCAGAGGCTGATTCTTTTGAGTGCAGTCATAGACAAGAAGGAGGCAAAAACACGAACATCCACAGAAAGGATTGAAAAGCTGGAAGTGGAAATTTTGATCCTACCTGACCTGCAAATAGAGAGGTACTAGGGGCTGCATGTCTTGTCACGCTCCGTTTCCCTGCTCTGTTTCTGTTAAATCCTGTCAGTTCCTTATTCCTTCTTCAGACCCTTGGGGGAGTGCTGAAAGCAAACGGGGGTTCCCTTGGCAATAAAGACTTCACTAACCTGGTAGCTACACTGATCCAGTTCCCTAAATTATTCCCTTCTGTAGGTGCTCCTCAAACTTTCCATTATCACTAGTTGCAACCTGAACGGGTGAGCACCTACTTCCCTTCTAGATTTGTGCAGGAGTTGGTGTTTCCTGGGAGAGGAGGGGTTTCACATTGACTTGCTAGAACTCAAAGCAGTTAGACATGTCCTGATATCCCCAAACCTTCCAACAAGTCAGCATGGCCTGATAAGATTGGACAACTCTGTAGTAGCTGCTTTCATAAACTGTTGGGGAAAACCAAGTTGTGCAGTAAGGAGAACTGAAAGGCAGGGTGATATTGTGACATTTTCTATTGGTAATAGATTTGGGGAGTTAGGCACTTCCTAAGTAGTGCACCTACTAATGTGTGCTGGGTGTTTATCATCAAGTCAGATAAGCTCATTTTGTTTAGACCCACTCTGCTGCGATCTAGCAGTTGCAGGGCACCAAATTCAAACATCTGAACGCTGAAGAAACTGAAGTGAAGTCTTAACAGAATTGGGGAAACTAGGCACCAGATATGAGTTGGGCTTGCCAGAGAGCACAGAGGGCCGTGGTTAGATTAAGGCAGTGTTTCTCAAACTTTTTGTGCTGGTGACCTCCTCTGGACTTAAGAAGAAAAAATTGTGACCGCTCCCCCAAGGCTTGAAAAGGTAGGGGGCATAAGGTGACCGAGGCGCCCCCCTGGGCGTCATGACTCCAAGGTTGAGAAACACTGCATTAAGCTGATAGTCAATGCCAGCCAAGTAGAGTGTCTCTTAGTTACAGTATAAAAAACCAGTACTGCTTAGTAATAACTGTGACAAAGGCTCTTTTGTCCTAGCACATAGCCAATAAATGGAGAAAGATGTGCAAACCAAATGTGAACCCTTGCAGACTGTGGAACATATGAAATAAGCTGGCAACTATATTAGTTTGGGTTTCAATAAATGAGAAGTGTAGCTTCAAGGAGAACACAGAGTGGTAATTTAGTGAAAAGGTGATGAACGCATGGGTCACTTTGGCAAAGGTCTGCACCCACAAAGATCTGTTACAGCTTTCTAGTCAGCTGAAAATGTGGTGGTGGGGAAGCAATCTTGGCTACTGTTATCAGTCATAAGTAGCCACATTTATTAACTACAATTCACTATACTGTCTCTATTTTCATTTCATTTTATTGAACAGTAATGGATCAGTAGTATTTATAAAGTAGTATTGTCATTTTATTTATATATATAAATAAAAATAAAGGTTATACTAGAGGCCCCAGTCAGGATCAGGGTCCTATTTTATTAGTGCTATACAAATACACATAAAGACATGGTCCTTTTCCAAAAGAGCTTTTTATCTGAGAAGGCAGGTGACCTGTAAAACAAGTGCGAGAGGGATCAATCCCACACAAAATTTTATATACTTCTCTCTCCATAATATATTATTGGAGAGATTGGGCATCAACTGTCCTCATCTGCTTCCCAACTAGCCTTTATTTATTGGCTGATTTCTTATTTGCATCATGACAATGGCTGGTCGTGAGGAAGGATATTTAAGTGTATGATAGCCTTATGGATCAGTTCAACAAGGGCATTCCATGTGCTAAGGGGCAGTGTGAGAGGAGATGTAAGAAGCTGACAAATGGGCAGGCAAGGCTGGTATCATTGTAAAGGTGCCAAGGGGCAATGTGATGAAGCAGAGAAGAGTATAGTGAACATTATCTGTTTCATTGTTACTAGTGCTAAGTAGCAACAGAAACTTACTTTTATAAGTGTAGTACTTTCTGCATGTTTGTATTGTTATGAGTGATGTAATACAACTGAAACAGTACACGCTAAAAAGTTTTGCAGCATGTATGTGAGGTGAATGTAAAAATGCTTTTAAAATTCAGAAGCACTTGCATTATCAAGCGCTCCATGTAAAAAAATTTTTTTAAGGATTGAGATCATTGCCTTGATATCATACAAAATCCATTTAATATTACTCTTTTGCATCTGTTTTATGACTGAGCTGTGCATGCCAGATGACAGATTACCAATTGTAAAATTGGTATCAATTTGTGAAGAACTGGAAATCTACCAGTATTGTGTTGACTATATCATATTTTAAACTGGTCCCTCTCATAGTTTTATAGTTTATATCTTTTATAGCATTGGAAAATGAGAATCCAAATATTTTAAAGTCTAAAACATTTTTTTTCTTTTGTTCAATGAATTGGGTAGAAACTAGATAAATACAGATGTTTGCCATTTATGTAATTCTATGCTGCAATCCTGTTGGGTGATCATAGTTCAAAACATGTTGAACTGTTACAGGAAGCAAGTGCGGTAATAATGACTCTTAACACTAGTTGTTGTTCTCTGGGACAGTGTTTTTACTGAAGTACTGAACAGTCAGTATTGTACAAAAATGCAAAGGTATACAATTGGCGATTCTCAAAATTCACCTGATGGATACAATTGTTATAGTGCAGTATATATGCTTTTTAGAGAGAGACATGTGATCCTTACTAGCTCAATCCTTTTTAAAGTTAATTTTTTGTGTTGAGGTTTTTAAAGCTTCAGCAGACTCATTGGTAACTTCTGTGCTGTAATGACAATGTATTGTGATGCAGACTATACTGAATTGCTGTATCACAATGAGACGTGTTGTAGTTAGAGGGACCTTTCCCTGATTTATACTGTACCACATATTATAAACTTTTAGGCAAAAAAAAATCATTAACCTGGATTAAAGGTTGGGATGAAAAGCTGTCATTACAGGAAAACAAAATTAATAGGAGAAAGATGTAGATTTTTTTGTGGTTTTAATGGAAGCAGCCTGGAAATTTGGAACTAGGGCTCCACTTAAACAGATTACACGGGTAAGAATACCAAATAACTTTTAGCTTTGCCTTCACTAGTTCACCTCATTCTGAATGAGGCCATGTCAGCCAAGCCAAATAAATTCCTAAGCCAAGCTGCTTTTTTAAAAAAAAAAATAAAAAAAATTTAGTAGACTTTTGAAGGGGTTGGAATGGCGGTGGTTCTTTTTTTTGGCAGCTGGGAAGAGACCCCTCGTATTTCTTAATGTCTTTTTGCCTTAAATTTTCCAGAAAAGGTTCTACTTTGTAAGGCCATGTCAGTTTCCAAATAGGTAGAATTTTGATGAAGTCAGGGAGCAGATAAAATCAGCCTTAATATGGAATAGGAAGTTGACCTTAACTGTGGAGTTGCTACTGAATCTCCATATTGACTTTATAACGAGTTCTGGACAGAAAATTGACTATGTAAAAACGGCAACTGCTTATTCAGCTTCTCCTTCCTGAGTATTTTCAAGTTATAGCTGCATACTTCACTGACACAACTCAGTTTTTAGTTGTTAATATTGAAAAGTCAATGCAACTATCAGAGAAGGAGCATCATCAACAAATTTGTCACCTAAGCTATTCTAACTGTAGAAACTTACTGATCATATTACAGACAGACCAAGCTTGATGTTTACATTTCAGGAGGAGTTTGCAGGATTTGCCATTAGAAAATACTTCAGACTTATAAAGTGAACCAATTTTATGAGTCATTGATAGACAAAAAATGTGGAACCTCTCCGTTCAATTTTAGATTAATTGCACGTATGCAGTACAGCTTTGCATTTTATTATATTTTTCTTGAATCAAATAATGCCATTGGACTGCTGCTGTGTGACATATCAAGGAAGCAAGATGAGATTTGTTTGTTTAAATATACACCTTGCCAAGATTTTCAGTAATTAATGCCTAATATTAAAAAGTACTAAACATCCAGCCTCTCCCATGAACATCAGACCACTTATTTAGGTGCCTAAGTATGGGTTTACGAGCCTAACGAGGCACCCATTTTTGAAAACCTTGTCCGTACGTGTTTTCTTCCATTTGGTAAATTTTACATTTTAATTGTGTATTGTTTTTGTTTGACAGGATGAAGAAAATGGAAATAGAGGAGGTATGCATTTTCATTTTTTGTAGTATTCCTTATTTATCATTCATCAGTAATATAATGGGTCTGCATTGTAATGGCTATTTAAGATCTCTGACTTAAAAATTAAGTGTGTGACAGTGCAAGTGTTTTTATTGGTCTTCACATGGCATTGGAGCAGAAGTCCATTAAGCACAAGAGGCGATGTATTCGATCACCCCTAACTTTTTTTTAACTTGAAAAGCAGTGTATTATGTAAGTCAGTGGTTCTCAAACTTTTGCATTGGTGACCCCTTTCATACAGCAAGCCTCTGAGTGCGACCCTCCTTATACATTAAAAACACATTTTTATATTTAACTCTATTATAAATGTTGGAGGAGAAGTGGGGTTTGTGGGTGGAGGCTGACCTCATGACCCCCCCCCACATAACCTCGCGACCCCCTCAGGGGTCACGACCCTCAGTTTGAGAACCCCTGATGTAAGTAATAGTGGCTATGCTATGAAGTGTACTGTATAAACTTCATGGAATAACTGTAATACTGTAGCTCTCATATGAGTACTTTGTGAGAAACCAACTGGCTTAGTTTTTTAATGCTAAGGCCATGATCCTTCATTATGATCCACACAGGTGCAGTCCTGTTGACTTCAGTAGCACTCCACAGAGGTACAGTGGTCCACCTGCACAAATCACAATGCAGGACTGGAGCCTGATTCTGTATACAAACCATTTTCTCTATATATTGTGGGCAAGTAATAATAACTTTTTGGCTTCTGATCAGTTTGTTGTGGTGAAAGCAAGCCAGCACTTGGAGAGGTCAGGATATAAATCTAGTGCATAACATTGGCTGGGATTGAAATAAGCTAAAACTTACCCACAAATGTGGCATGTAACTTTTAGGAAAAAATAGCTGCCTATGAACCTAACTACATGCCCGTCAGAATTTTAACAGCATTAATTTGTCTTCTCATCAGCTCCAGTATTCTGCCATTCTCATTTTTCATTCCCTCTAAAATAAGACCTGTTGAACATAGTTTAGAGAGATTCAAGAAAATAAATGTATATGTAAAAATTTTTACACTGCACTTAAATTAGAGGAAAAAACCTTTTTTCTGTTTTTTTTTTCCTGCTGGTTTCCATTTTTTCCAGCCTTCTGTGTGTAATTTTTTTGCTCCCCCTTTATTTAATTGCAAATATTAACATTTTAGAAACCAGAGCAACATCTCATTCCTGCTTAATTTAATTTTCCCTTTGGCACTTACTGTTGTCTATTCCCTTCCCCCTTATTCCTCATATTTTCTTTTTCCTTCCTTAAAATAAGTGGTTTTGATCTGTGAGAAGAATTTGGCATGCAGATTAAGGGGGCCTAATCGGCTTTCCTTGCTCACCTGTAACTCCCATTGATTACAGAGGGATTTTTGGGAATGCAAAAGATTTGATTGGGCCCAAAGCAAGTGACTGAACATAACATCAAGTGTTTGGGTCAGCATTGAGTTTACTGTACATGTGCAGCTCTCTGAAGACTGGCACATTCCAATACAGATCTCTGGAGAACAGCACGCTTTGTTTAAAGAGAGTTAAAAGGACACTATCTCAAATTGGTATTTTGTGTGTTTGGTGTGTGGCTTTGGTGCTTCAGGAGCAGACTAGGGAAGGAACTGTGAATCTCCTTGGCTCTCTTTTTCCTCTACTAGTGGAGCAGATTACTTCCTTCATCCTCTTCCCTCCCCCCCCCTCCCCGTCCCCGCGCCAGCTCAGCTGCATTGGCTAGCATGTTATGGAGTGGAGCCATGCCTGTGCTCAGTCTCTGACCACCTATTTCCTGCCAGTCAGTGCCAGAAAGGAAGTAATAGCCATATGGAGACTGTGTTCTCATCTGTGCTAGGATACACTGGACATGCAGCCTGCAGAGGAGAGTACCACCCCATTACTCCCTTGGCACAGGCACACACAGCAAGGAACATCCTTGCCTTTGGTGCTGAAAGGAGTCAGTCTTGTGCATGGAACAAGTACAGAATATACAATAACGAATGAACCACCACCCTAAACTGACAAGGTGCTGCAGCACTCCCCCATTTGGTCATAGGGATAACCTGATCAGCGAGAGGCTTAGATCAATATTTATTTACCTCAAATTTTGTTCATTTGAATAGCCTCCCTGAGATACATTTCTCAATGGCCCATACCTAATGGTTCAGAGGGAAGGCAACAGTCCCAAAATGTACCATATTATACGATGGGCTGAGTACAAGGTGGGACAAGATTCCTTTTCTGAAATAATAAATTGGTTAACAGTTTACATTAAAGTCATAAGATTATTTATTACAGCAACTTAAAATGTACTAGGTGCCTTGCAATACACATCAGACATGAACCCTGCCCTGGGAAGATGACATGCAATATTAGAGATAGTATAACAAGGGGTGTAGTAAGATGGAGTTGATAGAGAAGAAAAGGGGTAGCATCAGTAAGATAACGTGGCTGCTCACAAGAACCAGTGTACTGCATAGTGAAGGTGTGTGTGTGTGTGTGTGTGTGTGTGTGTGTGTGTGTGTGTGTGGAATAAAAACACCTACAAGTCTCATTGGCTAATTTCTTGTCAACTTCATGGATGAAATGGGCCCCTAAGAAGGGACTTGAATTAGGATAGGGGAGTGGCTTTATAGAGACGCTCAGCGAGGTTCTGTGTAGCCAGGAACAATGTGGAAGAAAGTAGGGAAATGGTTTTGTGTGGCAACTGGATGAATTGGGTATCGGAGCTGGCATTGTAGTTGAGGTAGAGTAGTGAAATAAGAAAGACAAGATTCGAAGGACTGTGGGGCATTATTCACATCAGATCAGTTGGCAAAAGTGTATGTTCTTAGCTATCCACTTTGGGTGGATTATAGGGTGGTGATGTGGGAATCAGCGTTGGTGGATACAGTAATGAAGAAGGAGAACAATAAAAGCATGGACAAGAGGTTTGTTTGAACTGAAAGAAAAGGTTGGTATAAAGAATTAGTGGAGGAAGCAATGACAAGATTTGGGCTGTCTAGGTGTATGGGGCAAAGGGGGGGAGTTGATGAAGATCCATAAATTATGTGCATAGCTTTTATTAAGAGTGGGGGGGAAACTGTGCTTTTGAGAAAAGATGACAGAGCTGGAGAGGGAGAGAGAAGATGTGTAGTGGAAGAAGCCTGTTTACTCACGGAATTTTCTCAGGAAGCATTCAGCAGTGCAGAAAAGGAGGAATCAAATACTCGGGGTGCACCAAAACGAAGGTTCAAGATCGGTGGGATGGCATTTGGGAGAGAGCGGCAAAGGAATCAAAACTGAAGGGGAGGGATTTGACTAGTCAGTAGAAGTGAGGAAGGGAAGTGATGATAGCAGGTCATAAATGGTGATTTGATGATCACAGAAGCAGTAGGGGCAGAGTGGGTGCATTAAATATGATTAAGTTTGAGGTCACGGTTATTTTTTGGCAAAAGTCACAGACAGATTGTAGGCAATAAACAAAAATTCATGGAGGCCCACCACCTGTCCATGGTGGGACTGAATGCCGGGCGGGAGGCTGAAGCCTGAGTCCCACTGCTTGTAGGGATGTGTGTGTATGCGCTGATAGTGCAGAGCTTTGCTGCCTGGGGTGAGGGTGGAGGGACGCTGACAACCTAGAGCCCTGCCACTGCAGGGCGGTCTGACCGCTCAAGGCAAGGAAGTTACAGAGGCACATTAAAGTCATGGAATCCATGACCTCTGATGAAATCATATCCTTAAATATAAATATAAGTGGTGGTCAGGGGGAGAGAATGCAGATGTGGAAAGATTAGAGGAGGGGCAGTATTAACTCAAGATAAAGTTAAGGTGAATAGTCAGGCTTGCTTGTTTTTATCTTAATATGTGATCAAGTGTTCATGTTCATAGTGTTGCTAGAACATCCTTTAGTACCCTAAACAGTATAAGGCAGGATACTTGGTCCAAACAGCAGAAGGGTTATTACTATTTCAGCATGTTCTATACTGATATGTATATGATATTAGACTTCAAGAAAAGCAAAAGGGATAGCACATTGTAGAGATCATCCTCTATTGTATTTGTTTTTTTGGATGAGAGAGTCCTAGGAGGTTAAGATGTTGGACCTGCTTTCACGCACTGCTCTGAAGTCTTGCTGCAGGAAAACTCAAGGCAGTCTGGGTGTAGACAAGCAGGTGGGTGCAGTTGCCAGAGTGAAAAAGGCTTCTGCAGTGGTGCCGAAGTTGTTTCAATTTTACGTTACCTGTTCCCAAAATAGGAGAATAGCTAGCATTCAGGGGGTCAAATCGGGAAGCCTATACCCATATACTATTTGTAATTGAATGAATTAGTTTCATGTAATGTCTTAAAGTAGAAATCAGTTAGTTTAGTAAAATTATGGTGTGCCAAAATTAAGGTGTGCTTACATAGTCCTTTACAAGGAATCGTTAATAAATGGCCTACCGAAGAAAGCAGGTAATTTAACATGGGAAGTTACCAGAAGTTGCTTTTGTATATGCAAATTGATGTATATTTGAGTGGTGCTAGGGTATCCCATCTGGGGATCACTCAAATTTGTTGTTGTTTTATGGAACAGAGTTATTGGGAAATACGTAATACAAAGGAGCCATCTAGTGGCAACTTCATTAAATAGGTTTAAGCTTAAGGAAGGTTTTTTGTTTATAAAAGCAGTATCACTTATGAGACTGCAGTAACAGCTTGCTTATTTTTCCTTTAGCACGTTTATATTGCTTGGCAAGATAAGTTAGCAGAGTAATTTATAAAATGAAATATTTTTTCCCGAATTGATGTTTTTAGGTTTTATGAATATCATCAAAGACTTGAAAGGGA